>NC_133325.1:783439754-783773504 GCF_042186555.1 Aquarana catesbeiana | reverse complement strand
AGAGGAGCTGGCTCTTCTGCTGAAGTCACTATGACCAGCCTGGGTTCACAGAGGAGCAGTGGGGGAAAGGGCATGTGATTCAGACAGGAATCGCACTGCATTTCTGTTCAAATTGCATGCGACTCTTTGCAGTGAGATTTGAGCTCATTCATTTAACATGGAGTCAAGTCACACCACAATGGTATCGGTTCCAAGTATAGGAGCATTTTCACGAGTACTCGTGGAAATGCTTAGTATCGGCATCCTAGTTAGTATTATTGTGCGTCATTACATCCCCCACAAAAATAAGCATTAGATCCCTTTGACAGGACCTGCACAATGTAAATAGGTATCTGGAGAGCAGTTTAGCATATGCCAGAGGTGAGACTGAATGCCTTGGGGTAGAGAGGTGCTAGTATCATCTAGGGTTCTCACCTTGTGGCCAACCTATGCCAGAGATCTTGTGGCCAACCTATGCCAGAGGTCTCCCTCTTACATCCTGGCAATTGACCTTTATAACCCCAAAGGAAGGAATGATCACACATAGAGTATACTGGTGGAACTTGGAAAATTACATACGTTACACCACACTGACATACTATCCAGGATCACATTGTCTATCACATGTTATGGACGGTCTGCAGTAGTCACATGTGAAAGGATCGTGCAGCACTTTATGTAAAACCATCTTCCCTTAAAAGTCTCCCTCCACCCAGAGTCATTAATACTTATGGGGATAGGCTCTCTGCAGTCACCTCCTCCATAGGTACACCTCTCCAAAAGACTCTACAAGGGAATAGCCCCATTCAGAGAACTCTTAGCCTGGCCTACAAGGCCTTTCGCAACCAGTGTTCTATCGAGAAATGCCCCCCGTTGAAGACCCATTTTTAGACGGGGGGCATTTCTCAGTAGAACATCGGCCGTCGTATATGTACTGTTGTGGGCACACAGAAATGCTGATCATATCGCCCCTTTATATTGCTTTGACCCAAGACACTACCTAGAGACACACAGTTACATAGTAGGTGAGGCTGAAACAAGACACAAGTCCATCAAGTCCAACCTATGTGTGTGATTATATGTCAGTATTACATTGTATATCCCTGTATGTTGTGGTCATTCAGGTGCTTATCTAATAGTTTTTTAAACTATCGATGCCCCCCGCTGAAACCACCGCCTGTGGAAGTGAATTCCACATCCTAACCGCTCTTACAGATAGAAAAGGACCTGGGGGTCCTAGTAGATGATAGGCTCAGCAATGGCATGCAATGCTAAGCTGCTGCTAACAAAGCAAACAGAATATTGGCATTAAAAAGGGGATTAACTCCAGAGATACACTGCAGAGTGCATGAGCATCATGGGAAATGTAGTTCTAAAACATCTGGGGTGCCAAGGTTCGCCATCACTGCCCTAGCCCTAGCATCTTACAGTTCACCCGGAGATGATTGGAGTGGCGTTTCTTTACCAGGTGTTGAAACACCATTGCCTGTATTGACCCATTTGGTAAGTGCTAATTGGGTCCATATGTTTTGGGAAGCCCCCCTAATATTCTATTGGTGGCGGATCCTTTCACTGTGGTGACCTTTCTACTTTGGGATTTATTCATCACAATTTGGATCATGTTTTCCTTCAACACATATACGTTTAATGGACTTGTTCACCATGATTGGACTTCAACTTTTTCAGCTCACTGATTTTTACCATTTGTGCGATTCTCACTTGTCTATGTTTCAGTTACACACTCTTTTTATGTATTTTATATATTACATAGATGACCATAACGTTTTTAATCACTGTTTTTGCACATTTATGAATTCAATATTAGCGCTGCACTGTTTTTTTTTTTTTTTTTACCTATTTCTATACACAAGTTGTCCATTGTAGAGTTAGCTGCTGTTTAACTTAAATTTGAACATTAGCGCAGTAAATTTTTGCATTTTTTTTTCCATTAATAATTCTGGGTGTTTTCGACTTTTGCGGAAACAGCTAAAATAATAATTCCCATCTGTGTGGTCATTTGCGACGGCGGACTCTAGAGGGAGCTCTCGGCAAACGCAATGGCCACCTGCCTTTTGGGCCTTCATCCCAGGGTGCTAATAACATACAGGACAGAGATTCTTGGGAGAAAATAAGTAACACGCCACATTCTGCGCACACCAGGCAACCCGGATAAAAAATAATAATCAATAAGGTTTTTTTTTGTTTTGTTTTTTTTTCTCCTCTTGTTTCTTCACTTCTGATCGTCGCTGCCTGCCACAATAAGCAACAAGGCCATCGCGCCGCTGTTACGGCTTACCACCAGGACGATAATGCTACAAGGTGTTCTGTAATGAGGAAATCTTGCTGCAGTTAGAAAAGCGCAGATTAAATTTCCCATGATGCTTCGGGGGATCATTCATGTGAAAGGGAACTTCAGACAGGATAAAAGTTGATTGTAAACTTCTGTCATATCGGGTCACGGGGCTTCGGGAATCTCATTGTCATTGGATGCCAGTGACGTTCCAGCGCTGAAGGTTACAAATCATGTCCGCGTGGCATGTGAGATAGGGGAGGGGGCAACTGACGCAAGTGAGATTCTTCCAGTACTGGTCTAAGGCTGCGTTCACACCTAGGCGTTCTGAAAACAGCGCACGTTTCTGCCGCATTTTTCGAAAACGCACTAAAAGCACAGCAACGCAAAAAGATTAAGAAGTAATTAAGAAATAATTGCACCCCCAAACACGGGTAGCAGTCCGTTATTTTGTCGCTTGAAAAACGCAACAAAACGCGTAACACAAAATGAGCTTGGCTCAGTGACAAACAAGGATACCTGAGCTACTTTGGTGCATTTATTGTGCAAGTGAATGAGCTTCCCTATGATGTCACACAACAAATGCCAAGCAGGTGTGAATGGGGGCAAAAGGGACATCCCAACCTGGATGATTCTGTTAGCCTAGATACTTGACGTAATACAATCTAAGAACTTAGCATTCTTCTCCTAAGGCATCATTGGCTGACTTTTTATTGACTTTTAGTAGCAATCTGTAGCCCCTCCCACTTCCTCTTTATTGCTTCCGTTACACTGTATTATTTTCAACATGTAACTGAAGGACAGAGCATTCTCTTCTGTGATGAAACCCTGATGAACCCCAAACTGTGTGGAGAGAATGGGAGAGTGGTACTAAACACAATGCCGCCCTCATTTTTCCAAAACTCACAAGTTGGCAACAAGACCTGACCAGATGGAAATCTCCTGTGTTTAAGCAGCAATGCTTAAAGTGGAATGTTACTCATATTTTTGGCTCCTCTGGCTCCTCCCCCTTTTCAGAAATCTGCACTTCAATTTTTTTTTCAGCGGAACTCCGACAGCATTTCTTCCATTCTGGTGCTTAGGCCATAATGACCCCCCCCCCACTGCTCACCTCACAGATCCCGGGAGGCTTCAGGGCTGTATATAATCCCACTACACATAAAAGCCACGTACCCCCAAGCCAAAAGCTTCCTAATTTACAAGAAAACAGAAGATTCATAATGCCACTAAAAGCCATGTTTTGATTACAGGTGGAGTCCCCTGCTGGTTTCTTGCATGTCTTGGACTCTCCGGTGGTGGGAGCATCCCACCATAGCCCCTAGCTCTATTCCTGTTCACTTTGGTGTTAGATTGGTTCTGCCCACCTTGGAGTGTTTACACCCGTCATGATAAAATTAAAGTAAATAAAAGGCCTATGATGAAAATCTCATAGAAGCTTCACCAGGGTAAAATGTGGCATAGTGGTTAGCCTTGCAGATCTGGGCCCTCGGTATGAGTCCTGGTCTGTATTGAGTTTGCATGTTCTTCCTGTGTTTCTCTGGCTTTCCTCCGAGTACTCAAGTTTCCTCCCACACCCTAGAAACATGCTGATATGTTAATTGTCTCCTTTCTAAATTGGCCCTAGTATGATATTCTACTGAGCACGTCCAAGATGGCTACCTCCCAAAGCAGAAAAGTGCTAATTATTTAACATGTAGCCCCCTTGTCCTACTATGTCAGTTTAGTTTTTGGCCGGGCTGTAGTTAGCTCAGACTGATGGTATAGCTTTTCACCCGGTTTTTCCCTAAGCTTAAGTTGGCTTGTGATTTCTCACTGTGGCAAGTAAATTTCACTGGTCATAGTATGTGATTTCACAAACAAAACTAAGTCATGAATATTTATATTTTCTTCAGCCAATCAAGTAGGAGGTTTACACCACTAGTGCATGCTGGGGGAGAATATAATTTTTCAGGCCATGCGCTCGCTCTCTTCCCCATGGGCTGAGAACTGGGGAGGTGCTGCTGGATGGAGCTCTGGTGTTAGGGCCCAATAGCCTGTTTTTGGGGCCTAACTTGTTCTGAAGTGGTCCTGGAGCTGTCCTGCCTGGTCTAGAGGAAGCTGTGCCAAGGAGGAGACATGGAAGAATGCTGGTCTCTCAGAAGAGCCTCGGGACTCACTTGGAGGACACACTGAAATTTGGTAACGCGCTTACAGTTTTGCCTGGTCGGCCTAAAGGTTTTGACACTGTGAAGCTGGACATTGATCTGGATCTACAGAGACTGTAAGTGATCTGCTATGGTATCTGGGACCCCTAACCCTCACCCAATATCCTTTCTTGGTTCCCCCATTTTGGCCATGGACTTAGCCCTGGGGGGAAATGCTAGCCTGCCCCTGGCCTCTGGAGGTGCTATCCTGCCTTTAGGGTGTCAGGTATAACACACAGTGCTTGCTTCCAGACCCAGAAGAGACAACTGGCCTCCTCAAGATGCCACAAACAACATGATGGAGCTGGACCTGGAATTACGACAGATTTTGTCAGGAAATAGTGGGACAGCGCTGGGGTTGCTGGGGCGGGTGAGTATGTTATTTCATTTCACAACAGGTAAGGAGGGGCTAATAAAAAAAAAAAAATGCTCCTACCACAGAGACAGCTCTCAATCAGTAGCCCCACAGGATCGGCTCCCGATCATGTGACCACAGTGACAGCCGATCACAATGGTCACGTGATCACGGATCCTTCCCTCCCACCAGGCATTCAAAAGTTTTTAAAGGGACGCGGTGGGAAGGGGTTAAGCCAGAGGATAGAGTCATTTCATGAAAAGTACCCCATTATGACCAATAGATGGTGCTGATGGTCAGAGGAAATAATCATATTGTACAAAATACGTTGTAGCGACGCAAATGTTTGGCACATTCATACAATTTTTTTTTTTTAATGTATCAGCAGAAACCATGTGATCAATGCCTCTGCAGAGGTCATGTGACCATGCACTGGCGAAAAGCCAAATTATTTTTATTGCTGGAAACCAATATTTTTTGGTCTATGCTCTTATCTTTTCAGGATGTAATGCCAGGCCAGCTGAATATTAGGCCCCATTCACATCTCCACATCGCATACAGTTTTTTTTTCACCTATTTGCGCTACATGCACAGAGCAGCCCGCTCATTTGATTGCGTGCGACAAATGTGCCAAAGACGCTCCTGCTTCTTTTTTGGAGCGTTGAGCTTTGCGCTTTTTTTTTTTTTATGCGCATTTTGGTGCATCAAAACGCTTGAGGAGCCATTAACAATGAATGGCACCGAAAGCGCGGTGTGCATTTTTCGCATGTTCCGTAAAGGTGTGCGCGCTATAAAAACGCACACTTTTGCGCACATTCGCGCAACGCGGGGGGATGTGAATGGAGGCATACAGCAATTCTGTATGCGATTTTACAATCTTTGCATATTTTTCTGTTTTTATGTATAGGCACGTCTCTGACTCTCCTCCATCACCCAACGTCTGCAGCACCCCGCGGAGATCTCTCCATCTGATAGACGAGATGTAAATCAGCTCGGCACGTGGTCACCACGTGGTCTGGGGGGGGGGTACTCGGGACAATGAGAAAACCAGCCGCAGTTTATCTACTCTGTTATTTGTCCTTCATGTGAACAGGCAGCCTGTCAGGCTAAGTGTGGCCTTGCTAAGTGCTCCATTCTGTGTAAGTAGTGCGCTATTACCCAGGCGCAGAGTCTGACGGCGGAGATAACTGCCATATCTCTTTCTTTGTTTTAATTTAGATCTCCGTGGAGCTCCCTTCCCCGGTGCTGGATCTGCAATATTGGGACTGCTTGAAAAAAAAAGTGCGATAACCCGCGCCGGGCAATCAGAGGCACTGCAGAATTTTAAGTGGGTTATAGAACTTTACATGTTATCATTACTCTTTGCATTGCATTACTAATAGAAAAAATGTAGCATGTTAGTATTTTTTTTTTTTTTTTTTATGTATGTATTTTCCTACATCTCTAAAGGAAATTGATATAAAATTGAATCTGAATTTGAAATGTATGAATAAATATGAAAATAACAACAATAATAACATAATAATACTATAAAAATATAAATAATAATTATTATTATTATTTTATATTTATTCATAAACTTCAAATTTAGATTAAATTTCATATCAATTTTATTTAGAGGCATGTAGGAAAATACTTAAAAAATACTAACATGCTGCATTCTTTAGTAAGGCAATATAAATATTATTATTATTATTTTATATTTATTCATAAACTTCAAAATTAGATTAAATTTCATATCAATTTTATTTAGAGTGATGTACGAAAATGTTAAAATTGTGCATTCTTTTTTTTAATACTAGTAAGGATATATATTTTTTTTAATTATTATTACTAATTATATTAATTATTTAATATAAAAGACAATCTTTAAATATTTTGCCATCTGTGATTCCTGCTTTGTTCCCTCATCAGCATGCTAATGACATGTTAAAACTAGTGGTGCACCCAAATGAAAATGCCGGTGTCAAATTGAAAATTAAGGCTGCACTTGGCCGAAACCGAAATTGACGTTTATAATTTTATATATATATATATATATATATATATATATATATATATATATATATACAGTACCTTGTAAAAGTATTCATCCCCCTTGGCTTTTTACCTATGTGGTTATATTACAGCCTTTAGTTCATTGTTTTTTTTAATCTGAATTATATGTGATGAATCAGAACACAATAGTCTAAGTTGGTGAAGTAAAATTAGAAAAATATATACATAAAACTATTTTTCAGAAATAAAAAAATGATAATTGGTATGTGTGTATGTATTCACCCCCTTTGTTATGAAGCCCATAAAAAGCTCTGGTACACCCAATTACCTTCAGAAGTCATCAGAAGTCACATAATTAGTGAAATGATGTCCACCTGTGTGCAATCTAAGTGTCACGTGATCTGTCATTACATATACACACCTTTTTTGAAAGGCCCCAGAGGCGGCAACACCTAAGTAAGAGGCACCACTAACCAAACACTGCCATGAAGACCAAGGAACTCTCCAAACAAGTAAGGGACAATGATGTTGATAAGTACAAGTCAGGGTTAGGTTATGAAAAAATATCCAAATCTTTGGTGATCCCTAGGAGCACCATCAAATCTATCATAACCAAATGGAAAGAACATGGCACAACAGCAAACCTGCCAAGAGACGGCCGCACACCAAAACTCATGGACCGGGCAAGGAGGGCATTAATCAGAGAGGCAGCACAGAGACCTAAGGTAACCCTGAAGGAGCTGCAGAGTTCCATAGCAGAGACTGGAGTATCTGTACATAGGACGACAATAAGCCGTACGCTCCATAGAGTTGGGCTTTATGGCAGAGTGGCCAAAAGAAAGACATTACTTTCAGCAAAAAACAAAAGGGCACGTTTTGAGTTTGCGAAAAAGGCATGTGGGAGACTCCCAAAATGTATGGAGGAAGGTGCTCTGGTCTGATGAGACTAAAATTGAACTTTTTGGCCATCAAAGAAAACGCTATGTCTGGTGCAAACCCAACACATCACATCACCCAAAGAACACCATCCCCACTGTGAAACATGGTGGTGGCAGCATCATGCTGTGGGGATGTTTTTCAGCAGTCGGGACTGGGAAACTGGTCAGAGTTGTGGAAAAGATGGATGGTGCTAAATACAGGGATATTCTTGAGCAAAACCTGTACCACTCTGTGTGTGATTTGAGGCTAGGACGGAGGTTCACCTTCCAGCAGGACAATGACCCCAAACACACTGCTAAAGCAACACTTGAGTGGTTTAAGGGGAAACATGTAAAATGTGTTGAAATGGCATAGTCAAAGCTCAGACCTCAATCCAATAGAAAATCTGTGGTCAGACTTAAAGATTGCTGTTCACAAGCGCAAACCATCCAACTTGAAGGATCTGGAGCAGTTTTGCAAGGAGGAATGGGCAAAAATCCCGGTGGTAAGATGTGGGAAGCTCACAGAGACTTATCCAAAGCGACTTGGAGCCGTGATAGCCGCAAAAGGTGGCTCTACAAAGTATTGACTATAGGGGGGTGAATAGTTGTGTGTGTGTAGTATGTATATATATATATATATATATATATATATATATATATATATATAAAATTGTTTATAAATAATTGTATTATATTCGACTTTCTAATTAATATCATGAATTTAAATCAATATGAATTTTTTGTCGGAATGCTTAAAATGAAGTGAGGTTTGTAGTGTGATGGCGGGTCTGTGAGACATGAGTGATGGCTCCTATATACTGCAAACGACTTGGGGATGGATTTAATTTCGTCTGTCAGATCTCCCCCACTAATTACAAAGCACCATTGGACGTGAGTCCTCTTACGGAGGAGATCATATTGTCTGTATATCACCAGTACGAGCACGCAGGAATAGCTCTGGATGGACATAATATTTACTGATGTTATTATTAAAAATATTAAAATAAATTAAAACTAGAGCAAATGAAAATAGCTTACTGAATGATATACAAGGGAACGGTTTAGCTGTGTTCCAAAAAGAGAAGGAACAGCCAGCTTGGTGACCTTACTTTTGTCATCTGTAGTTAACCAGCCTTTTTCAACATGGAGGAACCCTTGAAATGACTTTCTCCTGCTAAAAATGACTATATCTACAACTCGTACATGGTGTACCATGAGTGACCCCCTAGCACACTCTGGAGTTACACTAGGATTCTATGGAACCCTGGTTGAGAAACCCTGAGTTAAGCAGTACTGCTTGGTCACCAACCCACCCCCAAGGACAAGACTTCCATACTGGGAAATGCAGTAGAGCTCTGGCTGGTTCACCTTGCTGGCCCTTCTTGTCCTGGCCAGGAGAGCATGGACTACAGCAACCTGATAGGAAAATGAATTCCTATTAACTATGGATGTTCGTATTAGAACTCGCAATACATCTGCCTGTGTGCTCTGAGGCAGGGGTCACTAGTAAGGGACAATTTGCTTCACTGGCAAACCTTATGCTCTCAAGTCAACTGGTGATCCAAATCAGCGCTTCTAAGGTTTGATAGCGTCAGAGGAACCCCAACACCCACCGTCCATGGAATAAATTCTATATACTGTATATTCCCGCACTACTATGGAAAATGGTAGTTTAACTGCTGCAAGCACCGAAAAAGGGTCAGTCCATACCCGCACATATAAATAAATAAATAAATAAATAAATAAATAAATAAAATAGGTGGCGCTGTTAAAGGATAAGGTTAAAATTAAACTAAAGCAACTTGTGCAATATATGTTAAATGATATCCAAAACAGTGAAGCATACAGCAAATGCTAAAGGTAGTAGTACAGGTGAAAGAATTCCCAAATAAAGTCTTATAAATGGAGACAAAAATAAAGTGATGTGTACACTCTCCAACTGAGTGAAAATATAACATATAAAGTGACCTGTCCTTAAAGTGCAGAAAGTTGTGCAAATATATGGAGTATGCAAAGTGCAAAAGTGATTTCTCCTCTTCTGTGCGACAAACACAATGTGCAAACAATGATTTCTCCTCTTCTATGCAACACACTTCAGTGAAGATGGCCTCTTACCTTACGGTTATGAGGCAACCGCATGTGTATGTAATAGTGAAGATCAATGGTGTTCACGATGCTTGTTTCTTGGTTACATGCTCTCAGTATAATGGCGCAGATCTAGTATAAACAGTGGTCTTCCTCTCCCAATGGATGTATATGTAATGTGGAGGTAGAAGAATGGGGAGGATTCCGGATAGTGTAGTATTTTGAAGACAACGTTTTTTATTTGTTAAAAACAATAAGGCGTACTCACATTTCTTTATAAGTTAAAAGCAAAACACCACAAGCAGCGAGCTTGAATGTTGACGTCACTTCCGGTGCCTGTCCTTCCCAACGCGTTTCATCACCTGACTTCATCAGGACACAGGGAGCTGTGACCCTTAGGAAGCTGCTGACTGAGGGGGGCACTCAATGGAAGGGAGGGGCAGGAGCAGCAAAGAGGGACCCGAGAAGAGGAGGATCCGGGCTGCCCTGTGCAAAACCAACTGCACCGAGGAGGTAAGTATGACATACTTGTTATTAGGAATAGAGGGAGGAAATTGGAGAGGAGAGGAATGGAAAAAGATCAATAAGGGTCGGGGGGGATATATAATTAAGTAATGAAGGGGGAAGTGGGCAGAAAGTAGGGAGGAAGAAGTGTGCAGAGAAGAGGGAAATGTAAGAATAAATAGGGAGGGGTAGGGAATGAGCAGAGTAGGAAGGAAAGAGGAAGGGAGGGAGGAAATTGGAATGGAGAGGAATGGAATTAAGTATTGAGGGGGGGGGGAGTAGGGAGGAAGAAGTGTGCAAAGAAGGAAATGTAAGAATAAATAGGGGGGAGGGAAGGAGAAGAGTAGGAAGGAAGGAGGGAGGAAGGGAATAAACTGGAGAGGAGAGGAATGGAAGTAATAAAGGGGGGGATGGAATTAAGTAATGAAGGGGGGGGGGAAGTAGGGAGGAAGAACAGACGCAAAGAATAAGGAAAGAAATAATAAATAGGGAAGGAGCAGGGTAGGACGGAAGGAGGAAGGCAGGGAGGAAATTGAAGAGGAGAGGAATGGAATTAAGTAATAAAGGGGGGGATGGAATTAAGTAATAAAGAGGAGAGGAAAGTAGGGAGGAAGAAGAGATGCAAAGGAGAAGGAAAGAAATAATAAATAGGGAAGTAGCAGGATAGGAAGGCCGAGGGCAGGGAGGAAATTGGAGAGAAGAGGAATGGAATAAAGTAATAAGGGGGGGGGTGGAATTAGGTAATGAAGAGGAGAGGAAAGTAGGGAGGAAGAAGTGTGCAAAGAGGGAAATGTAAGAATAAATAGGGAGGGGTAGGGAACGAGCAGAGTAGGAAGGAAAGAAAAAGGGAGGGAGAAAATTGGAAAGGAGAGGAATAGAATTAAGTAATAAAGGTGGTGGTGGTGGGGGGGGGGGGGTTGGAGAAGAATGGAATTAAGTAATGGGGGGGTGGTAGTAGGGAGGAAGAAGTGTGCAAAGAGGAAAGTGTGCAAAAAGGGGGGAGGAGCAGCGTAGGAAGGAAGGAGGAAGGGAGGGAGGAAACTGGAGAGGAGAGGAATGGAATTAAGTAATAAAGAAGAGGGGATGGAATTAAGTAATAAAGGGGGGGGGGGGTGGAATTAGGTAATGAAGAGGAGAGGAAAGTAGGGAGGAAGAAGTGACGCAAAGGAGAAGGAAAGAAATAATAAATAGGAAAGGAGCAGGATAGGAAGGGAGGAGGAGGGCAGGGGGGAAATTGGAGAGAAGAGGAATGCAATAAAGTAATAAAGGGGGGGGGGGATGGAATTAAGTAATGAAGAGGGGAGGAAAGTAGGGAGGAAGAAGTGTGCAAAGAGGGAAATGTAAGAATAAATAGGGAGGGATAGGGAATGAGCAGAGTAGGAAGGAAAGAAGAAGGGAGGGAGGAAATTGGAAAGGAAAGGAATGGAATTAAGTAATAAAGGTGGTGGTGGGGGGTTGGAGAAGAATGGAATTAAGTAATGGGAGGGGGGGTAGTAGGGAGGAAGAAGTGTGCAAAGAGGGAAGTGTGCAAAGAGGGGGGAGGAGCAGAGTAGGAAGGAAGGAGGAAGGGAGGGAGGAAACTGGAGAGGAGAGGAGAGGAATGGAATTAAGTAATAAAGGGGGGTGGAATTAAGTAATAAAGGGGGGGGGGGTGGAATTAGGTAATGAAGAGGAGAGGAAAGTAGGGAGGAAGAAGTGACGCAAAGGAGAAGGAAAGAAATAATAAATAGGAAAGGAAGGAGGAGGGCAGGGAGGAAATTGGAGAGAAGAGGAATGGAATAAAATAATAAAAGGGGGGGGGGGGGGGAGTAGGAAGGAAGAAGTGACACAAAGAAGAAAGAAAGAACAAATAGGGAGGGGGCAGGGAAGAGAAGGAGGAAAGTAGGAAGGAAAGGGGACGAGAGGGAGGAAAAGAAAGGAGATAATTTCATAAATCTAATGAGATCTTCCACTATTCAGCACCCTGGACACAGGAAGGTTGGGTGTCAGACTGGCGCAGGGGGTTACGGGTTCAGCGTGGCGCTGTATATAATTGTGATAAAAATAGCCTGCGCTCAGAGGGGTGCTGTCAGGAGGGAGCCCGGGGCTCCTGAGAAGTGAGGTATGATAAAGGTCAGGATGACACAGAACAAGCCGTCTCTCATTGCATCGCTTGCACTTCACTTCGTCCTGCAAATCATCCCTGGCTCCCGTGTTCTGTCCTGACAGCCGAGTATTGTTCAGCCTTCACAAGGTGGCAGGACGCCAGCCGCTGATGTAGGAAGGAGATGAGCTTTGCTGATGTCAAGTATCTGACACGGATTTCATAGGAGAGCACGGTGTACAGATGTGCAACGCTGAGATCTCCTGTTCATGAATTAGCGCAATGGCTGAATTATAATTACCGTAAGGCCAGAACTGATAATTCAGCAACAAAGGCCATACGATCGCTATACTACACCGCCATTCAGTCAAAGGTTAGACCGCGTAACCGAAAGGGCCAATCACAGACTTTGTGTGATGGTCCTTTCCTTGGTTCCTCCCTTCCCTCTCATCATATGAGCCCAAATTCAGCTTTAACAAAAAATGTTGACATCGATTTTACACGTGTTTCGGAACGCATGTAAAATCACATGCATGCTACGGTGCATGCACAAGCCTCAGGGACTTGAAATGATTGATCTGCCATACACGCGATGCGTAGAAACACGCACGCGCTTTGGCGCACGCACACGCGTGAACCAAGTCTAAAAATAAGGATCCATGAGTGTTTTTGACTCACCTGCTCAAGTTTTCGGTTGGCGTTCTCAGATCTCTATTAAACGATGGAACATTTCCTCTCCTTTTCATCCAAATACCTATTGTAAGCAGGAGCAGAATAAAAAAAAATGTTTCCACCCGGTGAAAAGCCTTGAAATTTTTTTTGCAAGCGAGCACTATACTGCCGTCACCACGGAGCTCTTTTATCCCGCCGCCGCCACAACAATGGATGCAAGAGGCTTTAAAAGGCGAGAACACAATAGGTACTTTCAGTCTATTTATTTTGGGCTTAATTATGTATGGAGCCAAGGACTGGGCTTCAAGCACCTCATTATCGGAATGCATCAAGCCTCGTGGCAGCTTTAGAGGGCACATCAGAATTTTTAAAAAATGCACATTTCAAGGTTGTTCCGACGGATTTGCGTTTAAATGCACAGAAAAAAGGGCCTTTGTGTGGGGAAAATGAAGGGGGGCCGCCGGCTTTTGACAGGTTTTTTTTTGGTAACCCCAAGCCAAAAGCTTCTTATTTTAGAAGAAAACAGAAAATTCATAATGCCGCTAAAAGCCATGTTTTGGTTACAGGTGGAGCCCCCTGCCGGCTTCTTGCATGTCTTGGACTCTCCAGTGGTGAAAGCGTCCCACCATGGCTCCTAGCTCTATTCCCATTCGCTTGGGAGTTGGGTTGGTCCCGCCCACTTGAGGTGTTCACACCCGTCATGTCGGTTCAAAATAAATTAAAGTAAATGTAAAGCCAATGACTAAAATCTCATGAAAGCTTTAATAGGTTAAAAATGTGGCATAGTGGTTAGCCTTGCAGAACTGGGTCCTCGGTTTGAGTCCTGGTCTGCATGGAGTTTGCATGTTCTCCTTGTGCTTTTGTGGCTTTCCTTCGAGTACTCCGGTTTCCTACCACACTAAAGAAACATGCTGAGAGGTTAATCGGCTCCTATCTAAATTGGCCCTAGTGTGATATTCTACTGAGCATGTCCAAGATGGCTACCTCCCTAAGTAGAAAGGTGCCCTGAAGCCCCCTTGTCCTAAACATGGGCTACTATGTCAATTTTGTTTTTTGGTTGGGCTGTAGTTAGCTCAGGCTGATTGTATATCGTTTTTTGCCCTGGTTTTTCCCTTAAGTTGCCTTGTAATTTCTAATGCGGCGTACACACGAGCGGACTTATCGACCGGAGTGGTCCGACGGACCGAGTCCGGTGGACAATCCGACCATGTGTGGGCTTCATCGGACCTTCAGCGGACTTTTCCAGTCGAAAATCTGATGGACTTTAGGTTTGAAACATGCTTCAAATCTTTCCGACGGACTTGAGTCCGGTCGAAAAATCCGCTCGTCTGTATGCTAGTCCGACGGACGGAAAACCCACGCTAGGGCAGCTATTGGCTACCGGCTATCAACTTCCTTATTTTAGTCCGGTCGTACGTCATCACGTACGAATCCATCAGACTTTGGTGTGATCGTGTGTAGGCAAGTCCGTTCGTTCAAAAGTCAGTCGGAAGTGCGTCAAAAGTCTGACGAGAGTCTGCCGGAATGGCCGTCGGACTTTTGTTGCCGAAAAGTCCGCTCGTGTGTACGCGGCCTTAGTGTCACCAGTAGATATCACTGGTCATGGTATGTGATTTCACAAACAAAACATTCTGAATATTTTTATTTCTTTCAGCCAATCCAGTAGACGGTTTAGACCACTGGTGCATGCTGGGTGAGGATATATATAAATCTGGGACAATCCATGTGCTCTCTCTTCCCCTCTACTGAGGCCTGGGGAGGTGCTGCTGGATGGAGCTCTGCTGTTAGGCCCAATAGCCTGTTTTGGGACCAATTGTGCGCTAAGGTATATCTGAAGCTGGCCTGCCTGGTCTGGAGGAAGCTGTGCCAAGGAGGAGACACAGAGGAGGCCTCTTGCTGGAGAGAGCCAGGCTGGTCTCTCATTACGGCCTGGAGACTCACTTGGAGTATACACGGAAATTTGTGAACATGTTTACAGTTTTGGCGGGGCCGGCTTCACCACTTGCCGACAGGCCGCTGCGGCAGGTCGGCACGATCCCGCGAACCATCGTAGCTATACGTTGGTCCCTTTAGGCAGGATAGCAGGCACGCACGCTGCCGGAGGCACCCGCGCGCGCCCGCTGCACAGCAGGGATGCCGATGCTCGTGACTGGCGGTCACAATGACCGCTGGCCATGATCGGTTATAAGAGGAAGAACAGGGACGACACATCCCAGTTCTGTGAGGAAAGGAGAGAGAGAGATCGTGAGATCCTATGAGCTGGGAACCACGATCTCTCATCTCCTATAGTCAGTCCCATCCCACACAGTTAGAACACACACTAGGGAACACAGTTAACCTCTTGATCGCCCCCTAGTGTTAAAAATGTCAAAAGTGTCCGATGTGTCCACCATAATGTCGCAGTCTCGATAAAAATAATAGATCGCCGCCATTACTAGTAAAAAAAATAACAATAATAATAAAAATGCCATAAATCTATCCCCTATTTTGTAGACACTATAACTTTTGCGCAAACCAATCGATATACGCTTTTTTTTTATTACCAAAACTATGTAGAAGAATACATATTGGCCTAAACTGAGGAAACAATTTGCTTTTTAAAAAAAAAAAAAAAAATTTATTATAGCAAAAAGTACAAAATATTGTGGGGTTTTTATTCAAAATTGTTGCTCTTTTTTTGTTTATAACGCAAAAAATAAAAACCACAGAGATGATCAAACACCACCAAAAGAAAGCTCTATTTGTGGGGGAAAAAAGGACGTCAATTGTGTTTGTATACAGCGTCGCATGACCGCACAATTGTCAGTTAAAGTGACGCAGTGCCGTATTGCAAAAAATGGCCTTCTATGGTATCTGGGACCCCTAACCCCACCCTCCTTAACCCCTTCACGCAAATCTTCATACCTGTTTGTCGGTACTTTGATGCTAAATCCTGTCATTATTTCAGCAGCTAGCTGCCACAACCCCGGTATTTCTAGGAATGGCGTGTGTTTCTCTTTATGATTAAAAGTGGTCTCTGTGGTGGATTCGCCGCAAGATGACTTTTATCGGTGGCAGGAGAGAGCCCCCCTCCCGCCGCGCTCCAGTCGCCTCCGCCGCTTACCGGAGCCGCCGGTAGCGGGGGCGATGATCGCGTCTGCTCCCCTCACTGCCTGGATGCAGAGTGAGGGAAAGATGACCCTCGCTCGGCTCCATAGCATTGGAGGGCAGAAGCAACGTCAAACGTCACTTCCGCCCATTGGTCTTAAAGGGGAATTTTTTTTTCATTGCATTTTAGTGTAAATATGAGATTTGAGGTCTTTATTTACCCCAGATCTCACATTTAAGAGGTCCTGTCATGCTTTATTTCTATTACAAGGGATGTTTACATTCCTTGTAATAGGAAAAAAAGTGACCCAATTTTTTTTTTAAAAGGACAGTGTAAAAATAAAATATAGAAGGTAAAATAAATAAGAAAAAAAAAAAACATTTTTAAAGCTCCCGGTCCCGCCGAGCTCATGCGCAGAAGCGAACGCATATGTAAGTTGCGCCTGTATATGAAAACGGTGTTCAAACCACACATGTGAGGTATCGCCACGATCGTTACAGCAAGAGCAATAATTTTAGCACTAGTCCTCCTCTGTAACTCAAAACTGGTAACCTGTAGAAATTTTTAAACGTTGCCAATGGAGATTTTTAAGTACCAAAGTTTGTCGCCATTCCACGAGACATTTTGAAGCATGACATGTTGGGTATCAATTTACTCGGCGTAACATTATCTTTTTCCAAATTGCGCTTGTAAAACCGCTGCGCAATACAGTGTGACATAAAGTATTGAAATGACCGCCATTTTATTCTCTAAGGCGTCTGAAAAAAAAACACATATATAATGTTTGGGGGTTCTAAGTAATTTTCTATCAAAAAGAACAGATTTTAACTTGTAAACAACAAATCTCAAAACGTGACTCGAGGCTGAAGTGGTTAAAAAAGACAAAAGTGATCGGCGCCCAATACCCTTTCTTGGTCCCCTAATTTTAGCCCTGGGGGGGGGGAATGCTAGGCCGCCCCTGGCCTCTGGAGGTGCTAGCCTGCCGGTGGGATGTTACAAACGTAATTTTTTATACATTTAACTCTGCAGCAACCTTTAGGCTCCGTTCACATCATGCAGGTGCGATGGAGCATGTGCGTGTCTCCCCGCATCTCCCGCAAGCTGCGTGTAGGGCATTGTAACGGGCTTCCTTACGTGCGAGAAACGCGCAAAAGAACCCTGAAACTCTTGTAAAATTGCGCTGCACTGGACCGCATTATGCTGAGGCACCAGCACACGGGGGCCGATACAGCCAATGCCTCAGTTGTGAATGAACACAGTGAGTGATCAGTACTGATCGCTCATTGTATTCATTCAGGAAAGGAAGGGGCTGGTAAAAATATGACATATTTACCTAACCTTTCCCCACTCTCAATCTTGAAGGATCCTATTGTGCGCTTGCAGCTGCCGGTGGGAAGAAGAGGGGGGGAAGCCAGCAGTGCTGGGGGGGTGTGGGGTGCTGGTTTAGCAAAGGAAAATGTATAGTGCACAGGGAAGGTGATCGGTGTGGCGGGGGGGCAATTACTTGAACTGATCTTTTATATGTCTCTCTCTGCAGCAGCTGAAAGCCAACGGGAGGGAGAGGAGAAGAAGCCAGCTTTCAGCTGCTGCAGAGAGAACCATACAGGGGATTGGCTCCAGTAATTGCCCCCTTGCCCCACCAATTAACCTCCCTTCCCACAACTGATTTACCCTGCTACCTGGGCCCCCCTGCTGTCCTGGGCCCCGTACAGGAGGACTGGTGGTATCCCCTTATCTATGGCCCTGCATGGTCAGCTGTTGACGGGTGGGGGTCAATCAGAGGGATTGGTGTTCCTTGGAAGACTACATTTGGGTGCAGACCACCCGAGGTAATTCTGAGCCTCCATGATCGAAAGAACTGAAGTTCAATGAATGAAAGGGGTGGGGAGAAAACAGTCAGGCTGGGGAAGAAAGGGCTAGATCAGGGATATTCAAACTATGGCCCTCCAGCTTTTGCGGAACTACACGTCCCATGAGGCATTGTAAAACTCTGACATTCACAGACATGGCTAGGTATGATGGGAATTGTAGTTCCTGTACAACTGGAGGGCCATAGTTTGGTGAACCCTGGATGCTGGATGTCCTCCAGCCAGGAAAAGAGGTGGGCTCTGTCTGACATTCTGCATCCTCTAATGCACATTGTCTGCAGTGAAATCAAAGTAAGCCATTTCAGTCCAGGAGAGGAGCCGGTACAACTATGCAGGACCGGAGGTCAAATTTTACCGGCAGAAATGCTAAGCGGAGACAACATTGCAGCGTTTTTTCAGTGACAGGGCTGATATGACTACAGAGAATGTGGTAAGAGCGCAGCGGTGCAAAGATTTCATCTTACAATGGCGTGAACGGAGAACGGGGAGGACACCAGTACAACACAGAATTATAAAAAACATGCTCAACTCCATTCGTTAAAACCATAAATGGCCCACGGCTTTTCCCTTAATGAAGCAGCGCCGGCCATCCCACACGCCGTTGCGCTCCCTGAGACGCCGCCTGCTGTAGAGTCATTAAGGGGAACCACACTGGCATCATGAGAATCTGCGGGAGAGAGTCTGAAACTTACCACGCTGGGCCCAGCGCATTGTCAACAAGAACAACTTGTTCCTGAAGGAGATACATTATTGCCAGGTGCTCATAAAAGATACCATCGCTACTATTCAGATGCACGCTTGCTGTAATAAAAAAAAAAAATACGTTTTTCTCTTTCAGCCATTTGTAATAAAATTGTGGATTATATGGATAAACCCAGAGACAGGAAGATGGGGATCGCTGTAATATATCAGGGTTTAAAAAAAAAAAAAAAAAAAGAATAATATAGACAGATATTTTCTGTGCATAAAGATGAGGTGTTGCTAAAGAGAACCAGTCACGTATGTAAGAATCTGAATATTCGCAAAGCTGAAGTTAAATCTACTTATATACTGCCTAATTCCTCCCCACCCTCATCAACATGAAATATTATATAAAAGCCTTTTGAGTTTTCATTACATACCTTATGTAGCCAGGTGCTGGACTACAGAAACAAGATGAAGGAGATATTTCCCTCTTTACAATCAGTTTACTTTCACTTTTTGCTGTTAGGCTAAATGTTGTGTTGCACTATCCCCTCCAGTCAGCAGAGGGAGAACTATAGCCAGAAAAAAACAGAGGACCCATCCTAACCAGTGGCTTTTACCAGGGTAGCGCTAAATGTGATCCCGGACGAGCCCCCACGTGTAGCACTACCCCTGTAGGTGGCGTTAACAGGGGAAATATGTCCTTCACCATTTTTCTGTTATCCAGTACCTGGCTACACCTATTTTAGACCTAGTGATGTAAACACTGGATCTCGGTGCTTCTCTATTTAGGCAGATCAGGGTTGGTGGGAGGCGATACAGGGAGATCATGGACCTAGGGGTATATTTATAAAAATTGCAGAGATATTCATCTTTTGAAACTGCATGTCCATTCCTTTTGTGAGAAGGCTGTTAAAGTAAAATGTCACCAGGCTTTTTGCTCTCCTAGTCAAATGTTATTCATTCATAAGTATAGTGTGAGTCAAGAAAATACCACATGACCACTAGATATTTTTTTCCCCGCAGTGGTGCACAAAAACCAAACACCTGTAAGTGAAAAGGAAAAATGCATGTAAAAAACACACACAAAAATGTTCACTTAAGGGTGTGTCTCTAGTCCACCTCCTGGACTAGAAGTAGGAGCTCCTGACAGGGGCAAGGTAAACTCTTGGTCCACCTAGCCAAAAGGCCCAGTGGACCACTCTCCTCGTGATCAGCTGAAGCCGACCACCACATGCTAGGTGAGGGACTCTCCCAAAGTGAGATCTCCCCCCAGTTCAGGGGAGGAAGGAAGTAACCTGATGGCCATACAACCTCCCCCTAGACTTCAGGGTAGGCTCGAGGACCCACATCCTCCATCCAAGTGATATGACCACTAGATAAAGTTGACCATCAGAGTAAATAAACTCCATCAGCTCCATATAGATACCATAATGCAGTTATTTTCCGATTTCCACTACAATGCAGGCAGATCTCGGCTGGTGGGAGGAGCCAGAAGAGTGCCATAGTATCTTGAAAACATCACAGCGCCCTGCCTTAGCCGGTTCCCGACCATGTCACACAGATATACTGCAGCATAATGGCTCTCCTGGGTGAAATCCCGTACAGGCACGTCCTTCCATCGTTTTCGGCCACCAGATGGCGCGCCTGCGTGCTGCATGGTGGGGGTCCCGATGCACGTGGCCTACAAGCACGATCTCCGAGGGCCACGCACGATCACGTGCACGAGTGCCAACACGGGGATTTGTGTGTGTAAACACACAAATCCCTGTGCTGTCAGAGGAGTAGAGCCATATTGTTTGGTCCTACTAAGTAGGAAAAACAATATGTCTCCTCTCCTAGTCACTCACATTCCCACACAGTTATAACACGCTGAGGGAACACACAATTGACTCCTTGATCGCCCCCTTCCCTGCCAGTGACATTTACACAGTAATCAGTGCATTTTAATAGCACTGATCGCTGTATAAATGCCAATGGTCCCAAAAATATGTCAAAGGTCTCCGAACTGTCCGTCGCAATGTCGCAGTACCGCTAAAAATCGCAGATCACCGCCATTACTAGTATATAAAACAACCTTAAAAATACCATAAAATTGCCATAAATCTTTCCTATAGTTTGCAGATGATATAACTTTTGCGCAAACCAATCAATATACGCTTATTGCGATTTTTTATTTTTTTTTACCAAAAATATGTAGAAGAATATATATGGGCCTAAACTGATGAAGAAATATGTTTTTTTGGGGGGGGGGATATTTCTTATAGCAAAAAGTAAAAATATAGTTTTATCAGAGCCGATCAGCGGCTCTCCCTGTCAGAGGGGGGGTCTGTGCTGATAATCAACACATTGATTATCAGCACAGCCCCCATCAAAAGGTATCCATCAGCTGCCAATCAGTGCCCATCACCTGTCAGCCTGTCCCTGCCAGCCTGTCAGTGCCCATAAAAGTGACGATCAGTGCCCACAACAGTGCCAATCAGTGCCCAAAAAAGTGCCAATTAGTGCCCCATCAGTAATGTCTGTCAGTGCCCCATCAAAGTGCCAATCAGTGCCACTCAGTAATGCCTGTCAGTAGCTCCTCATCAGTACTACCTATCCAGTGCCACCAGTATATCTGTGGCCATGAGTGCCCGTCAGTGCTGACTATTGGTGCCCACCAGTGCCGCCTATCAGTGCCCATCAGTGCTGCCTATCAGTGCCGCCTATCAGCGGCCATAAGTTTTTTTTCAAAATTGCCGTTCTATTTATGTTTATAGCACAAAAAATAAAAACCGCAGAGGTGATCAAATACCACCAAAAGAAAGCTCTATTTGTAGGAAAACAAGGACGCAAATTTTGTTTGGGTACAGCGTCGAACGAAAGCACAATTGTCAGTTAAAGCGACGCAGTGCCAAATTGTAAAAAGTGCTCTGGTCAGGAAGGGGGTAAAATCTTCCTTGGGCAGAAGTGGTTAGTACTCCTTGCAAATGCCCTCAGATCTGATGCAAGCAGCATGATGGTGGCTCTTGGAAGGAGTTATGCAAATATCAAAATGCCTTGATAGGTGGATGTCAGTCTGGAGGAGAGAGCGTACCTAGGTAGGCTGTATTTTCATGCAGACCGCCCTAGGTAACGCTCACATGGAAGGCTGAGTTTCCATTATTGAATGAATTGAAAACCCAATGATTGAAATTGGTGGTCCAAGGACAGTCAGGCTGGGAAGGATGCTGGATGTCCTCCAGCCAGGAAATGAGGTGGGTTCTTGCTTAGCTCCTAAAGCACAATGTGAGAAGCTCACCGTGTGCAGTGAAATCAGAGTAAGCCATTTTGGTACAGGGAAGGAGCTGATACAACTGGGCAAGACTGAAGGGAAGGCTTGCTCTCCCTCTTCCAGTCTGGCATAGGGTTTCTGTTCCTCAGATACAACATGTCCTATAAAAACTAGACATCTAGCAAGCCATAAATATCGGCATAGCCACTGCAGCATTCCATGGAAGCTCTGAAAGGGTTACTGTGGGAAGCAGTGCCTTTAAGAGTGCCTGGAACATTTCTGCAACGGTAGAGAATTGTCTAGAGGCAGCAGCTACAGCTGAGGAGGATAACACAGCGGGGAGGATAGGCTGCCTGGCAGACTATCTAATCTGCCCAGGTTGTCTTACTGAGAGATGCTGACCCCAGTCTCTGCCATCCAGAGCCAGTGCCTAGCAACAGTTTCCAAGAAGACGCGCCTTTTATGCTACAAGAGCATCGCTGCCCCGCGTTCATGAGGAATGAGCCGTGGGCTTAGCAGCAAGGCGTATGTATGTTCCATTTTAGGAAACCACACGGGGCTCAGTGTTCATCTGCGAGGGCAGAATGACAGGCCTCCACACCTAGAGTCAAGGGTTGGCTAGTGGTACGGAAGGACATCGGCTAATCTCTTCCAGGTCAAGCTGAGAAATGTATTGAGGGCAGAGGTGGAAAGTCTCAGCTCTGTAGAGAGGGTCATAGTGCTGACCTTAATTGTGTAGATCATGTTTTTCGATAAGGGGACGCATCTCGGTGCACTGGGCTGCAAACATATTGACAATGTAACTTTTTTTTCATGCTTTAGAGAAGGAAAAACAAACTGATTCAAGTAGAATTGTCTATGTAGGCTGTTCTGTCCTACAATGGCCGTCTTAAGGGTTCTCCAGAATGAAAAATTTTGAGTGGAAGTCCACACTAAAGCCTCGTACACACGATCAGATTGTTGGCCAACAAAGCGTCAGACTTTTGTCCGAAGGGCGTGTGCCATGAACTTGTCTTGCATACTAACGGTACACAATTGTCGGCCAACAAACGCGATCGTAAAGACATACTAGGAGGAATTTCAGCTCTTGAGCGCCACCCTTTGGGCACCTTCTGCTAATGTCGTGTTTGGTGAGCACTGATTCCGAGCATGCGTGTTTGTACTTTCAACTTTTGTGTGACGGACAGACGATAGGACGATAGGAAAATCTGACAACAGACCGTTACTAGCCTGCCATCCAACATTTGTTGGCGGAAAGTTGGACAACAATCATCTGATGGAGCGTACTAATGGTTGGATTTTAGGCCAACAGTCCGTCATCACACAATTCCCTGCCGAAAATCCGATCGTGTGTACGAGGCTTAACACTTAAATTCTCCCCTGCAATCAACTCCAAAGACATGTTGGTAGGTTAATTGGCTTCTGTCTAAATTGGCCCTAGTGTATAAATGTGAGTTAGGGACCTTAGATTGTAAGTTCTTTGAGAGTAGGGACCGATGTGAATGTACAATGCATATGTAAAGCGAAGCGTAAATTGACGGCGCTATATAAGTACCTTAAATAATAATAATAACAATGTGAGCTAAGTTCAGCCTTATGTCTCAAAATGAAAAAATCCCAGTTTTTCTACCTTTATTTTGCAGTATCCAGTGCCATCACATGACTTCAATTCTACTTCCTTTTGAGTCTAAAAGCAGCCAGTGGGTGTGGTTACTGAAAGCTAGTGACATCACTTCCAGGGAGGGACACAGTTCCTGTGTAGCCAGTGGGTGTATACAGGATGGGAGGAGCTGATCATAGGTTCCCACCCAGTATTCTCTCATCAATAAGGATACATTGTACTTCCTAATTCATGAGAAAATTAAGAAATAAAAAAAGTCCCGCCTACACAGGAACCGGGGGGGGGGGTTGGGAGGTGAAGTGCACATATACAGTATAGCTGTGCTGGGCTTTGAATGAAGACAACCACAAGAGAAGTGAGCTGGACATGGGGGGGGGGGTGGTCAGTGTAGCTGGAAGTGCTCTGGGGTTTTAGCTCACAGTCTTCATAGTACAGGCAACCACACTGAGGTTCCATTTCGACTTTTGATGTGACTTTTATCCCGACCAGAGAGTGTAAAGTTGGATCAAAGCTGCACTCTAGCCTTAGGTTACGCTTCCACTAGTGCGACTCCAGAGCTGTGCTATTTAGAGTGCGACTTTGCGTGCAGCTTTGATCCAACTTTACACTCTCTGGATCAAAGTCGCATCAAAGTGGTGCAGGCACCTTTTCAAAGTTGCTGATTTTCAAAGTTGCATAGATGGGAACGTTTGCCATTGAAATCAATGGGCTGTGACTTGTCATGCAACTGTATGTGTCCAAAGTCGCATGACAAGTTGCACTAGTGGAAATGGAGCCTTAAACTCATCACTCACATGTAATGAGCAATGGAAATTGATCTGTATCCTTCCAAACATTCAAAAATGTTAATTTGTACCTTATTTATTTCATATTTCTTCCCCAGCTCTCTCCGCGGTTCACAGCAGCTGGACGTGTGCCACACCATGCACACAGTGCCCAACACAGTGCCACACCATGCACACAGTGCCATCACAGTGATATAACCATGCCACACCATACATACAGTGCCCAACACAATGCCACACCATACACACAGTGCCATCACAGTGACATAACAGTGTCACACCATGCCACACCATGCATACAGTGCCCATCATTGCCATCACAGTGCCCAACAGGGCCATCACAGTGCCCATCAGAGCCATCACAGTGCCCATCACAGTGCCATCACAGTGCCCATCATTGCCATCACAGTGCCCATCTGTGCCATCACAGTGTCCATCACAGTGCCATCAAAATGCCATTGAAATGCCCATCAGTGCTCATCACAGTGCCCATCAGTGCAATCACAGTGGCATGCAGAAACAACCACGTGGTTGTACACTGTAGAAAATTTGCAGCATGTTGCATTGTACCTGTAATCTATATTACAGTTTCTAACACACATAACATACTTCCAAAGCCCCCCCCCCCCAAAAAAAATAACACATACTAGTAATGCCGCGTGCACACGAGTAGACTTTTCGACCGGACTGGTCCAGCGGACAATTCGACCGTTTGTGGGCTTCATCGGACCTGCAGCCGACTTTTTCGGTCGAAAATCTGATGGACTTTAGATTTGGAACATGTTTCAAATCTTTACGTCGAAACTCCGCCAGACCCAGTTCCTATCGAAAAGTCCGCTCGTCTGTATGCTGGTCCGACGGACGAAAACCGACGCTAGGGCAGCTATTGGCTACTGACTATCAACTTCCTTATTTTAGTCCGGTGTACGTCATCACGTACAAATCCGTCGGACTTTGGTGTGATCGTTCGTAGGCAAGTCTGTTCGTTAGGAAAGTCCGTTGGCAGTCCGCCGAAAGTCCGTCGGATAGTCCGTCGGACCAGTCCGGTCGAAAAGTCTGCTCGTGTGTACGCAGCATTATACTTGACAATAACCCGCATTTTAAAGAGTAGTTGAATGAACCTTTTAGTGTTCCACTACTTCAGAGAGTACAACAGAACCCAATAATGTGGCTGCATGTGACTCAATTCTGATTCCCACCATCGGAAGTAATTACTACTGCTGGTGAGCAGTAATGAGATTACAGACGGATGTTGCAAGCCTGCCTGTGCCGGAGTCTGATACGGGTAAATAATTACAAGATGGCAGGTAACATTGACAGCACCAACTATCAAACAGCTAAGCTATTCAATTGTGTGACATCCATTCAGCCTCCGTCTAGGTATGGAGGTCAGCTTTGACATAGAATCATCAAATAAACAGTGTTTTGTTACAGACTGAGTCAGAAGATCTCCGAAGAACTCCGGGAGTAAAATTAAGGCTTCATTGTAGACCAGAGCTTAGGGGAGCAGGTTTAGGCGAGCCTGAGTCAAAACATGGACTTTATATGTTTTGCTTATTTTTAGAGTGCACAGTATTGCTATGTCCTTTTTTTAATTTTTAATAGGATAAATATAATAAATTACATATAACATATTTGTTACTTTTAGCAAGCAGGGACAGAGCTCCAAGCCAGAGGCTCATACAACAGCTGTGATATAGGATTGTACTGAAAGGTGAATAAACTACACACACATGATGCAGAATGACTCTTAAAAGCATGGACACACCCCATTACTCTCTTCTAGCAGAGATTAGAATGTTTGGCATTTTCAGTTATACACAGGCTGCCGACAAGCATACTGGCAGTGTTGAGTTTTTTAATTTAGTAAAAAATCCAACTTGCTTTGGAAAAGGAAAGTCATATATACACCCCATATTAAAATATCTCTTATTACTTGTCTCTGAATTTATGTCTGATGAGAATATGGTGGCGCAGGACCCGGCACGCGATAATGGAGCAATGGATTACAACAGAAAATACTAGATGTTTTGGGTGGGTGAGTATGTTTTTTTTAAAGACAATCCAGCAGAGAATGTGAGATAGGATAGAAGAAAGAAAATGTAAGGGGGGGGTGAAGTTCCTCCTTATCCCCTTTCTACGGCCACCCAACACATATGTGCAAAGGCAAAACGATGGGCTTAAATCCCAACAGACTGAACATATGCATCACTGGGTGGCCAATGCTTCTCAATGCACACTCCTGGCACAAAGACTGAGCTCTCAATGACAGCCCTCCATCCAGACTAAAGATTGGTAGCTGGCGGGATGTATCCTTTCTACCCCACTGGAAGGCCCCCGCTATCTATGGAACCGATTTCCCACAGGCACACCAAGTTGTGGTCGCACAAGGATGCCTTAAAGAAAATGCAGAGCCAATAACTCTGAAATGTACGTGAGGATGGCAAAGGGACCTGGAACATCCATAAGTCAGAGCGCAGGAGAACGTTAAAGCTAGGAGTATAACTATTTCAACGTATTCCTCATGTCCTAGGGTTAACAAGCATTTACCCCATACAGTGTGGGTGGGTCCCAAACCAAATAATAATTTTCTTGTAATTCCTAGAGTTGGGAACCTAAATGAAAACAATGGGACTCCGCTCCAGCCTCTATAGCCATATCTAGCGGATTCTAGACCATCCTGACTATTTACAATCTGTGAAAGCAAATGAGAGTCCCAGTTGACACACACCATGCAAGCCCATCCATCACATAGGTAACAGCAGCCTCAGTCTAGCTCCATCTAGGAAAGGAAAAGTCTCAATCGCCGCACACCAGGCAAGCCTGTCCATCACATAGCTAATGGCAGCCTCAGTCTAGCTTCATCTAAGAAAGGAAAAGTCTCAATCGCCGTACACCAGGCAAGCCTGTCCATCACATAGGTAATAGCAGCCTCAGTCTAGCTTCATCCAAGCCATGACCTCCTACGTGTTATGTCTCACCCATGGGGCTTGGACGAAACTTATTGGGAGAATGGCTTGGTTGGAGCTAGACTGAGGCTGCCATTACCTGCGATGGACAGGCTTGCCTAGTGTTTTGCAATTTGCCTTCTTAGAGTTGGGCTTTAATATTTGGGGCAGCAAGAGTGACACCTTCATTATGGCCTCAATGCAGAGCCATCATTGGCATCTTCAGGACACAGTGCATAGTCACAAGGTTATCCAGCCATACCCAAATATCAGACTTGTCTCTCTACAACCATTTCTGTAATGCAGATCCAAAGCCTCCTCTTACAATATATCATGATAAATTTCAGAGTTTGATGCCTTTCCTGTTCGGGAAGAAAAGAGTGAACCGTCAAAGCATCCGCAGCCACAGTCATAAAAAAGGCGCTTCTGCTACCAGCTTCCTTTGAAGGAGCAGAAACTTGTCATCTCCGCAGCTGTGATAGAGAAATAAACATGAACAGGAAAAAATAGCCATGGATCCACGGTGGAAAGTGGCTGCGAGATTGGATGTCTTTGACCAGAGGTCAGATGGGGATAAAGCATTATTCTCATAGCAGGGTTGTACTGAAAAAAGGCACATCTTGTATTCCCCACACTAATTGTCCCTTGGGCTCTGATGGCCTGGCTTGAACAAAAGGCAACCAAAGACAATTTTTTTCTACTGTCTTTCAGTCTTCAAGACTGTTGTTGTGTCCTATCTTTCTGGTTGGCAGTGTAGTTTAGCATTCTGTTTAATGTATAATTTAGCTGCACCTCCAACCTCAATGAAATTGCACTAGCTAAAAATCTATGTTTGTATATTGCAAGAACTGGATGACAGGCAAAGATGTTTATTGAAAAGACATTTTTTTAGAAGTACTAGCTTAAAGCACCACTCTGGGCTAAATTTGTATTTCTTGAAATACCCCCCCCCCCCCCCCCCCGGCAGTGTTAAAAAAAATGTCTACTGCAGTACCTTTTCCTTGCCGAAAGATGTCCTCAGTTGCCCAGCATCATTTAACCAAGAAGATTGACCAATCACTGTGAATGCAATTCTTTGTGGCCCCACCCATGAGGGGATATTATCATGGCACTTTTCATTCAAAGCGTACTGGTTCAGAGAGTATCGCTGACGTCATCATAGCACCGCTATTCTCTGCATTTGTGACTGTCCAGCATGAAGAAGAGGTGAAGAAATTACTCTTTGGTGGCAGGTGACCATTTTAAAAAAGATAATAAAGCATAAAATAATGCTTGTGGGACAAGCTGAACAATTTTCAGGGGAGCAAGCCTGGAACCTGGAGATGGGCTTTTAAAGGATAACCATTTTAAGTGCAGTTACACATTGGGCCTTGATGCCTCTCTCCAGGCCATCTTCAAGTCTTGAACTTACGTGTTCCCGCTCCACCTACGTCTACTTGGAACAGGAAAAATGTTTCCTTACTGTGACACCACGGACACAGGATTTTTTTTCCTTCCAGTGACACCACCGACCTGGAGGATGGGGCAGCAATTTGGTATCTTCATCAGTGGCGGCTGGTGCTCCATTTTTAAGGGGGAGGGTGCCAAACAAACCACACGACACCCCCCCTTTTCGGTTGGTTGGTCAGTCCTTCAGTCAAACCCCCCCGTTCGGTCGGCAAACACTTACTCCATCTAGGTCGCGGGCCTTGCGTCTCCTCCTCAGTGTCTCCTGCTTGGCATCTCCTTCTTGGTGTCTCCTGCTCGGCATCTCCTCCTTAGTGTCTCCTGCTTGACGTCTCTTCCTCAGTGTCTCCTGCTCAACGTCTTCTCCTCAGTGTCTCCTGCTTGGCATCTCCTCCTCGGTGTCTCCCGCTCGACGTCTCCTCCTCAGTGTCTCCTGCTTGAGGTCTCCTCCTCGATTTTGAGTGCAAACCTCCTCCCATCAGCAAGGGCATTGAGGATGAAACGTGGCTGGGTCTTTCAGCATGACAATGATCCCAAACACACCGCCCGGGCAACGAAGGAGTGGCTTCGTAAGAAGCATTTCAAGGTCCTGGAGTGGCCTAGCCAGTCTCCAGATCTCAACAACATAGAAAACTTTTGGAGGGAGTTGAAAGTCTGTGTTGCCCAGCGACAGCCCCAAAACATCACTGCTCAAGAGGAGATCTGCATGGAGGAATGGGCCAACATATCAGCTACAGTGTGTGACAACCTTGTGAAGACTTACAGAAAATGTTTGACCTCTGTCATTGCCAACAAAGGATATATAACAAAGTATTGAGATGAATTTTTGATATTGACAAAATACTTATTTTCAACCATAATTTGCAAATAAATTCTTTAAAAAATCAGACAATGTGATTGTCTGGATTTGTTTCCACATTTTGTCTCTCATAGTTGAGGTATACCTATGATGACAATTACAGGCCTCTCTCATCTTTTTAAGTGGAAGAACTTGCACAATTGGTGGCTGACTAAATACTTTTTTGCCCCTCTGTACCTGAAATAAATATTTTGTGTTGTGTTATTATTAACTAGCGCTAAATTCGAGAGGCTGAAATGAAATCTGGATTATGTTTTGACTACTATGTGGAAAGACGTAGCCCGGCTATTTATAAACCTCCACCCACCCAATGTGTCTAGATCATCACTTAGTTTTGATATGTCAGCTAAGGTTCCATCACCTAAAAAAAAAAAAAAAAATACAATTCTTTTATCCTCGTTAATCCCGGATTACCACTTGAACATGAAGCCGAGAGGCTTGCAATCACCACGAGAGCTCTTTTTAATTAAGTGCTTCCTTTCCTTGCGCTTTTTCTCCCGCCCGCCGCTGGAAGGCTTTCAGCGCCGGAGCAGGGAGAGGCTTCAGGCGGAGGAGAGGTTAGGCTAACAGAGCCCTATTACAGGGATAAGTAACATATTGCTCATTAAAGATTAAAAAAAACAACAGTTGCTCGGCGTTTCTGCCAATATTTTGAGACTGTCAGTTTTTTTTTTTTTTTACCGCTCCGCTCCCGTCTGCAGCACGCCATGCTTTATTCATGATGTTCCCAGGCAAACGCACGGGGCCCCACACTGGGCCAAAACAGACACGCGGCCTCCCTTGGAAAACGCTCACTCTCACACACTTAGCGCGGTTGTTTACGCCAGCTAATTAGGGCTGCAGAAGAAAAAAAAAAAATGGTGTTCTCGGCAGTCTTCCGTAGGTGTATTTCCACCATTCCAGCTTTGCTCTTTCATCGTAGCAAAAGAGCGGCTGGTTCGGGAACAGAAGGACAAGGTGTGACCTAAACGTTATCACGCAGGTGGCCCATTATGGTACAAGATTTTAAAAAAAAGCTAATCCAAAATTTTGTATAAATTGTCTGAATATGTTTCCTAGCGTTCAATAGAAAATAATGAGAAATATAAGCTGGAGGTATCACGCTTTAACCGCTTCCCATCCGGCCCAATTGTGACACTTCGCTCCTTTTTTTTTCTAGAAAATTACTTTGAACACCCAAACATTATATATTTTTTTAGCAGAGGCCCTAGAGAATAAAATGACGGTCGTTGCAATTTTTTATGTCACATAGTATGTGCGTGGAGGTTTTTCAAATGCAATTTTTTTGGGAAAAAAAAAACATTTTCATGAATTAAAAAAAAAAAAAAAAACCATTAAAGTTGGCCCAATTTTTTTGTATAATGTGAAAGATGATGTTACACCGAGTAAATACATACCTAACATGTCACGCTTTAAAATTGGCGGCAAACTACGGTGCTTAAAATTCTCCATAGGCAACGCTTTAAACGCCTTTACAGGTTACCAGTTTAGAGTTACCCAGGAGGTCTGCTGCTAGAATTATTGCTCTCGCTCTGACATTCGAAACAATACCTCACATGTGTGTTGCGATCATCGTTTACATATACTTGCAGGAGTAAGGTATGCATTCGCAGAAGCACAGTGGGACGAGGTGCTTTTAATTTTTTTTTTATTATTATTATTATTATCTATTTTCTACTATTTTTTTTTTTTACACTTTTGTTTTTGGATTAACTTTATTGCTATCACAAGGGATGAACAACATCCTTTGCAACAGCATGAGCCATGACAAGTCCTCTTTATGGAGAGATCTGGAGTCTGTTAGACCCCCAAATCTCTCCTCTGGCCTCCCATGCAGCCAATCAGACACATATCGTTCTGATCGATTGCTTTCCTCGCAGGCGGCCAGGTAAACAAAGAGGTGGAACCAGAAGTGGCGAACTACTCGTCGCTCCCGGTTTCCGGGGTTACAGAGAGAAAGAGAGGAATGACGTCAGTTCCTCTCTCTATCTCTCTGTTCTGGGCAGCCATTGTCGCCAGCTGCATCGCTCCGGAGCCTGGAGCCTGGGAAACATGGCAGTGACCGCTAGAGGGCAAGGGGACCCCCTTCCCCCACCCGAGTGATCGAGTGGCTAATTAATGACTTTAAAAAGGTTCCTGCGTTACTTTCTTCAGAATTTAGTACGACTTGAGTGCCATAGAATGCAATGTAAAGTTGCACCAGTTGTCCATTATCATTGGTCACAGCCAAAGTTGCACCCATCCAAAGTTGCATCAAGGTTGCACCAAAGTTCTCATACAAGTGTGAAAGGAGCCTTACACTTTAATGGTCGTACCTGTTTTCCAGTGAAAACCATTCATATATATGCTTCTTAAAGTCACAGCAACGTCAAAGTAGTTCATGCACTGCTTTGGTCTTACTTTCATGCAACTTGAGTGCCAAAGACTCCAATGTTAACCCTCAAAAGTTGCATGAAAGTCGTACCTGAATGTTTTACATGCAACAATGGTGCAACTTTGCAGAGGGGCAACTCACATCCAAGTTACACCCATACAAAGTTGCATCAAATTTGCTCCAAAGTTGCACTCCAAAGTTGCCTTACTCTAGTGCAGGGTCCTCCAAACTTTCAAAGCAAAGGGCCAGTACACTATCCATCAGACTTTAGAAGGGCCAAGCTGTGGCCAGTGGGAGTAGAATATGCCCCAGCATCAGTGGGAGTAAACAATGCCTCAGGCTTTGTGGTCAGTGGGTGTAAAAAAATTACATAACACGTGTGGTTAGTAGGAGGAGGGATAGTGTTCCATTCTTGGTGTCAGTGGGAGGAATAGTGCCCCATCATTGGTGTCAATGGGAGGAATAGTTCCGCATCATTGGTGTCAATGGAGGGATTAGTGCTCCATCATTGGTGTTAATAGGGGGAATAGTGCCTCATCATTGGTGTCAATGGAAGGAATAGTGTCCTATCATTGGTGTCAATGGGGGGGGGATTAGTGCTCCATCATTGGTGTTAATGGGGGGATTAGTGCTCCATTATTGGTGTTAATGGGGGGAATAGTGACCATCATTGGTGTCAATGAGGGGAATAGTGACCCATCATTGGTGTCAATGGAAGGAATAGTGCCCCATCATTGGTGTCAATGGGAAGAATAGTGCCCCATCATTGGTATCAATGGGGGATAGTGCTCCATTATTGGTGTTAATGGGAGGAATAGTGCCCCATTATTGGTGTCAGTGGGAGGAATAGTTTCCCATCACTGGTGTCAATGGGAGGAATAATGCCCCATCATTGGTATCAATGGGATGAATAGTGCTCAGTCATTGGTGTTAATTGGAGGAATAGTGCCCCATCATTGGTGTCAATGGGAGAAATAGTGCCTCATCATTGGTGTCAATAGGAGAAATAGTGCCTCATCATTGGTGTCAATAGGAGGAATAGTGCCCCATCATTGGGGCCACCTTCCATCCTGACATCAGCCTACCCCGGCAGAGGGTCATCAGGACCAGTGAGGACCCCACGGTTGTAGAGTCAATAGTTAGTGTCGACGTTACCAGGCAGGCAGTGACATGGACACCTGAAAAAGGGCCCTCCCATTCTGCAGTGGTGAAGGGAGAAGGCTAAGGACCCAACACGACACGTGGCTGCAGATTTAAGTAAAAATTTGGGGGCAGGCTTGTCATTAGAAATCATAGGGCTCCATACAGCTTACCTCATAAACTACACTACACACACAAAGTGGTGTCAAATTTTGAAAAAAGTAGCCTTGCGCGCTCAGAGGAGAAAAAAAGCGTGAATGCATTACCGGTGGCAGGGGCTTAAAACTTGAGCATATGTACAGAGTGCAGAGGTTAGACGTAAGTACCATACAGAGTTCAGGGGTTTGGGAGTGGGTAAGGCACAGACTGCAGGGGTCAGGTGTATGTAATATATGATGCACAGGGGTCAGAAGTATATATTGTACAGCATGCAGTAGTCAGGAGTATTAAACACACAGAGTACAGGGGTCAAGTGTGTGTAATGTACATAGTGCAGGGGTCAGGAGAGGGTAACGCACAGAGTACAGTGGTCAAGTGTGTGTAATATACATAGTGCAGGGATCAGGAGTGGGTAACGCAGAGTGCAGGGGTCAGGTGTTTGTAATGCGCATAGTGTAGTGCTCAGGAGTGGGTATCACAGAGAGTACAGGGGTCAGGTGTTTGTAATGTGCATAATGTAGTGCTCAGGAGTGGGTAACACACAGAGTACAGGGGTCAGGTGTTTGTAATGTACATAGTGTAGTGCTCAGGAGTGGGTAAAACACAGAGTACATGGGTGAGGTGTTTGTAATGTGCATAGTGTGGTGCTCAGGAGTGGGTAACACACAGAGTGCAGGGGTCAGGTGTTTGTAATGTTTATAGTGTAGTGCTCAGGATTGGGTAACACACAGAGTACAGGGGTCAGGTGTTTGTAATGTACATAGCGTAGGGGTCAGGATTAGGTAACAGGCAGAGTACAGGGGTCAGGTGTTTGTAATGTTTATAGTGTAGTGCTCAGGAGTGGGTAAAACACAGAGTGCAGGGGTCAGGTGTTTGTAATGTTTATAGTGTAGTGCTCAGGAGTGGGTAAAACACAGATTACATGGGTGAGGTGTTTGTAATGTGCATAGTGTGGTGCTCAGGAGTGGGTAACACACAGAGTGCAGGTGTCAGGTGTTTGTAATGTGCATAGTGTGGTGCTCAGGAGTGGGTAACACACAGAGTGCAGGTGTCAGGTGTTTGTAATGTGCATAGTGTGGTGCTCAGGAGTGGGTAACACACAGAGTGCAGGGGTCAGGTGTTTGTAATGTTTATAGTGTAGTGCTCAGGATTGGGTAACACACAGAGTACAGGGGTCAGGTGTTTGTAATGTTTATAGTGTAGTGCTCAGGATTGGGTAACACACAGAGTACAGGGGTCAGGTGTTTGTAATGTTTATAGTGTAGTGCTCAGGAGTGGGTAACACACAGAGTACAGGGGTCAGGTGTTTGTAATGTTTATAGTGTAGTGCTCAGGAGTGGGTAACACACAGAGTGCAGGGGTCAGGTGTTTTTAATGTGCATAGTGTAGTCCTCAGGAGTGGGTAACACACAGAGTACATGGGTGAGGGGTTTGTAATGTTTATAGTGTAGTGCTCAGGAGTGGGTAACACACAGAGTACATGGGTGAGGTGTTTGTAATGTGCATAGTGTAGTGCTCAGGAGTGGGTAAAACACAGAGCACAGGGGTCAGGTGTGTGTAATGTACATAGCGTAGGGGCCAGGAGTTGGTAACGCACAGAGTGCAGGCGTCAGGAGTGTATTTGTATCTGGGGATTCATAGATAAAAGAAAGGAAAGTAATTCAGACACAGCGATCCCCTTGTTGCACCTGTTGCCCTGACTATACGGGGGCTTCAGGAGACAAAGAGATGCTCCAGCACGGACCAGGCATTTGGGGCCAACACACACACCCTACACAATTCCCGTCTGTGAATTAGAGACTGGTGGGTAAAGCCTGGAGTCTCTCATTCTTCTCTGGAGTTTGGCGATCAAGGAAAGTTTCCCGCCCAATCCCCGAGCTCGCCATTAGAAATTATGGGGTCAGGCTGTTTTATGAACACGTTTGGAAGAGAAGCATCTTAAAAGACTCTATCCCTGTTTGCATCCAATAAAATCCAACAAAATAAATAAACATTTGCCATGTTCTATGTGTCAGGGTTATTGTTGGCCCCCGATCAATGCTTCTATCTGTTATTGATGAAAGTGTTTCTTTTGCAGTGGGCAGTAGGATAATCTTCTTATGTCTTAGATGCATGCTACAAATTGTTATTGATTCCTCGCCCTGACAGAATCTAGTTACCTAGCTCTGCAGACATTTGCCTCTGTAGATAAATAGGGATAAGGGATATTAGGCTCTGGGGTTTTCTGAATGGCAACTATTAACTGGACAGTATTATGGCTGCACACTGAAGATAGGGATGACTGGATCCCTTAATACTCATTAAGGGATCTGACGGAGTACAGCAGGGATATCCGACTTTAAAATTGGATAGGGATTGGTAGATGTAGTAGAGGGGATCAGTTGAAGGACAGCTCCGGGAAAAACAGATAAAATAATTTCTAAAGAATCATTGTTGACTTGTTCTGTAATGTTGAAGACATTTGGGAACTTATCCAAGAAGCGTCTTCAGTTCTGATGAGTGGAATGCTAAAAATTCCAGATATGTTCCTGATTATTAGAACCAAGGAACCTTCTTTGACGAGTGGGAAAACATCTTCATCATTACAGAAGTCCAGTTGAATGTGACCAACTACTACTAGCTTTACCATGACCTGGAACCTTCACAGACATAGCAGAAAAGGCAAATAAAAACCTGGCTTTGACTTAAAACCCCATCTTCTAATGAAAGCCTTCACAGACATATTTGTAAAGTAGTCTTCTTCTAGTGAAAACCATGACCTTGTGTAAGAAATGTCTAATGCCGTGTATACACGGGCGGACTTTTCGGCATCAAAGGTCTGACAGCCTTTCCGACGGACTTTTGACGGACTTCCGATGGACTTTCGAATGAACAGACTTGTCTACACACGATCACACCAAAGTCCGACGGATTCGTACGCGATGACGTACGACCGGACTAAAATAAGGAAGTCGATAGCCAGTAGCCAATAGTTGCCCTAGCGTCGGTTTTCGTCCATCGGACTAGCATACAGACGAACTGACTTTTCCACCGGACTCTAATCCATCAGAAAGATTTGAAACATGTTTCAAATCTAAAGTCCGTCTGATTTTTGACCGAAAAGGTCCGTCGGAAGTTTGATGAAGCCCACACACGGTCAGATTGATCACGGGCAGTACTTCCAGCACAAGATCCCCTGTGTAATTCTAAAGTGGTAACCTTTAAAGGCTTTTAAACCATCGCCTATGGATGAAGTACTAAGTAAAGTTTAAGACGTTTGTTGCCATTCCAAGGGTGTGCGCAGTTTTAAAGTACGACATGTTTGGTATCCATCTTTTAAATCTAACCAAACAATGGTTTTGCGCATTACAATTTAAAAAAAGTAAATTTTTCCCCCCATTAAAATTGCGTTCGAAAAAATGCTGTGCAAATACCACGTGACATAAAAAAAATGCAACACTCACCAATTTATTCTCTAGGCTAGGGCCTCAGCTTTTCAAAAAAATATATAATGTTTGGGGGTTCTAAATAATGTTCTGGCAAAAAAAATAAAAAATACTGATTGTTATATGGAAACAAAAAGTGCCAGAAAAGGCCTGTAGCTAAAGTTGCTAAATGTGCATCAAATGCACCAACTAACACGGATTAACGCTATAGGTGCGCCAGTATTTTGTGCAAGTGTGAACAAGCCCCCCCCCCTCCCCACCTACATAAAATAAGGATCTGGCGTGTTTTTTTTAATGCAACGTGTGTCAATTGTGCATGAGTCATTTGGGAAGCGTTTTTGATGCCGAACAGTGCACTTTAACGATATAGGCGCTCTTATTTAGCGTCTGTATTTTCAGCAAGCGTGAACAACGCCTAAAAGAAAAAGTAAACACTTTGCACTCTTGCACTTACTCTTTTAATTCCATCCCTATCTTTCGTAGCAGAGATCTACAAGTCCTTGAGTGGGAAGACTTTGATAAATGATCCGCGAAAGGCTTCCATTTTTAAATCAATAACAACAAATCAATAACTTTAATGGAAAAGAAAAAAAAAAAAAAAAAGTTTGTGTAATGGGCAAAAAAAAAAAAAAAAATCTTAGATCAAAAACGTCAGGCTGTTTGTACACGACTGGGGTTGAGGAGTATTAGGAACTTAACTTAACACTACTTAAAAAAGTTTTGGCCGGAGGTTCTTCTCTCACCGCTGCCGAGGGAGAAGGGAGCCGTCTAAATTGGGAAGTGTGTTCTGCAGAGATAGAATTTTTATCAGCCGGAGCGGCTGTGGAATGGCACCCGGCTCGGGAACATGTGCGGTGGCAAGGCTTTTTTTTTTTTTTTTTGTGTTTCCCTTTTTTCGCAAGCTGTTTTGCATTAATGATTGATTTGGCAGAGGGGCGATGTGAAGACGCGTGCCTCTGCAGATTGCCGTGTTTGGGTTTGGAGTCGAGCTTTGCCGCTGCGAAACGTTTTAAAGAAAAAAACATTGCTTGGGAAAATATAAAATAAACAGAAGCCTTATAAAAGGGCCCGGCCGGTCAGGTGCCTCCCGGTGGTGGGAAATATAAATGCATAGCTCCCAACTGTCCCGGATTTCAAGGGACTGTCCCGGATTTCGAGGGACTGTCCCTCATTTCGAGGGACTGTCCCTGATTTGGAGCAATGTCCCTCTGTCCCTCATTCCTCCTCATTTGTCCTTCGTTTTGGTCTGATCTATATAGATGTATATAAAATGCACTTTTTATCTTTAAAAAAGTGTTTCCCGGCGCTAAACATTTCATCTGATTTCTAAATTGCTGCATCTGTAAATTCCAAAAGCCAATATAAAGGAATAGTAGTGGTAAAAAAAAAACACTTTTTTTTGTACAATTCTCCTTTAAGGGGGCGTGGCAGGAGGTGTGTCCTATGCCTGCATACTTTTGCTGATAGGTGTCCCTCATTCCCATCTCAAAAACTTGGGAGGTATGTATGATTTAGCTTGTACCTTTTCAACAGAATAAGTTTCTCCCTTTTAACTGTGTGAGAAAAACATGGGATTGTGGGTAAATCTTATACACATAAACACGTGTTTTTTCCTTGTAGTTAAGAGGGGTGGGCTGGAAGGGAGCTTGTCTTTTAAACATGCCCACTTCTAAGACACTGCAGTGAGAGGCGTGCCTCCACTGCAGCGTTTTTATTGGACAGCTGGGACCAATGGTACTTTACCATTGGTCCAAGACTCCAAGCTGTCCATTGAGCTCAGTGAGGAGTGAGGAGAGTGAGGAGAGGCACTGTGAGCTCATCCTCTCAGTCTGCTGCAAACAGAGTGTGCCAGCTTGTATATAAACTGGCCACTCTGTATGTAGCTTCTGACAGGCTGCACAAGGAGGCCCATATCTCTGGAGCCATAGGTCGTAGAAGCCCGACATTTTTACCAGTGGTGGGGTAAGACTTAGGCTACATACACCCCAGGTTGCTGAGCTACGACCCTTGAAACTCAATTTTTTTTTTTATGTTAATGACACCAATACAGTGTTCATATGCACTGTCACTAATGACACTGGCATGGAAGGGGTTAACATCCGGGGCAGTCAAAGGGTTAAATGTGTTCCCTGGGAGCACTTGCTAGCTGTGTGGGGGACGTGCTTTAACTGTGGGAAGACAGAGATCCGTGTTCTTATTTAGCAGAAACACAGGATCTCTCTCTTCCCTACTAACAGAAGGGCGATCTGCCTAATTTACATGGGCAGACCGCCGTTCTGTCTCTTTTGGGAACGATCGGCAGTTCCCGATGGATATTGGGTCTGCTGGACCCGCTGATTGGCTCCCACTGTGTCCAATCACAGCGGGTGCCGGCGCCCCGCAGTAAATGTACGTGGGGAGGTCGGCAACACGCTGTATCTTGGCCTAGGCCGACAAGGCCCAGGCCTAGGGCGGAACTTTGTAATGGGGCAGCATGAAAAGAGTCCCTGCGGCTTGCACTACACTTTTAGTGTAGCTCCAGTCTTGGGGCGGACTGGGCTGGGAGGCAAATCGGTCTAGCGCCCCCATAAAGCGGCCACACATAATAATACCAGCAGGGCCGCCGTCAGGGGGGGACAGCCCATACACATGCACAAGGCTCGGGCGGTGGACCTCAACCAATGAGTTTTTGTGTGGGCGGATGGCATTCTCCAACTGGGGGGAGGGGGCTCCACTTCTAGTTTTGACTATCCTATCATAACAGCGGACCTCTCACCTGAGTTCTCAGCTACTCTATGTCTTTAAGCCTCCCAGCATGCTATGGGGCAGGTGGAGCATTTTTCCCCAAGATCCTACTAATGTAAAAAAGTGTTAAAGTTGACCTCCAACCTCCCCTTCAGTCTTGCACAGTTGTAGCGGCTCCTCTCCTGGACTGAAATGGCTTCCTCTGATTTCACTGCACAATGTCAGTTGCTCACAAGGTGCATTAGAAGCTAAAGCAATGTGCATTAGAAGTTGGAGGATTTCCAGCATCATCTAGCTCTTTCCTCCCCAGACTGACTGTCCCTGGCCCGCCCCTTTCATTCACTGCACTGGATTTTAGTTCTTTCAATCATGGAGGCTCAGCATCATTCTAAGGTGGTCTGCATGCAAAACAGTCTGCCTAGGAACGCCCACTCCTCCAGACTGACACCCACATATCAAGGCATTTTGCTATTTGCATAACTCCTCCCAAGAGCCAACCCACTGCTTGTATCAGGGCTGAAGGCTTTGAGGGGAGCACTGAGGCCGGGAGCTGTGATATGTTTGGGAAGCGATGTACTGCACCCTGTCCGCCCCTCCCACCAGACATGAGCTTCCTGCATTGCAAAATCAGGAAAATACTACATTATGGCCACTAGTTGGAGCTAATTTACTAAGGTGGTCACTGGGAAGAATGTTCCTTACATTGGTGGTCAGTAGGAAGAATGTTCCTTACATTGGTGGTCAGTGGGAAGAATGATCCTTACATTGGGGGACAGTGGGAAGAATGACCCTTATATTGGTGGTCAGTGGGAAGAATGATCCTTACATTGGTGGTCAGTGGGAAGAATGTTCCTTACATTGGTGATCAGTGAGAAGAATGCTCCTTACATTGGTGATCAGTGGGAAAAATGTTCCTTACATTGTTGGTCAGTAGGAAAAATGTCCTTACATCAGTGGTCATCAACCCTGTCCTCAGGGCCCACTAACAGGCCAGGTTTTATGTATTACCTTGGGGAGATGCAGACTAGAATACTGCAATCACTGAGCAGCAAATGATATCACCTGTGATGTATTTCAGTTAACTTGCAAACCTGGCCTGTTAGTGGGCCCTGAGGACAGGGTTGATGACCACTGCCTTACATTGATAGTCAGTGGGAAGAATGTTCCTTACTTTGGTGGTCAGTGAGAAGAATGCTCCTTACATTGGTGATCAGTGGGAAGAATGTTCCTTTCATTGATGGTCAGTGGGAAGAATGTTCCTTACATTGGTGATCAGTGAGAAGAATGCTCCTTACATTGGTGATCAGTGGGAAGAATGTTCCTTACATTGGTGATCAGTGGGAAGAATGCTCCTTACATTGTTCGTCAGTAGGAAGAATGTTCCTTATTTTGGTGGTCAATGGGAAGGACGCTCCTTACATTGGTGGTCATTGGAAAGAATGATCCATACATTGATGGTCAGGGTGAAGAATGCTTCTTACATTGGTAATCAGTGGGAAGAATGCTCCTTACATTGATGGTCAGTGGGAAGAATGCTCCTCACATCGGTGGTCAGTAGGAAGAATGCTCCTTACATTGGTGGTCAGTGGGAAGGATGGTCTTTACATTGGTGATCAGTGGGAAGGCTGGTCCTTACATTGATGGTCAGTTGGAAGAATGCTCCTTGCATTGGTGGTCAATGGGAAGGCTGGTCCTTACATGGGTAGACATTTGAAAACATTTGAAGAGGGACTCCTAAAATACTGGTGGTCAGTGGCAAGAATGCTCCTTACAATGGTGGTCAGGGGGAAGAATGCTCCTTACATTGATGGTCAGTTGGACAAATTCTCCCTACATTGGTGGTCAGTGGGAAAAATGCCCCTTATCCCCGTTTCAGAGATGAATCAGGGCCGATTCTATGCCTGAATTCGGCCCTGAAACGGAGCCAAAGACGCAAAGAAGCGTTTCTGTGCAATGCGCTTCGCAGCTGCAACGGAGATATGTGAACCGGCTCCATAGGGTAGCCGGTCACATGCTCCTGCTATGCGAATTGGATGCGGGGAAACCCGCATCTAATTGGCATAGGTGTAAACCCGGCCTTACATTTGTGGTCAGTGAGAAGAATGTTCCTTACATTGGTGATCAGTGGGAAGAATGTTCCTTACATTGTTGGTCAGAGGGAAGAATGTCCCTTATATTGGTGGTCAGTGAGAAGAATGTTCCTTACATTGGTGGTCAGTGAGAAGAATGTTCCTTACATTGGTGATCAGTGAGAAGAATGTTCCTTACATTGGTGATCAGTGAGAAGAATGTTCCTTACATTGGTGATCAGTGAGAAGAATGTTCCTTACATTGGTGGTCAGTGGGAAGAATGTTCCTTACATTGGTGATCAGTGAGAAGAATGCTCCTTACATTGGTGATCAGTGGGAAGAATGCTCCTTACATTGTTGGTCAGTGGGAAGAATGCTCCTTACATTGGTAATCAGTGGGAAGAATGCTCCTTACATTGTTGGTCAGTGGAAAGAATGCTCCTTACATTGGTGATTAGTGGGAAGAATGCTCCTTACATTGTTGGTCAGTGGGAAGAATGTTCCTTACATTTGTGGTCAGTGGGACAAATGCCCCTCTTACACACTGAAAAAAATTAAAAAATGATGGTTGCTGTCAGTGGTTACATATCTGGGAGGCAGAAACTGATCAGTGCTCAAAGAACCCCTAGCAACCTCTGAATTAAGCCTAGGGCAGTTTGAGAAAGACTGGCTTAGAGTTTCACTTTAATATTCTCCTGCCTTTCACACAGGTTTTATATATGAAGTCATATCAAGGCTGAAGAAGATTTAATTCACTGTCAGGCGGGAGAAGGGGCATCAGAAACACGACTTGATTAAAATGCTGATAGCCATTTGAGAAAGGTGAAACATTTTCTAGAGAGAATGGAAAAACTGATGTTTAATCTGCAGATGGAGAGATTAATTCGATCAGAATGGTGGTGAATGACAGGACAGGATTACGTTGGAGATCTAGAATTTCTGCCCTAGGTGAGTTTCACTATTCGCGTTGATAATATTATGTATGTCTACATTTCATGTAGAATGATAGAAGTATCACGACGTGGCAATTATGGTATTATCTATATACACGGTGCACGGAGTGAGTCACATTTCATGGCTGTTGGGTGTTTGCAAGATCTTGTCAATGAAAACAAGATTGGTGGCAAAGTTTCCCTGGCTGAGGGACGTCAACTCGTGAGCCCAGCTTGTGCATTTTAGGAGGGAAGGGGGATGTTTTTTTTAAATAAAAACTTTTAAGGAAAACTATAGTTTGGGGTCAGCTTTACTTTGTTTTTAGTTTTATATGTTTTTAAACTGATGTTGCCTTGTGGACACCTGACCTTCACACCTGTATGAGCTTGATGAACGTCCCATTCCAAAATCATGGACATTAGTGTAAAATTGGCTGCCCTTAAAACCTTCCATTCTCCTAGGAAGGCTTTCCACAAGATTTTGGAGTAGGTCTGTGGAAATGTGTGCCTTTTCAGTGACAAGCAGTGAAAAGAGCATTTTAGAGGTCAGGTACTGACATTGGAGGAAAAGACCAACCTCTCCAATGGCGTTCCAAGTCATCCAAAAGGTCTATAAAGTTAACGTCTGGGGCTACTCGAGGTTTTTCACATCAAACTGGTCATACCATGTCTTTATGGAGCTGGCTTTGTGCATAGCGGGCAGTCATGCTGGGACAGAAATGGGCCTTTCCCAAAATGTTGCATTATCATTGTAAGTGAGCATTTGTTAAACACGTCTTTGTTTGCTGTAAAATTAACATGACCCTTCAGTGGAAACAGCCAAACTCAATAACTCGGAGGAGTGTCCACATACATTCTGCCATATAGTTGTAAGTGTGAAGGTCAGATGTCCCAAACTTTTGGCCATATAATGTACTTATACACATTCAACTGGACTTGTTCTGTAAAGTTTTAGACATTTTGCAAGCCACTTCTTGAGTCCCAAGATGTTTCATAGCTTGTCCGGGCCACTTTTTAAGTTCCAACTTGAGGATGTTTCGTAGCTTTTCAGAGCCACTTCTTCAGTATTCCAATTTAAAGATGTTTCATAGGTTCTCTGAGTCACTTCTTAAATTCCAGATTGAAGGCGTTTTGTAGCTTCCCAGAGCAACGTCTTCAGTTCCAACTTGAAGAAATTTCATAGCTTCTCATAGCAACTTCTTCTGTTCCAACTGTTCCAAGATTTTCATAACGCCTCTGAGCCACTTCTAAAGCTCCAACGTGATGTTTTGTAGCTTCTCAGAATGCTTCTTCAGTTCCAACTTGAAGAAGTTCTGTAGCTTCTATGAGCCACTTCTACAGTTCCAACATGAAGATATTTCATCATAGATTCTCAGAGCCACTTCTTTAGTTACAACTTTAAGATGTTTCATAGCCTCTCAGAGCCACTTGTTCAGTTCCATCTTGAAGAAATCTTGTAGCTTCTCAAAGTCACTTCTTTAGTTCAAACTTAAAGATGTTTCATAGTTTCTCTGAGCCACTTCTTCAGTTTCAATTTAAAGATGATTCAAATCTTCTAAGACCACGTCTTTAGTTCCAACTTGAAGAAGTTTTTTAGCTTTTCAGAATCATATCTTCAGTTGCAACTTGAAGACATTTCATAGATTCTCAGAGCCACTTCTTCAGTGTTCCAACTTGAAAATGTTTCATAGCTTCTCTGAGCCACCTCCTTAATTCTGACTTGAAGAAGTTTTGTAGCTTCTCAGTGCCACTTCTTTGGTGTTCCAACTTGAAGAAGTTTCATAGCTTCTCATAGCAACTTCTTCAGTCCCGAATTGAAGAAGTTCCGTAGCTTCTCTGAGACACTTCTTCAGTTCCAAATTAAAGATGTTTCGTAGATTCTCAGGGCTACTTCTTTAGTGATCCTACTTGAAAATGTTTAATAGCTTCTCTGAGCCACTTCCTAAATTCCGACTTGAAAAAGTTTTGTAGCTTCTCAGAGCAACGTCAGTTCCAACTTGAAGAAGTTTTGTAACTTCTCAGGGCAATTTCTTAATTTCCAACTTGAAGAAGTTCCGTAGCTTCTCTGAGCCACTTCTTCAGTTTCAAACTTAAGATGTTTTGTAGGTTCTCAGAGCCACGTTTTCAGTGTTTCAACTTGAAGATGCTTCATAGTTTCTCAGAGCAACTTCTTCAGTTCCAACTTGAAGACCTTTATAGCTTCTCTGAGCCACCTCTACAGTTACAAATTAAAGATGCTTCGTAGTGTTTCAGAGCACCTTCTTTGGCTTCCGATTTGAAGACATTTTGTAGCTTCTTTGAGCCCCTTCTTCAGTTGAAACTGAAGAAGTGTCTTGGAGAAGCTTTGAAAAATCTTCAACATACAGAACATGTACAGTGTAATGTAACTAAGCTATGCCATGACCTGGATAAACGAGAACCTACACAGACATAGTTTGTGTATCTGTAAGTTGGGCTAGGATTGAGGAGAGGAAGTCCAGTTTGCCTAGCTGGCACTTACATAGGACTGAGAAATGCTCTTATGAGACACCACTGGCCCAGTCACCACTCCTGTCACTTAGAATGACATGCTGCTCCATTCCCAGAAGTCCAGGGTATGGTCTTCCCTCCTGATCCTGGAGGATCCAAGGTCAGCATGTCCTGCTGAGGAACTCTGCATTAAAGAGAACCTGTTGCTTTTTCCTACGTGATCAAAGCACCGCTGTGTGCTTTAGGACTCTGTTTCTTTGTTGATGTCTCTATAGCCTAACTGCCATCGATGACAGATTCTCCTATTGATCAAAGGGTGGAGATGGTGGGGAAAAAAATCGCATTTGAGTCGACGTGAAAAATGGACTGTTACACCTGGAGGAACCAAGATGAAACATTTCCATTTTTATCCTGACAGATCTCTATTTGATTTTTAGGAAGAAATGAACATGGCGCTCTTATGATGTGTAAATAAATAGCAACGGCTCGGGAAAAAAAATGTTTGTAAAATGTACAATCCGGCTCAATTATTAATGCGCCGTCTCTGATCGAGGGGCATTTCAACAGAAGTCTTCTGACAGTAACAGTTTTTTTTCCCCTTTCATATATGGAATTAATGCAATCATTAGCATCACTTCCTCAAAAAACTGATATGAAAAAATAAATAAAATCTTTTAGCAAGAAAACTGTACAAGAGGCAGGCAGAGTGCTTTATGAAACAGCAAATTAAAGCAATCATCGAGTGACTACTGCTATCCAGCAAAAACTGTGACTGTACTAAAGTTAAAAAAAATTCCTCAATTTACCTTAAAGTGGACCTAGCATAATTTTATTTATTTTATTTTTAATTTAAAGCACATGCATGCTACGTAATGAGTAAGTGTAATGTCCTGTACACACGATAAGATTCTCCGACAACAAATGTTGGATGTGAGCTTGTGTGTAGGCTCCATAAAACATTTTGTTGGCGGAATTTCCGCCAACAAATGTTTGAGAGCAGGTTCTCAAATTTTGTCGGAAATGCCGAGCGTGTGTACACAATTCCGATGCACAAAAGTCCACGCATGCTCGGACTCAAGCAGAAGAACTTAATTTTTCTTGAACTTAATTTTTCTCGGCTTGTCATACCTGTTGTATGTCACCACGTTCTTGGCGTTCAGAATTTCCGACAACATTTGTGTGACCGTGTGTATGCAAGACAAGTTTGAGGCAACATCCTTCGGAAAAAAATCCACGGTTTTGTTGTTGGAAAATCCTATCGTGTGTACAGGGCATAACACAGCCATGTATTTATTACATCTTACAGAGCTCAAAAGTACTTCCCCTGACAAGTGGTACTGTGCAGAGTCCATACATACAGAATAAGAACAGATACTGAGAATTACACCCGGCATACAGGAGAAGAGAAGTGGTAAGGTGTAGAGTCTATATATACAGAATAAGAACAGATACCGAGAATTACACCCGGAATACAGGACAAAAGAAGTGGTACTGTGCAGAGGGTGTGGCTGCTTGTGAAGCAGCTAAAGTCTGTGTGGTGCTGAGCTCCTCTGATGTCTGGTACAAGCCCAGGGTTGGGCTCCCCTGGGCGGGGATCTCTCCCAGGAGAGTCCCAGGCTTTCCGGTCTACACAAGGACTGTCAGGTGAAGCTGTGGTTGGTGGTGAAGTAGGAAGACAGAGTCCTGGGAATGGGAAGACACTTGCAGAGACCGTAAGTAGACGTGGAAATGTTTGTATGAAAAGTACCGATAATACTGAGAAGAGGAAGTCTGGTGATGTTATTCAGCAAAAGAGTTCTCAGTCCAGCCAGCCACTGCAGGACCAGCACAGTGCAGCTCAGTCTGTTCAGAGACATAATATTATTGCTCAGCACAGTCCAAACCTTGGAAGTGCAACTCAATCCAGCCAGTCATTACAGTCAATGCAAACCACGCAGAGTGGGGCTCATTCAGTTCAGCAACTTACTAATACCACCCAGTATAGTCCAGTTTCTGGAAGCACGATCCAAGGCAGTCAGCCATTACAACCACAGCAAGCTCAGCAGAGTGCAGCTCATAGAGCTCAGAGTAGAGCAGAGACATCGGTTTCTCCCAGTACTCCTCGCAAATACACCAGAACTTCCTTAGAACAGAAAACCATTAAAGAGAACTTACAACAGTGTGTAATGGTGGGCAGCGGCCAGGGACGTTCATCGCGCTCTAAGATGCAGCAAAATAAAGAGGAGGGTGGTAATAATTTTCCACAATCTGCCCCAGTGAAACCATCTACACCCAGCAGAGACCCTCAGCCCAGTACCGGTAATGGAAAGGTGGATCAAGATTTCAAGCGTCCTGCAGCCGCGAAGCAGAAGGGGTTAAAGCCTGAATGTGTGCTCCACCTGGCTGACAAGATTCCTTTCCTGGTAAAAAGAATGGAGACCCTGAGAAAAGTCAAGACTAGAATCCAGAAGCAGATTGACTCTGTATATAGACTCAAAGCTGCCAACCCAAGGAAGGAAATTTTATATGACAGCAAACTGAACTCCCTGGGCATTGAACTGGCCGGTGTGTCAAAGGACAATGATGCTGTTCTGGAAGAACTGGGACCAGTGGCGGAGGTGTACCGCAATTGTGATCGATTTGAGACAGGATTGAGTGTAAAGATTGAGTCTTCTACAGAGTCAGACTCTGGGGGAACCACTCCAACGCACGCAGCCACCAAATGTATCTCCTGAAGGGAAGACTGTGCAGCCTCTGGAGGACAGTGAGGAGCAAAACCTGGCTGGAGCAGATTTTCCTGCTGGACTTCCAGGTCTGGAGGATAGTGGGAACATCAGTTTAACTCAGCAGACATTCACAGTACAGGAGACTCAGAGGTGTGACATGGTGGACTCCTAACACATGGATTGTGAGAACATTGCTGCTGCCACTAGTACTCACGGTGGGAGCCATGCTGGGGTGACCGGTGTTCATGGCTGGAGTAACACTGGGGTAACTAGTAATGATGCTGCCAGTAATGATATGATGTGCAGTGATGAATAATTCTGATGTTATTAATACTAATACTGGTATATCTGAATGGGGTCATCAGCAGTCTGAGAGCTCTGAGAAGGTAGTGATGGACAGGGCAGCCATCAGAAATTTTGGGGCCCCTTACACAGCTTTAGGCCTGGCCCCCCCCCCCCCAGCCTGACCACCAACATTACCCAGAGTCGAGAGTTTAAGACCCCTTTCACAATGGGGCGGTGCACTTGCAGGACATTAGAAAGGGTCCTGCAAGCAGCATCTTTCGGGCGATGCGGGAGCATTGTATACACCACTACCCCACTGCCTGCCGTTGAAATCAATTGGCATGCACCTGCAAAGCACTTCAGCAGTGGCGCTTTGCGGGCACTTTTAATCCTTTCCTCAGCCGCTAGTGGGTGCTAAAAGCGCCTTACTAGCAGCCGAAAAGCGCCGCTATAACAGTGGTAAATCGCTGCTAAAATTAGCAGCAGGAGTCAGTTAAAAATAACCCTCAGGACTTCCCCCCTTTGGTGGATCCAACACCTGCTCCACAAGGGAATGCTGGTCGATCTGGTTATGTCCCTCCTCGGAATGCCTGGAGCCGTACTAGTTCTTTTTCCACCAGTAACAATTATACTGGTCAGGCCTTTAAGAGGAGAAATGTGGTCAGATTTAAGCATTGGGGTTCCAGAGAGGAGCTCTCTGATAGGAGGTTTGTAGAAAGGGAGTTGCTGTGTCAGCAAATGGGGTTTGCGTTTGCAGATATACTGGCAATCATCAATCTCCCTGACAGACAAGGTTATGATGTCAGCTTTGCAAAATTAGTGGAAAAGTGTGCAGCTTTGTCAACTCTTGCATGTGTTACTTCAGTATGATGTCAGCGTTAAGCTTATGTCTGAATTAGACAAGTTCTGGGCCAGCTTCAGTGGTTTGCAGGACAAAGAGGGTTGGAGGAATTTCATCTTTATTCCCATCTCCAAACCTGACACAGCAAATGTTACCATCATTTTCTGGAATGAGTCTGTGCCCCCCCCCCCCCCCCCCAGGATGTTGTCATCTGGCTTAGAAGACATTGTGAAATGGTTTCTGAGTTGACAAAAACTAAAGACAGTGATGGGATCTGGACTGGTGGTTGGAGGGTTTTTGTTAAGTTGAGGCAAAGTAGCAATGTTACCCATCACCTGCCAAACTCCTTTTTCATTGGGCGGGAGAGAGGAGTTTGTTTCTATGCAGGTCAGCCCAGGTTATGTTATAAATGTGGTAAATCTGGCCATGAGGTGAATGTTTGTGGGGAGGTTGGCCACATCAGTTCTACCTGTGAGAAGGTTAAGTGCAATCTATGTGGTGGGCTTGGCCATTGCCATAGGGATTGCCCGGAGGCCTTCCATAATAAGGATGGGGAATCTGCAGACAATGAATTGTTGGCTGCAGTAGAACAACTAGAGGAGGAACCCTTAATGAATGGGGCTGTATTGACTAGGGAGGAGGTGGTCCCGGAGGTCCAGGAGACTACTCCCGAGCGGACGGACAGTGTTCAGCAGGCTGAGGAGCAGCCGGCCCCACACTCTTCTTCTGTTCCAGTTCCTGTCTCCGTGAAGATCACTGGTCAGAAGAGGAGGAATAAAAAAGATAGGTCTACCCGTAAACCCGAAAGTGACTGGACATTAGTGCAGAAGCCAGCTAAAAAAGTGAAAGGGGCACCAGAAGTGGGTACGGCAGTTTCCACCAATAGGTATGAAGCGTTATCAGATTTGGATGCTGACTCCTATTTTCTAGAGGCCCAGGAACTGGAGCTGGAATTAAAAAGGGTGGAAAAGGAGTATGTGATTGGCTCAGAGGATGACCCGCCCCCTAAAAGGCGTCCGCCCCCTGATCCTGGATCCGCAGAATCTGATATGGAAACTGGTAGTGGGCAGAGTGACTCCGATTCTGACTTATAATGAAATGTTGGAGAAGTATAGACTTATGGAAAGGAGTCTTATTGTGACATTTATTTCCCTTTAATGCCCTTTTTTAACTGCTAAGTTTTTGACCTAAACAACATGTCAGTAATTGTTGTATTTATGTTATTTTCAGTCAGTTGGTCTGTTATTATGTATCTTGTTTGTTTTTACAAATAAAAAATCTCCATACATACAGAATAAGAACAGATACTGAGAATTACACCCGGCATACAGGACAAGAGAAGTGGTACTGTGCAGAGTCCATACATACAGAATAAGAGAAGATACCAAGAAATACACCCGGCATACAAGACAAGAGAAGTGGTACTGTGCAGAGGGTGTGGCTGCTTGTGGAGCAGCTGAAGTCTGTGTGGTGCTGAGCTGCTCTGATGTCTGGTACAAGCCCAGGGTTGGGCTCCCCTGGGAGGGGATCTCTCTCAGGAGAGTCCCAGGCTTTCCGGCCTACACAAGGACTGTCAGGTGAAGCTGTGGTTGGTGGTCAAGCAGGAGGACAGAGCTCTGGGAATGGGAAGCAATCTGCAGAGACTGTAAGTAGACGTGGAAATGTTTGTATGAAAAGTACCAATAATACTGATAAGAGGAAGTCTGGTGATGTTATTCAGCAAAAGAGTTCTCAATCCAGCCAGTCATTGCAGGCCCAGCAAGCCCAGCACAGTGCAGCTCAGTCTGTTCAGAGACATGTTATTATCACTCAGCACAGTCCAAACACTGGAAGTGCAACTCAAAGAACCCCTCAGAGTGGGGCTCATTCAGTCCAGGAACATACTAATACCACCCAGTACAGTCCAAGTTCTGGAAGCCTGATCCAGTCCAGCCAGCCATTGCAAGCCCAGCACAGTGCAGCTCAGTCTGCTCAGAGACCTGTTATTGCTCAGCACAATCCAAACTCTGGAAGTGCAACTCAATCCAGCCAGTCATTACAGTCAATGCAAACCCCGCAGAGTGGGGCTCATTCAGTCCAGCAACTTACTAATACCACCCAGTATAGTCCAAGTTCTGGAAGCGTGATCCAATCCAGTCAGCCATTACAACCACAGCAAGCTCAGCAGAGTGCAGCTCATAGAGCTCAGAGTGGAGCAGAGACATCGGTTTCTCCCAGTACTCCTCGCAAATACACCAGAACCTCCTTAGAACAGAAAACCATTAAAGAGAACTTACAACAGTGTGTAATGGTGGGCAGCAGCCAGAGACGTTCATCGCGTTCTAAGTTGCAGCAGAATAAAGAGGAGGGTGGTAATAATTTTCCACAATCTGCCCCAGTGAAACCATCTACACCCAGCAGAGACCCTCAGACCAGCACTGGTAATGGGAAGGTGGATCAGGATTTCAAGCGTCCTGCAGCCGCGAAGCAGAAAGTGTTAAAGTCTGAACCTGCGCTGCACCTGGCTGACAAAATTCCTTTCCTGGTAAAAAGAATGGAGTCCCTGAGGAAAGCCAAGACTAAGATCCAGAAGCAGATTGAATGTGTTTATAGACTTAAAGCTGCCAACCCCAAGAAGGAAATTTTATATGACAGCAAACTGAACTCCCTGGGCATTGAACTGGCCGGTGTGTCAAAGGACATTGATGCTGTTCTGGAAGAACTGGGACCAGTGGCGGAGGTGTACCGCAATTGTGATCGATTTGAGGCGGGATTGAGTGGAAGGATTGAGTCTTCTACAGAGTCAGACTCTGGGGATCCGGTCCAACGCACGCAGCCACCACATGTGTCTCCTGAAGGGAAGACTGTGCAGCCTCTGGAGGACAGTGAGGTTGGAGCAGATCCTCCTGCTGGACTTCCAGCTCTGGAGGGTGGTGGGAACATCAGTATAACCGAGCAGACATTCACAGTACAGGAGACTCAGAGGAGTGACATGGTGGACTCCCAGCACATGGATTGTGAGAACAGTGCTGCTGCCACTAGTACTCCTGGTGGGAGCCATGCTGGGGTGACTGGTGTTCATGGTGGGAGCCATGCTGGGGTGACTGGTGTTCATGGGGGGAGTAACACTGGGGTAACTAGTAATGATGCTGCTAGTAATGATGATATGAGGTGCAGTGATGATGTCACTAATATTGATGTGATGAATAATCCTGATGTTATCAATGCTGGTATATCTGAATGGGGTCATCAGCAGTCTGAGGGCTCTGAGAATGTAGCGATGGAGGAGTCAGTTCAGAATAACTCTCAGGATTTCCCCCCTTTGGTGGATCCACCACCTGCTCCACAAGGGAATGCTGGTCCATCTGGTCATGTCCCTCCTCGGAATGCCTGGAGCCGTGGGGCCCCTTCTTTTTCCACCAGTAACAATTATACTGGTCAGGCCTTTAAGAGAAGGAATGTGGTCAGATTGAAGCATAGGGGTTCCAGAGAGGAGCTCCCTGATAGGAGGTTTGTAGTAAGGGAGTTGCTGTGTCATCAGATGGGGTTTGCTCCTGCAGACATACTGGCAGTCATCAATCTCCCTGACAGACAAGGTTATGATGTCAGCTTTAAGCTCATGTCTCACTTAGACAGGTTCTGGGCCAGTTTCAGTGGTTTGCGGGACAAAGAGGGTTGGAGGAATTTCATCTTTATTCCCATCTCCAAACCTGACACAGCAAATGTTACCATCATGTTCTGGAATGAGTCTGTGCCCCCCCAGGACGTTGTCATCTGGCTTAGAAGACATTGTGAAATGGTTTCTGAGTTGACAAAAACTAAAGACAGTGATGGGATCTGGACGGGTGGTTGGAGGGTTCTTGTTAAGTTGAGGCAAAGTAACAATGTTACCCATCACCTGCCAAACTCTTTTTTCATTGGGCGGGAGAGAGGAGTTTGCTTCTATGCAGGTCAGCCCAGGTTATGTTATAAATGTGGTAAATCTGGCCATGTGGCGAATGTTTGTACGATCCTGAAGTGTAATCTTTGTGGGGAGGTTGGCCACATCAGTTCTACCTGTGAGAAGGTTAAGTGCAATCTGTGTGGTGGGCTTGGCCATTTCCATAGGGATTGCCCGGAGGCCTTCCATAATAAGGATGGGGAGGAACTTCCGGTTCCGGCGCCGCATGGAGTAGCTGCTCTTCTCATCAGCTCCCGCAGCTCGACTCCAAAAACAGCTTACAAAACCGGCAAACCCGCTAAAAACCACCGGCATCCACCCCACGCCATCCCCGGTCACAGGATGGACCGTTTTGTGGAAAAAAACGGCCCGCGATCGTACGCGGCCGCGGCGGCGCGGACCTCACAGCCGCAAATCGAGGTCCCGGCTTCGGCCTACACGGAGCCTCCCACAGAGCCAGAGCCTGACATGGAGGTAAGCGGCGCTACGGCCCCCTCCCCATCTACTGAGACATCCACACAGCATATAAGCCCTTCCAGCACGTCAAACACTGAAAGAATAGCACAGGCTGTAGCAGCCCTCCTCTCCCCAATGATTGCAGCCTTGGTGGAGAAGGCAGTTAACGCAGGCATGCAACAACTCCAGGCCCAGCTAGGGGAACATGCCTCCAGGCTGAATGAAGCTGAACACCGCATAGCAAATATTGAGGAAGATATGTACCACTCTCAATCCTCAATGCAGGCCCATGACAAAACCAACAAATATATCCTTGAAAAGCTGGACGATTTGGAAAATAGATCCAGAAGGAGCAACTTGCGATTTGTAGGCATCCCAGAGTCGCTACAACCCTCAGCTCTCTCTGACCTATGCGCCAGGCGCATTCCCGAAGCACTAGGCCTGCCAGGCCCCTGCACAGTAGAACGGGCCCATCGCATGGGAACCTTCAACGCAGAACGCAAATCGCCTCGTCCCATAATAGCAAAATATCTCAACTACTCAGATAAAGCTTACATCTTGCAAAAATTCAGGCAATCCAGAGCTCTCCAAATTGACGGCATGAAAATCCTGATTTTCGCAGATTACTCTATTGAAGTGTCCCAAAAGAGAAAAGCCTTTCAACAGATTTGCTCGGAACTGCACCATCAACAACTCAAATTCACTTTGGCTTTCCCAGCTACCCTCCGACTCAAAGCCCCAAATGGCGACCAACTCTCCTTCCAAGACCCAAAAGAAGCAGAAGCTTTCCTGCGTTCGCTACACTCAGGCCCCAACCTCAGCCCCTCTCCTAGAGCGGCTCCTGTCAACCGTGCTCTAGACCAAAGGAGCCCACGCAAAGACTCTCCAAAACGGTTCAGACCTTCAGCACCGGACCATCACCGTCCTACTCCTCATTGAGGAACACGAGCATGTTCACACATTGCTACCACTCAACGCCCCGCCTCTACGGCTATGGTGGCCTAACTCTTAATGGGATATCCCACTCAAGAGACAAAGTTAAAATTTTTTCTCTTTCAAGCTTGTCCACTCTTCCTCACCAGGCAATTCTGATACTGGTAGGCCAAGCAGTTTCTTTCATGTTTAATACGAACTGTTTATACTTAACTAACTGGTAAATTTGGTTTTTGTTACAACTAAGGTATTGTCTCTCTCCCCTGGCTCTCCTGTGTATCCAACTCCTTCGTCTAATGCTGCGCAAACCAAGCTGCCAATGCATTTCACCCCCTTAAATGCGGGTTCCCAAATACAGCAGTCGCTGAGTCCTGCGTTGGGAGTTGGACTACACAGTTGACTCCATGCGGAAAAAAGCGAAGTTTACTGAATATGTTTTATTGTTTCTCTTTTCTACCCTCCCCCTCCTGTACCCCTCCCTATACTATGCACCCCCACCTCATTGCACACATGCCCTTAGCGGTTACAAAATCCCTAGTTTAAACAAAACAACCCCCCCCAGAACTCAGCCTAATTCCACGCCACACCTCCACATATCAACATGTGAAAACCATACAAAATCTCCACATACCCCCCCAGTGACCCCCCCTATATGAAACTAGTCTCCTGGAATGTTAAAGGGCTTCGTTCACCCAATAAGAGAATGAAAATCCTCCGTCACCTCAAAAGACTCAAAACCGACATTGCCCTACTCCAAGAAACCCACCTCTCCACCCCTGACTTCCACCGAATGAAAAAATTATGGGTAGGTACAGTAATAGGCTCAGATTCCAATGGACGCAAAGCAGGAGTTCTGATACTCATCCACAAAAACCTGCCATGTGAGGTCCTATCCACCAAAGCAGATGCTCAGGGGCGCCTCATCTCAACCCACATCAAATTAGGAACCAAGGAAATTATAATTTCAAACATCTATGCGCCCAATAACCCCACAAAACAATTTTTTAGTGAACTCTCAACATGGCTCCTCAGCGACCCGACTCTCCCACACATAGTGGGTGGAGACTTTAATTCCACAATACACCCGATAGACGACAGATCCACTTCTAAGCGCACATTCCTCCCCTCAGATCTAGATTCACAAACTCTACTAGCCTCCACGATGGAATCCCTCCATCTACACGACATCTGGCGACTACGACACCCAACTGACAGAGACTTTACATTTTATTCCAATCCCCACAATGTCTTCACCAGAATTGACTACCTCTTCTGTTCAGACGACCTTTTACCAATGGTATCCGATGCAGACATTCACGACATTGCCATATCCGACCATGCACCAATCTCGACCACGTTTGATAACCCTGACTTACACCCAAACCCTAAAATATGGCGTTTCCCCTCTTATCTCCACAACAATGCTGACTTTCGAAAATACATCGAAAACGTCTGGTCTGAATACACATCGACCAATGCTGAACACTCCGACAACCCCAATTTATTCTGGGAAGCAGGCAAAGCATTCCTCAGAGGCCGTATAATCTCCTATGCAGCATCCTTTAAAAGAAACGCTCTCAAAAAATACAAACAAGCCAGCTCCCAACTACACCTAGCCCAAAGAATACTATACACAAACAACTCCAATGATAGCAGGAAGGCATGGCAATCAGCTAAACAGTCTTTTGACACTTGGGCCGAAACCCTAGAACAAACGAAAAAAGCCCACATGGATGCCACCCTCCACAAATTCGGCAATAAGGCAGGCAAACTCCTCGCCAATTTATGTAAGGGACCCTACCATCCGACACACATCTCATCTCTCCGGGACTCTCGGGGTAACATAAAAACCACCCAAACGGACATAAACGATACCATGTTACAATATTACTCATCCTTATATGGACCAGATCCCATAAATCTTGAGACAGCACAATCTTTTCTTGAAAAGGTAACCCTATCGCACGTATCACCCACACAGTTAGAAGCTCTAAACGCCCCAATATCCCTCCACGAAATATCCACTACAATTAAAAACCTAGCTCCCTCGAAAGCCCCAGGTCCTGATGGTTTCACGGGAGAATTCTACAAGTCACTACAACCACTCGTAGAACCCACACTACATGAAGTATATCAGCACATTTGGACAGGGGGAACATACCTACCCACGGGCAATCAAGCCACTATCAAATTACTAGCCAAAAAAGGTAAAGACCCCCAAGAACCAGGCTCATATAGGCCAATCTCACTTTTAAACCTAGATGTCAAAATCCTTTCCAAAATTATTGCCACAAGATTAGCAGACATCATACCCTCCCTGATACACCCTGCCCAATCAGGGTTCGTGAAAGGCAGAACTGCCACCATGAACATCAGGAAGGTAATGATGGCCCTAGAACATGCCAAATGCAACTCAGAGGGAAAGTATGCTATCATCACTCTGGACGCGGAGAAAGCCTTCGATAATGTAAGCTTCGAATGGCTTTCTCTGGTCATGAACAAAATGGGATTCTCCGGCTCCTTCGCTCATCTCATAAACACCATGTACACCGCCCCAGCCGCTAGACTGGTAGCAGCAGGCCTCCTATCAGAGGAATTCCGCCTACACAAAGGGACCTGGCAGGGCTGCCCCTTATCACCACTCCTCTTTAACATAGCATTAGAACCATTATCTAGATACTTATCACACGTAGCCCCACTAAACGGCATCCCCATCGGCAAACAGGAGCTTCGCACCTCACTATTTGCCGACGACGTCCTTATATTCACAGCAAACCCCTCCTCTGACATGTTCACGATTAAGCTTATCTTTGACCAATTTAGATTATGCTCGGGCCTTCGCATAAACTACAACAAAAGCGAAATCCTCCCCCTAGGCACCGCGTCCAACCCTCCTTGGACACAGAATTCCATATTCTCGGTAGCACATTCCCACATCACCTACTTAGGCATAAGAATAGGAAAACTACCCTCCTCTCTCTATCACCTCAACTACCCACCCTTACTCAAAAAAATCTCTCAGGAACTAACAAACTGGATGGATCTCCCCCTCTCGCTACTGGGAAGATGTCATCTAGTGAAAATGGTCAGCTTCGCCCGCCTACTTTACCCATTACAAACCATTCCCTTACTCCTACAGCATAAAGACACAAAAATTCTTAACGAAGCAATATCCAAATTTTTATGGCGGAATAAGCGGCCGCGAATTGCACTCACTAAACTTTACCTTCCCAGGCGCGAAGGGGGTATTAGTCTCCCTAATGTCAGAATTTATAATTTAGCCTGCCTCCTGAGGATAAGTCTAGATTGGGTAGCGCAAACATCTCGATACTCCAACTTTTGTCTGGAAACCGAAATGGTCAATCCATACTCCCTGGTAGCTCTCCTACACTGCAAATGGAAATCCACCCCCCCACCCCTTCAACATAACCTACTACTTCGGGACACAGCCATTGCCTGGAGGGAGACCCGGAAATGCCTCAAGCTCTCACCGTTTATATCTAAACACCTTCCAATACAAGGAAACCCGAGCTTCCCCCCAGGACTGGAACGTCAGCCATACATCACCTGGCAACAGAAAGGCATCTCCAACTTTTCTTCGCTTTGTGACTCAAAAACTGGCCGCCCCATCCCTTTCAAGTCATTAGCGGAGACATTCCAACTTCCACAGTCACACATGTTCCACTATGGTCAATGTATCAGCTTCCTCAAAAATGCCTGCAGAGACGATCACAAAAGATTTCAAACATCCCTATCGGACTCTCTTCTCGCAAAGGGCTCCTACAAAATCTCAGACATATACCAGCCTCTCCTACTAAAAGCCATTCCCTCACTGAAGACATCTTCAGCAGCTAACTGGGCAAAAGACTTCCCTGATGCCGAATTGGTCGACAAAATACTTCAAGGCCTCAACACTATTCACAATCTGGTGCCCAACGAATCCTGGAGGGAAACCCAACTTAAGATCGTCCATCGAGCCCACATACCCTTCCTCTCGAACATACAACCTCAAACCTCCTCCACGTGCCCCTTATGCCGACACCCCAGGCCTTCTCTGACCCACCGTTTTTGGTCATGCAGCTACATCTCCAGCTTCTGGGACAAGGTCCTCCAATACATATTTGATGTAACCCTGCTGAAAATACCCAAAGACCCCCTTCTCCTCATTTTCGGTCACTGGGACCCCCAATTGTTACCCTGGTCTCCGAACCCTGCCCCTTCCTACAAGGACTGGATCCTGATATGCCTCCTTTTCGCCAGAAGAGCCATTTTAAAAAATTGGATCTCCGATGCATGTCCCAATACCTCTCAAATCAAAAGGGACCTCCTACAGTTGCTTTACAAAGATAGGATCAACATGGACTTTACGAACGACACAACCAGGACGCGCTTCCACCACAAATGGGGGGCTTTCATGACCTCGACACTCTCTCCCACGGATATAGCGCATCTTGAGACTTTCTCTTTCCTCTATCAGGAACCTCCCCCCCCCACCGCAGATGGAATGATCCCCCCAAACCAAGATTCCTCAACATAAGGAACCCAACTCCTACCAAGCATCACAACACGATCCAGGACTTCCTCGCGCTCCTCAGGACCTCTTATTTCTCCCCTTGTAGGAAAGTGGAGACCGCAACTGCAACAAAGGACATCAACACCTTACCACTAAAACCGCAATTATCACTATCTTTATCATGTCAACCTTATTGTTACCATTTAACCTGTACTTTATACCCACAGGCTGCTTTACTCCACCCAAAGCACGCTCTTGGTGCTCTCCCCTCCCACCCACCCCCCCCCTGATGTCTGATGTTGACATTCTACATCTACCTGGTCTTCCCCCACTCAACCCTTCCCCCACCCTAAGCGGGGTACTTCCAGTAACATTGTGCTAGAAATCTCAGGGAATCCCTCCCCCCCCACCTAGATCCATCCAGTTTCTTCTCCTTTATTTCCTCCCTTCTGCTATCTGTCTTTATCAGCTGTTTTATGTTCCTATTTTGTATACAGCTAATGTTTACTTTGGATTTTCTTTTTTTTTTGGAAAAAAAAATCACAAAAAAAACAATGATACTGTCTATTGATGTTTTTCCCTGTATGTTACATCCTTCAATAAAAATTTATTTAAAAAAAAAAAAAAAAAAATAAGGATGGGGAATCTGCAGACAATGAATTGTTGGCTGCAGCAGAACAACTAGAGGAGGAAGCTTTAATGAATGGGGCTGTATTGACTAGGGAAGAGGTGGTCCCGGAGGTCCAGGAGACTACTCCCGGGCGGACGGACAGTGTTCAGCAGGCTGAGGAGCAGCCGGCCCCACATTCCTCTTCTGTTCCAGTTCCTGTCTCTGTGAAGATCACTGGTCAGAAGAGGAATAAAAAAGATAAGTCTACCCGTAAACCCGAAAGTGACTGGACATTAGTGCGGAAGCCAGCTAAAAAAGTGAAAGGGGCACCAGAAGTGGGTACGGCACTTTCCACAAATAGGTATGAAGCCTTATCAGATTCGGATGTGGACTCCTATTCTCTGGGGGCCCAGGAACTGGAGCAGGAATTAAAAAGAGTGGAAAAAGAGTATGTGATTGGTTCAGAGGATGACCCGCCCACTAAGAGGCGTCCGCCCCCTGATCCTGGATCCGCAGAATCTGATATGGAAACTGGTAGTCAGCAGAGTGACTCCGATTCTGACTTATAATGAAATGTTGGAGAAGTATAGACTTATGGAAAGGAGTCTTATTGTCACATTTATTACTATTGATGCCCTTTAACTGCTACGTTTTTGACCTAAACAACATGTCAGTAATTGTTGTATTTATGTTATTTTCAGTCAGTTAGTTTGTTATTATGTATCTTGTTTGTTTTTTACAAATAAAAATCTCCATACATACAGAATAAGAACAGATACTGAGAATTACACCCAGCATATAGGACAAGAGAAGAAGTACTGTGCAGAGTCCATACATACAGAATAAAAACAGATACTGAGAATTACACCCGACATACAGGACAAGAGAAGTGGTACTGCGCCACATTTAAAATCAAAGAAGGATAACCGAGCATTATGCATAGAATACATAACAGAAGTAATACCGTCTAGCAGAAACAGGACCCCTGTTTGCTATACAGGGAAGAGGGGGTCAGAGTAAAAAATAATGGGAGAGAGTACATCATACCGGTGAGCTCAGAAGGAATCTGGGCAACTGTTATGACCTTAGAATAAGATGAAAGGGTTGGGGTTGGAGTTAGGGTTGAAGTTAGGGTTAGGGTTGGGGTTAGGGTTGGGGTTGAGGTTAGGGTTAGGGTTGAGGTTAGGGTTGAGGTTAGGGTTGAGGTTAGGGTTGGGGTTGAGGTTAGGGTTAGGGTTGAGGTTAGGGTTGAGGTTAGGGTTGAGGTTAGGGTTAGTGTTGGGGTTAGGGTTGGGGTTGGGGTTGGGGTTGGGGTTAGGGTTGAGGTTATGGTTTGGGTTTGGGTTAGGGTTGGGGTTGGGGCTTGGATTAGGGTTAGGGTTAGGGTAAGCCAAGCAGTGGGAGGAAATGCCAGGTGACTCTGATTTCCAGTGTCTACCAAAAACGGAAATATCAGATTTGAGTGGACTCATTAAAACTTTTACAACTCTTTACAACTTTTACTAAAAACTGCTAAATAAATGGTCTTTTCTGAATATGAGAAAAACATCTGCAAATGAAATATTTGAGGGTGAAAAGGCGCTGTCTACGCTCTGTGCTTTCTACGTGACGGGGTCAGAGAATTACTGCGCCGAGTCCACAAAACCTCAATGTCCTCTCCACCCAAACCTGCCAATCAAGCAGAACTCTCTCCAGCCCAATTCCGAACCTTCACCTCTCCTCTGCTCAAGGCTTTTTAGGAGATTTGTCCAAACGTGCTGAAAGCTCTCCGATATGAAATTTAAGGACGGTAGGAATCTGACACCTCCAGTTAGGGTGCAGCCTAATTATTTAAAGCAAATGCTGTATGCAAATAGATCGTAATTATATAAATTGCGCTATCAAGTCACGCTCCACACTTGCAACCGCTTGTCGGGAACACAAGGGCAAGAACACACCTGAACTACCCCCCGATTCCTTCACATTCAATGTTAGCCAGCTCAGATCTCACACCTGTACACCTCCTATGGACCAGACCATTCTCACAATTCCGTTGTAGGCCTGTTTATTAATAACCTAATTATTTAATTCATAATATATTTAATAACTTTGTCATCTGAAATATTAAATCCTCTCACAATACTCCAAAACCATCTGGAGTCACTGGATACATATTGTCCGAACAATGTTACTTTGTATCTGTCTATATTGTATCTGAACAATGTTTATAAACACAATTACTTTGTATCTGTCTATTTTGTACCTAAACAATGTTTATAAACAATGTTACTTTAACATCTGTTTATTTTGCATCTGAATACTGTTTATAAACAACGTTACTTTGTATCTGTCTATTGTGTATCTGAACAATGTTTATAAACCATGTTACTTTTAATCTGTCTATCTTGAATCTGAACAAAATTTATAAACAATGTTGCTTTGTATCTGCCTCTTTTGTATCTGAACAGTGTTTATAAACAATGTTACTTTCCATTTGTCTATCTTGTATCTGAATACTGTTTATAAACAATGTTACTTTGTATCTGTCTATTTTGTATCTGAACAATGTTTATAAATCATGTTACTTTTAATCTGTCTATCTTCTATCTGAATACTGTTTATAAACAATGTCACTTTCTATTTGTCTACCTTAAATCTGAACAAAATTTATAAACAATGTTGCTTTGTATCTGTCTATTTTTTTTTAATCTGAACAATGTTTATAAACAATGTTACATTGTATCTATTTTGTATCTGAATACTGTTTATGAACAATGTCACTTTCTATCTGTCTATCTTGAATCTGGGCAATGTTTAAAAACAGTGTAACTTTGTATCTGTCTATCTTGTATCTGAACAATGTTTATAAACAATGTCACTTTCTATCTGTCTACCTTGAATCTGAACAAAATTTATAAACAACATTGCTTTGTATCTGTCTATTTTGCATCTGAACAATGTTTATAAACAATGTTACTTTAAATCTATTTTGTATCTGAATACTGTTTCTAAACAATGTCACTTTCTATCTGTCTATCTTGAATCTGGACAGTGTTTAAAAACAATGTTACTTTCTATCTGTCTGTCTTGTATCTAAACAAAATGTATAAACAATGTTACTTTTTATTATAAACAATGTCACGTTCTATCTGTCTACTTTGAATCTAGGCAATGTTTAAAAACAGTGTTACTTTGTATTTGTCTAGCTTGTATCTGAACAATGTTTATAAACAATGTCACTTTCTATCTGTCTACCTTGAATCTGAACAAAATTTATAAACAATGTTGCTTTGTATCTGTCTATTTTGTATCTAAACAACGTTCATAAACAGTGTTACTTTGTATTTATTTTGTATCTTGTATCTGAATACTATTTATAAACAATGTCACTTTCTATCTTGAATCTGGACAGTGTTTAAAAACAATGTTATGTTCTATCTGTCTATCTTGTATCTAAACAAAATGTATAAAATATGTTACTTTCTATCTGTCTATCCTGTATCTGAACAATGTTTATAAACAATCTTACTTTCTTTTTATAAACACAGCATCAGATGGTCTGTTTCTCTTTTTACAGTTTTGCATGTCAGAAACGCTCACAAAATCGAAACATCAAGCGGTTCAGTCCATGGCGTTGTTGGAAAAGGGTCAGGGACTTCATTGATGCATCTCTTGCGTATAGGGTAGTTCATTGAAATCAACAGGGCTAGCCCGACACGTGACAGGCGGGAACACGCAATAAGCTCCATGGAACCATCAAAGCCTTCCACTGCAACTCCCGGCTGTCATTTTGACAGTAAATAGCAGCAAATGGAAGGCAGAGAGGGAGCTGAACAGAAAGACAGCATGTACTTCATACGCCATGTGCACTTTGTCAAAGTTGTTTCGGACATGTGTAGCATACCCAAGGTCCACAGCTGGTTAAAGTGTATGACCTGACAACATTTCTTTATTCTTTTGGATAGAGTGGGAAAGAATTAAAAGCCCTGTCCAGTATTTGTTCAGCCCTAGTTTTGTTATCAGCCCTGCCCAGTTCTCCCATGACCACAGAGCTTCTCCCTCTCTCTTCATTCCCATAACATAAAGGGTAGGTGTCAGTGGCGGCCCGTCCATTAGGGGGCACCTGGGCGCCGCCCCCTCTATCCTCGCCACCCTCTATATGAATAATGGATAAATTCATGCATAGCATGAATCTATCCATGGCCGCCGCGGCCACCTCCCTTTCAGGATGCCGAGCGCCTGAATTACAGCGGTAGGGGGGGGGTGTTTTTTGAAGCACCTGATTAGAGCCATAGGCTCTAATAGGCTTCAAAATAGGGTGAGCTCGTGGCGCAGAGCATTGGGCAATAAACCCACCCAGGTGTTACAACAGCGAATAAATATTCGCTGTTGTAACACTGATCCTCTATCTGGCCAATCAGAAGCGGGTGTGAGAACCCATTTTCTGATTGGCCGAAAAGAGAAGACTCCCGATTGGCCGCCCAGAAGGAGGGAGGAAACGGAAGACACTGCCGCCGTGGAGACCCGTGAAGAGCGGGGGATAAGAGGCCGCCGCCGAGCATGGGAAGCCACGATGGGACTGACCTTCCCACCGACCAACGAGGGGGAGGGAGCGGTGTCGGTGGCATACTGTTTGCCGCACCTCCAAAAAATAATTCCACCGGCCGCCACTGGTAGGTGTTCTGTAATCCAGTGTGGGAGAGCTGGGTAGGGCAGACAGAGCTTTCAGTAAAATGCATAAGAAAGACAACAGGAGTGCTATGCCAAGGATAAAAAGTCCAATATGCATTAGAAGTTCTTTGGCAATATCACAAAGACACCCAACGCGTTTTGGGGGGGTCATAACCTCCTCCTTCATCAGGGCTTAAAAAGTGAAGGGACACTCTTTACAGCTTCAGCACTTAGCCAATAACATAGAATTGTCTGACCGTTTGCCGACCAGCCGCCGTCATTTTACAGGTCAGCACGATCCCGCGAACCGTTGTAGGCATACCCCGGCTTCAGGGGATCGGGATAGCAGGCCCGCTGAACTGCGGAGGTGCCGATGCTCTCAGCCGACGGTCGCGATAACCGCCGGCCACGAATGATCGCGAGCATGATGGACAGAACACGGAAGTGTGTGAGTAAACACACAAATCCCTGTTCTGTTCTGAGAGGAGTGACAGATCGTGTGTTCCTATTAGCTAGGAACCACGATTCGTCACTTCCTCTAGTCAGTCCCCTCCCCCTTCAGGTAGAATCACCTCCCTGGGAACACGGTTAACCCCTTGATCGCCCCCTAGTGTTAACCCCTTCCCTGCTAGTGACATTTTTACAGTAATCGGTGCATTTTTATAGCACTGGTCGCTGCATAAATGTCAATGGTCCCAAAATGTTGTCAAAAGTGTCCGATGTGTCCGCCATAATGTCGCAGTCCCGATAAAAATCACAGATCGCCGCCATTACTAGTAAAAAAAATAAATAGTAATAAAAATGCTATAAATCTATCCCCTATTTTGTAGACACTATAACTTTTGTGCAAACCAATCAATATACACTTATTGCGATTTTTTTTTTTTTTTTTTTTACCAAAAATATGTAGAAGAATACATATTGGCATAAACGGAGAAAAAATTTGTTTTGTTTTTTTTTTAAAAATGGGGATATTTATTATAGCAAAAAGTACAAATTATTGTGTTTTTTTTCAAAATTGTTGCTCTTTTTTTGTTTATAGCGCAAAAAATAAAAACAGCAGAGATGATCAAATACTGTACCACCAAAAGAAATCCCTATTTGTGGGGAAAAAAGGACGTCAATTTTGTTTAGGTATAGAGTCGCACGACCGCGCAATTGTCACTTAAAGCGACGCAGTGGCCTGGCCATTCAGCAGCCAAATCTTCTGGGGCTGAAGTGACTAACCGTATGCGTTAAAAACAGGGGTTTAGTCTGCACACATTTGCACATACCTGCATAAGCTGCAGAGCCACTTCACGGCACCCCGGTATTTCCTGTAGTCCTCACTCTAAACTTGACAACCTACACGGTGGAAGCACATGATTTATAATGGATAGATAGAGGCTGGAGGTAGCCCACCCCTCCCTAAAGGCACAGGGGCGCACTGAACACACAGCACATAGCACAATGGCAGAAAAGGGGTCCAGTATGTCCCCTCACCAATATTACATCAGTACAATCATATGGGCGCCGCCCCCACCTGCTAACTGGCCTTAGCTAGGAGGACATGGAAGGGCAAAGCCTTTAAGGCGGGGTGGGCTTCCTCCAGGCTCTCTCTCTCTCCTGCCCTCTGCCTATCCATTATAAATCATGTGCTTCCACAGTGTAGGTTCTCAAGTTTAGAGTTAGGACTACAGAAAATACTGGGGTGCCTTCACGGGGCTCTGTAGCTTACTGTTAGACAGGATCATTTGGTTGGTTGGCAGGCTGGTTGGTAAGTTGAGCTGGGAATTTCTTTGGTTTGCTTTGCATGCTTTGCCCTTCCATGTGCTCTTTGCTGTAAAGCCCAGTTATAGGTGGGGGCCGTGGCCATTTGTTTGTAATGCCATAGACTTGTTGTTTTGATCCTCTAAAGTACATCTGAATTCAGACTCTGTTGTTAGAGTGTCCCTGGGTCTAGGGGATTGTTAAAATTTTACACCCTGATGAAGAGAATTTGTGACCCCTGCAACACATTGGATGTCTTTGCAGTGGAGGCCCGATCATATGGGGCACAGGGACGCCGCCCCCCTAATCCATGCACCCGGCCCGTAATCTACATGCTGGGCACCGAACGCATGGATTTCAATGGGTTTTTGTTTTTTTTTAAGCACATGATTAGAACCTGGGGCTCTAATTGGCTTCAAAAAAGGGTGGGCTTGAGGCCCCGGGCCACCCACTTGTGTGACATTAGCGAATTAATATTCGCTATGGTCTTCCTGATTCTCCTCCCAGCCCATCCGGAAGCGGGTCCTAAATCCCGATTGGTCAGGGAGTCTTAGGAATCCAGGACCCACTTCCTGTTCGGCTGGGAGGTTAAAGAATGGCCACAGAGCGTGGAGTAGATGGTGCGAGGAGCATCAGCCCTACAATCCTTGTTACCTGCCTCCTAAAGTAAAGGAGACCTCTGATCGCCGCCTTCCTGTCTGTCTCCCGCGCACGGGGGGGGGGGATTACCGTCACCTTCCCGTCTACCTCCTAGGGGGGTCGCTGCCTTCCCGCCCGTCTCCCACAGGAGGGGGGAATTGCAGCCATCCTGTCCGTCTCCCGCAGGAGGGGGGGAATTGCAGCCATCCTGTCCGTCTCCCGCAGGAGGGGGGGAATTGCAGCCATCCTGTCCGTCTCCTGCAGGAGGGGGGGAATTGCAGCCATCCTGTCCAACTCCCGCACGAGGGGGGGAATTGCAGCCACCCTGTCCATCTCCCGCAGGAGGGGGGGAATTGCAGCCATCCTGTCCATCTCCCACAGGAGGGGGGGAATTGCAGCCATCCTGTCTGTCTCCCGCAGGAGGGGGGGAATTGCAGCCATCCTGTCCAACTCCCGCAGGAGGGGGGGAATTGCAGCCATCCTGTCTGTCTCCCACAGGAGGGGGGGAATTGCAGCCATCCTGTCCATCTCCCGCAGGAGGGGGGGAATTGCAGCCACACTGTCCTTCTCCCGCAGGGGGGACATCACAGCCCTTCCTGTCCTTCTCCCGCGCGGGGGGGGGGGGGGGGGAATCGCAGCCTTCCTGTCCGTCTCCCGCAGGGGGGGGGATCGCCGCCCCCGTCTGTCTTATACATTGAATTATTTCTTTTGTACTCACTGGAGGGGATCATTTTATGTGAGCAGCCAAGTTGGAGCCAGTGCTGGAACTGGTGTATCTCCTACACCACCAACTAATAAATATTAGACGTCCCAGTGTCGCTCAAATACATTTTATTGGGATTTGAGTACAGCAGAGGCATTATGTTGCCAGATCACTAGTCAAGTTATGAGCTCGCTGGATCTCTGGCAGGATCAAAAGGTAACTTTCATCACATATAGGGATAAAATATGTGACTGTATCGCAGAGATGTACTGAATATTTTTCTTTTCATGAATTTTGCCCAGACACTGTAAGTGGCTCCTTTCCCAAACCTCATCACCGCCTAATCTTCCAGTACAGCCACTCAGAGCGTCTGAGGGCACAACTATCTCCCAACAGACAATTGCTACATGAATACGGTTCCAAAAACTGTCATCCATACAGAAATCTCGAATTCGCATCCTACCCATGAATAGGACATGAAGCCACGGAGCCGCGCGAAGCATCTCGCTGACAGAAATTTGTATTCGCTCTCCGGAAAAAAAAAGTGCAGGCATCCCCCTTTCTGATATCATATAAATTCATAATGCCCAGACACATGCAACGTTTTGATTCATGATGAAAGCCCCATATGGTAAAATGTCGTCCCTGTTTGAGCGTTCATAAATTATTAATGGCGATCTTTTTTGATACGCTGAGATAAAGGGAGAAATCTGAATTACAAGCGCAAGGGCCTTAATTAAGCTGAGCTTGCTTGATGCTCCAGTCTGTCTTTCGCGGGACAAGAGCGCATGAAGACGAGCGACAGTTCTTGGAGAAAAAGTATACCAAAAGAATATATATATATATATATACATACTGTACATACGCACACTGTATATATCTACACTATATTACCAAAAGTATTGGGACGCAATGCCTTTACACACGCATGAACTTTAATGGCATCCCAGTCTTATGCCCCGTACACACGGTCGGACATTGATCGGACATTCCGAAAACAAAATCCTAGGATTTTTTCAGACGGATGTTGGCTCAAACTTGTCTTGCATACACACGGTCACACAAAGTTGTCGGAAAATCTGATCATTCTGAATGCGGTGACGTAAAACACGTACATCGGGACTATAAACGGGGCAGTAGCCAATAGCTTTCGTCTCTTAGTTTATTCTGAGCATGCGTGGCACTTTGTGCGTCGGATTTGTGTACACACGATCGGAAATTCCGACAACGGATTTTGTTGTCGGAAATTTTTTTAGCCTGCTCTCAAACTTTGTGTGTCGGAAAATCTGATGGAAAATGTGTGATGGAGCCCACACACGGTCGGAATTTCCGACAACAAGGTCCTATCACACATTTTCCGTCGGAAAATCCGACCGTGTGTAGGGTTCAATATTGAATTGGCCCACCCTTTGCAGCTCTAACAGCTTCAACTCTTCTGGGAAGGCCGTCCACAAGGTTTAGGAGTGTGTCTATGGGAATGTTTGACCATTCTTCCAGAAGCGCATTTGTGAGGTCAGGCACTGATGTTGGACGAGAAGGCCTGGCTAGCAGTCTCCGCTCTAATTCATCCCAAAAGTGTTCTATCGGGTTGAGGTCAGGACTCTGTGCAGGACTCAAGTTCCTCCTCCTGAAACTCGCTCATTCACGTCTTGCTTTGTGCATCGTTGGTGTCATTGGGAGGAATAGTGCTCCATCATCTGTGTCAGTGGGAGGACTTGTGCCCCATCACTGGTGTCAGTGGGAAGAATTGTGCCCCATCATTGGTGTCAGTGGGAGGACTTGTGCCCCATCATTGGTGCCAGGGATTATGTCCCATCATTGATGTCAGTGGGAGGAATAGTGCCCCATCATTGGTGTCAGTGGGAGGAATTATGCCCCATCATCGGTGCCAGTGGGAGGAATAGTGCCCCATCATCGGTGTCAGTGGGAGGAATAGTGCCCCATCATTGATGTCAGTGGGAGGAATAGTGCCCCATCATTGATGTCAGTGGGAGGAATAGTGCCCCATTGTTGGTGTCAGTGGGAGGAATAGTGCCCCATCATTGATGTCAGTGGGAGGAATAGTGCCCCATCATTGATGTCAGTGGGAGGAATAGTGCCCCATTGTTGGTGTCAGTGGGAGGAATAGTGCCCCATCATTGGTGTCAGTGGGAATAGTATTGTATTGTTAATGTCAGGAGGGGAAAAAGTGCCCCAAGGGCCGAATAAAGGCAAGCAAAGGGCTGCATCCAGGCCCTGGGCCACAGTTTGTAGAACCCTGACCTAGATAATACAAAGAAGAAAAAACCCAGATCGGCCTATCTCAAGAAACAGCAATAATGTAATGTGCTAGTATACTATTTTTCTATTTATTTCGGGGGATCATTCTAGAAGCCACACCTGATTCTCAGAAGAGTAGTAGGCATGTTCCCACCAGTGTACTTGCTAGTCATCCGCCTCGTGTTCTGTAATAGATCCCTTTACCTTGATATGATAATGATTAGCATGTTAACTGCTTTGTAAGGAAGCGAAGTACTGACCCCCACAAGGGACATCACCGGCATGCAGATTCTCCTGTTTCCTTATGGTTCCCTTAAGGCCATTTACCAAGAACATTTTGGTAGGTCAGTGGACTTGCAGTCAAACTAAACTTATTGTGTCAGTATGACTCTGGAAAATTAGATTGTAAGCTCCATTGCCAGCAGAGACTGATGTGAATAGTTCTCCAGATAGATAGATAGATAGATAGATAGATAGATAGATAGATAGATGAATCCGGTGTGTAAAAAGAGCTGATGGCACATGCATTGGTAGCAGGGAACGGTGAGATGGTGAATTCGGAGATGTGAGGGTGACGCAAAGAACCATGGAGAACGGGAAGAAAGACTGGTGTGTCCCATTGTTAATATGGAAATGATATTTTCTCCCTCAGCAGGCAGTTAGTGTGCAATCAGTGTGCTGGAGAGAATAGACGCTGCTATCTGTGGGTTATATAATAGGGTGCTTGAGGGAATTCCATTTTCTTCCGCACCAGAATTATGAAAAGTGGATGGTAATTGCACAGGCCTAACATATGCTCAGAATATGAAATTCAGCTCAGCCGGATCCTCTCCTACCCACCAGTATCCAGAGAAATGCTCTCTCTCTCCACTCTACAATGCTGTGCTTGTGAATATGTTAGAGCCATTCAAGTGTGACTGTACATTTATTATCTGTATCCCCATGAAAAAATCAGTGACATCATTGAGAATGCAGCCTATCCATTCACTAGAGACCAGTGACATCACAGAGAATGTAGCCTATCCATTCACTAGAGACCGGTGACATCACAGAGAATGCAGCCTATCCATTCACTAGAGACCAGTGACATCACTGAGAATGTAGCCTATCCATTCACTAGAGACCAGTGACATCACAGAGAATGTAGCCTATCCATTCACTAGAGACCGGTGACATCACAGAGAATGTAGCCTATCTATTCACTAGAGACCGGTGACATCACAGAGAATGTAGCCTATCCATTCACTAGAGACCGGTGACATCACTGAGAATGTAGACTATCCATTCACTAGAGACCGGTGACATCACTGAGAATGCAGCCTATCCATTCACTAGAGACCGGTGACATCACTGAGAATGCAGCCTATCCATTCACTAGAGACCGGTGACATCACTGAGAATGCAGCCTATCCATTCACTAGAGTGTTTTTTGTATATGCTTTTATGAATGCAACTTTGGATGAAGGCATTTGTTTGTTATCGCCTAAGATATGAGTAATAATGTGTGATGTTTGTACTATGAGAAGGAGGATGGGTGTTACATCCATAGGGACACAAATATCTTTGACCTCTCTTTTCAGAACCATACACAGTGCCCAGAGATTTGGACCCTTATCTCATTAACTGTTGTGTGTCTGTGACAGAATGTGAGGCTGAATCTTTTTTTTTTTTTTAAGTTGCCATTCTGAAGGGCCATATGTGAGCACACAGGGCCGTGTGTGTAGAATGCAGCTAGCAGAAATATTCCCATTGCAGTGTAGAAGTATGAAGAGGAAGGGGGGAGGGCTGCTATAGAAAATGGTAGAAGCCTGCACTGCAAAAGGCTGCAAGATGCATGGAAATGTAGGCTGTGAATATCTGGGATGTGAAGGGTGAGGACAAGAGAGATCCGCTGGACCTTCGTTTTATCGCAGAGACCAGAGTCAGATGTAATGCCAGCAGACAATGCAATGTCTCAGATGTGACAGTGACATCACATGGGGGTGCGGAGCACAGGCTGACTCACAATATCCTATCAAAGAGGAACATGAAGAAGCAGCAGGGGATGTGGGTCAATCGCTTTGTAGATTTTCCTTGAGTCCTCCTGAGCTTACATTTAACCAATAATCTGATCCATGTTTACCGACACACATCCTGTGTAATACTCTGTATGTCTGATAGAGAAATGCAACAATCTGTGCTTCACCCCATCACTCCCATTCATCTGTCCCCCTCTCCTTCTCTCTTCCTCTATCTCCCTCTCCTCTCTCTCCTCCACTCTCTCTTCCTCTATCTCCCTCTCCTCTCTCTTCCTCTATCTCCCTCTCCTCTCTCTCCTCCACTCTCTCTTCCTCTATCTCCCTCTCCTCTCTCTTCCTCTATCTCCCTCTCCTCTCTCTCCTCCACTCTCTCTTCCTCTATCTCCCTCTCCTCTCTCTCCTCCACTCTCTCTTCCTCTATCTCCCTCTCCTTCTCTCTTCCTCTATCTCCCTCTCCTCTCTCTCCTCCACTCTCTCTTCCTCTATCTCCCTCTCCTCTCTCTCTCCTCCACTCTCTCTTCCTCTATCTCCCTCTCCTCTCTCTCCTCCACTCTCTCTTCCTCTATCTCCCTCTCCTCTCTCTTCCTCTATCTCCCTCTCCTCTCTCTCCTCCACTCTCTCTTCCTCTCCTTATCTCTCTCTTCATTTCTTTTTCTCTTGTCTTTTGTCTCTCCACCTCTCCTCTCTCTTTCCCTACATCTATTACTCTCTCTCATTCTTCCTCTCTACATCCAATGCTTTCTCTGTCTCCTTTCTTCTTTGATCTCTCCCACCTCTCTCTCTACTGTATCTTTATTGTGCTCTCTCCTTCTCTCTCTCACCCTCCACCTCCGTTTCTATCTCTCCTTCTCTCCATCTATCTCTCTCCCTACCTTGATTGCTTTCTCTCTCCTTCTCTCCATCACTCTCATACCTCCATTGCTCTCTCCTTCTCTCCATCTCTCCCTCTATACTTTCTTTGGTCTCTCTCACCTTCTCTTGATCTCTTGCTCCCTCCCTACCTTCATTGCTCTTTCTTCTTCTCTCTCTCACTCCCTACCTTCATTGCTCTCTGTTTTCCTTCTCTCCCATTTATCTCTCTCCTTACTACCGCCCTACTACCTCCATTGCTCTTTCTCCTTCTCTCTCTCCCTCCATTGCTCCCGCTCTCTCCATCTCTCTCCCCCTCCATTGCCCTCTCTCTCCTTCTCTCCATTTCCCTCTCCCTCCATTACTCCCGCTCTCTCATTCTCTCCATTTCCCTCTCCCTCTATTACTCTCTCTCTCCTTCTCTCCATCTCTCTCTCTCCCTCTCTACCTTGATTGCTCTCTCCATTCCTCTCTCTCCTTCCCTGCCTTCATTGCCCTCTCTCCTTTTCTCCCTCTCTTTCTATCCCTCTTTCCCTGCTCCCCTCCCTCCCTCCATTGCCCTCTCTCCTTCTCTCCATCTCTCCATCTCTCTTTCTCTCTCTCCCTCCATTGCTCTCTTTCCTTCTCTCCATCTCTTTCTCTCCCTCCTCCATTGCTACCTCTCTCCTTCTCTCCATCGCTCGCTCTCTCTCTCCCTCCATTGTCCTCTCTCTCCTTTTCTTCCTCTCTTTCTATCCCTCTTTCCCTGCTCCCCTCCCTACCTCCATTGCCCCCTGTCTCTCTCCTTCTCTCCATCTCTCTCTCACTCCTTCTCTCCATCTCTCTCTCTTTCCTTCTCTCCATCTCTCTCTCCCTCCATTGCGCTCTCTCTCCTCTCCATCTCTCTCCCTCCCGCCATTGCTCTCTCATCCTCCCTTGCACTCTCTCTCTCTCTCTCTCCATTGCCCTCTCTGTCCATCTCTCTCTCCCTCCAGTGCCCCCACTCTCTCCTTCTCTCCATCTCTCTCTCCTTCTCTCCATCTCTCTCTCCTTCTCTCCTTCTCTCCATCTCTCTCTCCTTCTCTCCATCTCTCTCTCCCTCCATTGCGCTCTCTCTCCTTCTCTCCATCTCTCTATCCCCCCCCCCTCCATTGCGCTCTCTCTCCTCTCCATCTCTCTCTCTCCCTCCCTTGCGCTCTCTCTCTCCATTGCCCTCTCTATCCATCTCTCTCTCCCTCCATTGCCCCCACTCTCTCCTTCTCTCCATCTCTCTCTCCATCTCTCTCTCCTTCTCTCCATCTCTCTCTCCTTATCTCTTTCCTTCTCTCCATCTCTCCATCTCTCTCTCCTTCTCTCCATCTCTCTCTCCATCTCTCTCTCCTTCTCTCTTTCTTTCTTTCTATCCATCTCTCCATCTCTCTCTCCTTCTCTCCATCTCTCTCTCCATCTCTCTCTCCTTCTCTCCATCTCTCTCTCCATCTCTCTCTCCTTCTCTCCATCTCTCTCTCCATCTCTCTCTCCATCTCTCTCTCCTTCTCTCTCTCCATCTCTCTCTCCTTCTCTCTCTCCTTCTCTCCATCTCTCTCTCCTTCTCTCCATCTCCCTCTCCTTCTCTCCATCTCTCTCTCTCCTTCTCTCTCTCCTTCTCTCCATCTTTATCTCCTTCTCTCCATCTCTCTCTCCTTCTCTCTCTCCTTCTCGCCATCTCTCTCTCCTTCTCTCCATCTCTCCATCTCTCTCTCTCTCTCCCTCCATTGCTCTCTTTCCTTCTCTCCATCTCTTTCTCTCCCTCCTCCATTGCTACCTCTCTCCTTCTCTCCATCGCTCGCTCTCTCTCTCCCTCCATTGTCCTCTCTCTCCTTTTCTTCCTCTCTTTCTATCCCTCTTTCCCTGCTCCCCTCCCTACCTCCATTGCCCCCTGTCTCTCTCCTTCTCTCCATCTCTCTCTCACTCCTTCTCTCCATCTCTCTCTCTTTCCTTCTCTCCATCTCTCTCTCCCTCCATTGCGCTCTCTCTCCTCTCCATCTCTCTCCCTCTCGCCATTGCTCTCTCATCCTCCCTTGCACTCTCTCTCTCTCTCTCTCCATTGCCCTCTCTGTCCATCTCTCTCTCCCTCCAGTGCCCCCACTCTCTCCTTCTCTCCATCTCTCTCTCCTTCTCTCCATCTCTCTCTCCTTCTCTCCATCTCTCTCCCTCCATTGCGCTCTCTCTCCTTCTCTCCATCTCTCTATCCCCCCCTCCATTGCGCTCTCTCTCCTCTCCATCTCTCTCTCTCCCTCCCTTGCGCTCTCTCTCTCCATTGCCCTCTCTATCCATCTCTCTCTCCCTCCATTGCCCCCACTCTCTCCTTCTCTCCATCTCTCTCTCCATCTCTCTCTCCTTCTCTCCATCTCTCTCTCCTTATCTCTTTCCTTCTCTCCATCTCTCCATCTCTCTCTCCTTCTCTCCATCTCTCCATCTCTCTCTCCTTCTCTCTTTCTTTCTTTCTTTCTATCCATCTCTCCATCTCTCTCTCCTTCTCTCCATCTCTCTCTCCATCTCTCTCTCCATCTCTCTCTCCATCTCTCTCTCCATCTCTCTCTCCATCTCTCTCTCCATCTCTCTCTCCATCTCTCTCTCCTTCTCTCCATCTCTCTCTCCATCTCTCTCTCCTTCTCTCTCTCCATCTCTCTCTCCTTCTCTCTCTCCTTCTCTCTCTCCTTCTCTCTCTCCATCTCTCTCTCCTTCTCTCTTTCCTTCTCTCTCTCCTTCTCTCCATCTCTCTCTCCTTCTCTCTCTCCTTCTCTCCATCTTTATCTCCTTCTCTCTCTCCTTCTCTCTCTCCTTCTCTCTCTCCTTCTCTCTCTCCATCTCTCTCTCCTTCTCTCTCTCCTTCTCTCTCTCCATCTCTCTCTCCTTCTCTCTCTCCTTCTCTCTCTCCTTCTCTCCATCTCTCTCTCCATCTCTCTCTCCTTCTCTCTCTCCATCTCTCTCTCCTTCTCTCTCTCCTTCTCTCTCTCCATCTCTCTCTCCTTCTCTCTCTCCTTCTCTCTCTCCATCTCTCTCTCCTTCTCTCTCTCCATCTCTCTCTCCTTCTCTCTCTCCTTCTCTCTCTCCATCTCTCTCTCCTTCTCTCCATCTCTCTCTCCTTCTCTCTCTCCTTCTCTCCATCTTTATCTCCTTCTCTCTCTCCATCTCTCTCTCCTTCTCTCTCTCCATCTCTCTCTCCTTCTCTCCATCTCTCTCTCCATCTCTCTCTCCTTCTCTCTCTCCATCTCTCTCTCCTTCTCTCTCTCCATCTCTCTCTCCTTCTCTCTCTCCTTCTCTCTCTCCTTCTCTCCATCTCTCTCTCCTTCTCTCTCTCCTTCTCGCCATCTCTCTCTCCTTCTCTCCATCTCTCTCTCCTTCTCTCCTTCTCTCTCTCCTTCTCTCCATCTCTCTCTCCTTCTCTCCATCTCTCTCTTCTTCTCTCCTTCTCTCTCTCCTTCTTCTCTCCATCTCTCTATCTCCCCCTCCTTCTCTCCACCTCTCTCTCCTTCTCTCCATCTCTCTCCTTCTCTCTCTCCTTCTCTCCATCTCTATCTCCTTCTCTCTCTCCTTCTCTCCATCTCTCCTTCTCTCTCTCCTTCTCTCCATCTCTTTCCTTCTCTCCTTCTCTCCATCTCTATCTCCTTCTCTCTCTCCTTCTCTCCATCTCTCCTTCTCTCTCTCCTTCTCTCCATCTCTTTCCTTCTCTCCTTCTCTGCATCTCTCTCTCCTTCTCTGCATCTCTCTCTCCTTCTCTGCATCTCTCTCTCCTTCTCTGCATCTCTCTCTCCTTCTCTCCATCTCTCTCTCCTTCTCTCCTTCTCTCCATCTCTCTCTCCTTCTCTCCATCTCTCTCTCCTTCTCTCCTTCTCTCCATCTCTCTCTCTCCCCTCCATCTCTCTATTCCTCCATTGCCCTCTCCCTCCATCTTTATCTCCCTCCATTGCTCTCTCTCTCTCTCTCTCTCTCCTTCTCTCCATCTCTCTCTCCTCTCCATCTCTCTCTCCTTCGCTCCATATCTCTCTCTCTCCATCTCTCTCTCTCCCTCCATTGCCCTCTCCCTCCATCTCTATCTCCTTCCATTGCTCTCTCTCTCTCCTTCTCTCCATCTCTCTCTCCTTCTCTCCATCTCTCTCTCCCTCCATTGTCCTCTCTCTCCTTTTCTTCCTCTCTTTCTATCCCTCTTTCCCTGCTCCCCTCCCTCCCTCCACAGCAGATGCTGAACCAGCAGAAAACATCATTTTATATATTTGCATAGTCTTTGCATGCGCAGGCACCTTGCAGCGCTGCCTCCAATTCAGTCAAGCAATTCTTTTCTCCAGTGAAGCAATACATTCCAGCTCAGCTTGGCAGTCTCCGAATAAAAGATATTTGTGTTATTCCGCTCTCCCCTCGCCCTCCTCTCCATCCTCTACACTATATCTTCTTTTTTTTTTTTTTAATTATAGAGTATGAGATAATCCCCGTTCTTGGTTTTCTTACATTCTCTGGCCATCTCTCCGGATCCCATCTACATTCCGCCTATCAACCGCCAGTTCTAAATAAACCGACTCCCTCCCGAGGCCCTCTTCTGGGTCCCCTGTCCATTTTTTGCATCTCTTAAAGGTGTTGCTTGTTTCTACTAAATTTGTCTTGAGATGTAACACCCTCTTGGACTTCTTCATAAGATAAAAGGTGCTAAAACCTGCGGGATTCTTTTTTTCATGCAATTGAATACAAAAGGGAAATGTTTTTTTCTCCCAAAAGATTTGTATTAATATCCATCCAGTTCTGAGATTTAACCCGCTCTGTGGCACACAGCACAGCCCTGTATGGCAGTGCAGGGGACCTGCTTTCCTCTGCTGTAGTTAAGCAACACTCACCCTTCGTTCACAACTGTGCGTTTTTCTTTGGGTGCGTTTTGCACAAACGCACTACAGTCCATTTAACATGGTTTCCTATGGATGTAGTTCATATCTGTGCGTTTTGCGGCGCTGCCTTTTTTGGAAAGGGTCGGGGACTTTTTTTTTCCCAACAGCAGATTACGTTTTGCGTGTAATCCATACCAGACCCAATATCTGAGCATGCAGCCCAGCAGGTCAGGAAAGGGGGGGGGGACAAGCGAGCCCCCCTCCCCCCAGGTCCACACCAGGGCCGTCAGGTCTGGTATGGATTTAGAGAGGAACCCCACGCCAAAAAAAAAAAAAACAGGCGTGGGGTCCCCACCAAAATCCATACCAGACCCTATATCCGAGCATGCAGCCCAGCAGGTCAGGAGGGGGGGGGACAAGCAAGTCCCCCCCATGTCCACACCAGGCCCGTCAGGTCTGGTATGAATTTAGCGGGGAACCCCACACCAAAACAAAAAAAAAAAACAGGCGTGGGGTCCCCACCAAAATCCATACCAGACCCTATATCCAAGCATGCAGCCCAGCAGGTCAGGAAGGTGGGGGCAAGCGAGTCCCCCCCCCCAGGTCTACACCAACCCCATCAGGTCTGGTATGGATTTAGAGGGGAACCCCACGCCAAAAAAAAAAGAACAGGCATGGAGTCCCCACCAAAATCTATACCAGATCCTATATCCGAGCATGCAGCCAAGCAGGTCAGGAAAGGTGGGGGCAAACGAGTCCCCCCCAAACCATACCAGGCCGCATGCCCTCAACATGGGGGGTGCTTTGGGGCAGGGGGGGCTCCGCCTACCCCACCCCAAAGCCCCCTGTCCCCATGTTGATGGGGACAAGGGCCTCTTCCCCACAACCCTGGACAGTGGCTGTGGGGGTCTGCGGGCAAGGGGGTTTACTGGAATCTGGATGCCCCTTTTAACAAGGAGGCCCCCAGATTTTGCCCCCTCCCCCGTTCTATGCAAATGAGTAGGGTGTACCCCTACTAATTCAACAAAAAAGTGTCAAAAAGAAATAAAAACACATGCAGTTTTTAACAATTCCTTTAAAAAAAATGTAAAAAAATGTCCCCCGATGTAGATCCATCTCACACGCCCGAAAAAAGAAAAAAAGCTCTGCCTGGGACGAAGTCTAACTGCCGACTGCCTGCTCCTCTGTATGACAGTTCTTAAATAGGTAAGGGGCAGGGCCACCCGGTGACATCACCTGGTGGCACCGCTCCCCCTGTGACGTCAGCGACCGGTGCATATTGGGCCGCTGACGTCACAGGGGGGAGGCGGTGCCACCAGGTGCAATTCTTTTTTTTTTACATTCAGCTGTCAGCAGGGAGGTTCGCTGACAGCTGATGACCCGGTTGTTAAAGACGCGGCGCCTGGCTCCCTGGCCCCCTCCTTAGCCACCAGCTCTACAAAGTGTGTTTAAAGAGAAAAAAAAAAGCAAAATGTATGAAAACTGCATCCAAAAAGTGCAACAAAAACGCACAGGTTTAAAAACGCACCGCAAAATGCACGTGAACACGGAATCAACCGCAATAAATGCATAGACATGTACCTATAGACTCACAGGTCTTGTTTTTCCCCTAGTCTGTGACTGGTGAGTGAAAAAGAAGCCACAGACTAATGAATTCATCTATCCCTCTGTCATCCTGCTCTCTCCTCCTATCAGCATGCATGAGTTCTGTTGCACAGGGACTGCAAGAGGCTGATACCGAAATGGGTAGGAGACCGTTTTTTTGTCTGCTGCAGATAAGTAAAACATACAGGTTATAATCCCCCCCCCCCCTTTCCTGACCTGCTGGGCTGCATGCTCGGATATAGGGTCTGGTATGGTATGGAGGCATACAAAGTAACATTGTTTATAAACATTGCTCGGATAGGAGATAGAGAAATCCAAAGTAACCGTGTTTATAAACATTTTTCAGACTGGAGATAGAAGGATACAAAATAACACTGATCCAAAAAAAAACACTGCGCCACAGGCTAACCTCACAGTTTTTCATACACCACCACTGCAGCTCTTCCCACTATCATGTGCACTATACACAACAACGATACATCAAATAAACAAAAAAACAGATGAGCGCTAGCGCTCATCCATTTTTTGTTTACAAAGTAACATTGTTTAGACATTGTTCAGACAGGAAATAGAGGCATACATAGTAACAGTGTTTATAAACATTGTTCAGATAGGAGATAGAGAGATACAACATAACATTGTTTATGAACATTCTTCAGCCTGGAGATACTGTAGAGGAATCCCCATTGTTCAGATGGGAGATGGATGCATACAAAGTAACATTGGTTATAAACATTGTTCAGATGGGAGATAGAGAGATCCAAAGTAACAGTGTTTATAAATAGTGTTCAGACTGGAGGTAGAAGGATGCAATGTAACATTGTTTATAAATATTCTTCAGCCTTGAGACAGAGAGATACAAAGCAACAGTGTTTATAAATATTGTTCAGATGGGAGATATGGGCATACAAAGTAACATTGTTTATAAACATTGTTCAGACAGGAGACAGAGGCATACAAAGTAACGTTGTTTATAAACAATGTTCAGATGGGAGATAGATGCATACAAAGTACCATGGTTTATAAACATTGTTCAGATGGGAGACAAATGCATACAAAGTAACATCGTTTGTAAACATTGTTCAGATGGGAAATAGAGGCATACATAGTAAACATTCTTCAGCCTGGAGATACTGTAGAGCAGGGATATGCAATTAGCGGACCTCCAGCTGTTGCAAAACTACAAGTCCCATCATTCCTCTGCCTCTGGGTGTCATGCTTGTGGCTGCCAGTGTCTTACTATGCCTCATGGGACTTGTAGTTCTGCAACAGCTGGAGGTCCGCTAATTGCATATCCCTGCTGTAGAGGAATCCCCATTGTTCAGATGGGAGATGGATGCACACAAAGTAACATTGTTTATAAACATTGTTCAGATGGGAGATAGAGGCATACAAGGTAACATTGGCTACAAACATTGTTCGGATGAGAGATAGAGAAATGCAAAGTAATAGTGTTTATAAACATTGTTCAGACTGGAGGTAGAAGGGTACAAAGTAACATTGTTTATAAACATTGTTCAGAGATAAGAGGGATACAAAGAAACATTGTTTATAAACATTCTTCAGCCCGGAGATGGAGAGATACAAAACAACACTGCTTATAAACCACGTTCAGATGGGAGACAGAGGCATGCAAAGTAACATTGTTTATAAACATTGTTCAGATGGGAGATAGATGCATACAAAATAACATTGTTTAGAAACGTCGATCAGATGAGAGAAACAGGGATACAAAATAACATTGTTTATAAACATTGTTCAGATGGGAGATAGATGCATAAAAAATAACATTGTTTAGAAACGTCGATCAGATGAGAGATACAGGGATTCAAAATAACATTGTTTATAAACATTGTTCAGATGGGAGATAGATGCATAAAAAATAACATTGTTTAGAAACGTCGATCAGATGAGAGATACAGGGATACAAAATAACATTGTTTATAAACATTGTTCAGATGGGAGATAGATGCATAAAAAATAACATTGTTTAGAAACATCGATCAGATGAGAGATACAGGGATACAAAATAACATTGTTTATAAACATTGTTCAGATGGGAGATAGATGCATAAAAAATAACATTGTTTAGAAACGTCGATCAGATGAGAGATACAGGGATTCAAAATAACATTGTTTATAAACATTGTTCAGATGGGAGATAGATGCATAAAAAATAACATTGTTTAGAAACGTCGATCAGATGAGAGATACAGGGATACAAAATAACATTGTTTATAAACATTGTTCAGATGGGAGATAGATGCATAAAAAATAACATTGTTTAGAAACATTGATCAGATGAGAGATACAGGGATACAAAATAACATTGTTTATAAACATTGTAACAATGAAACACCCTTTTGATTGACGTAAGTTGTGAAATGAAATGACACGTTGTGAGGGCACATTCACATTTAAAGAGAAATAAATGGTAGCTTTGTGAAGAGGTATATAGAAGAACTAAAAGTTCCTTTCCTATCCTCCCGCTGGGATGAGAGAAGAGAGGTAGATGGGGCAGTGGGAATCCGGTAGATAATTCCGGTAGAAGATAATATTATCTCCGTAGTGTAGGGGAGAAGAGGGAGGACTGAATGATTATTCGGAGAGCAGAGAAATGTTTTCTGTGTACCTTCCACTCAAACTGCATCCTGATTGATGGAGGCTCTTGCCTGCTTTTAGTGTATATTATTAAACCGTCTGAGGAAAGCAATCTCGGCGGCAGAAGGCTAGGAGAGGAAGCCATTAGGTTCACAAGGGCTCTCCGTCTGCTCGTCATTAGCAGTGCTTCGCCCGGGGCTGCCGGGGAGGAAGGAGCAGAGCCGTGATTGCTCCGGTGCTGCGCAGTGTCTTCCATCAGGATATTTTCACCTTCCATTTAACAAGAATAAAATAAATCAGTGCAGAGAGGACGGAAAGGATTGCTCGGTTATTGTTCAACCTTTCCCTTATTTAACCCTGACTTCCGTGTGGCACAACAACAAAAAAAAAAAGAAAAGGCGGTGAAATATGAACTTAACCAAAGAGTTTTTTGGGTGGTGGAATAAGACAATAGGAAAAGGCTTATGGAACAGATGATGGGATCGGCAGATCTGGTCTTCGATGTCTTGGGTAGTCCTGTCTGTGAGACCTGTGGGTCTTCCAAACCTCCAGCAATCTGGAAGTTATGGAATCAAACTTTACATCTCATCAAAAGCTGGCCATACCCTAATCAAATTTCATCTGATTCCTGAAGAACCGACCAAAGTTGACTCCTAGGGTGGCCCCATAGGGCCCCGTCCACCCAACATTCTTCAAATACGTTTTTTGTAAACTAACTGCCACAAGAATAAAGAAAAATAGTTTCTTGGTGGGTACCTTCATCCTTCAATCATGTTTATAGAGAGGGAGATAGGGGGGAGGAAACAATTAGTAAGGACTACTCCAATCAAGTCCTACCTCACCACCCAAAGCTAATTTGGACTATTGTCCCTCTCTATAAACATTCTTCAAATAAGAAACTGAAGGAGCAAGGTGAAAATGTGTCATCTGCACCTTAGCTGCCTCCAAAGATGATGAACCCCTCCCACCCAAAATCTTTACATCTGAAATCTGAGGAGTCATCCTAGTAGATGATAGGCTCAGCAATGGCATGCAATGCCAAACTGCTGCTAACAAAGCAAACAGATTATTGGCATGCATTAAAAAGGGGATCAACTCCAAAGATAAAATGATAATTCTCCCGCTCTACAAGACTCTGGTCCGGCCGCACCTGGAGTATGCTGTCCAGTTCTGGGCACCAGTCCTCAGGAAGGATGTACTGGAAATGGAGCGAGTAAAAAGAAGGGCAACAAAGCTAATAAAGGGTCTGGAGGATCTTAGTTATGAGGAAAGGTTGCGAGCACTGAACTTATTCTCTCTGGAGAAGAGACGCTTGAGAGGGGATATGATTTCAATATACAAATACCGTACTGGTGACCCCACAATAGGGATCAAACTTTTTTGCGGAAGGGAGTTTAATAAGACTCGTGGCCACTTATTAAAATTAGAAGAAAAGAGGTTTAACCTTAAACTACATAGAGGGTTCTTTACTGTGAGAGCTCCAAGGATGTGGAATTCCCTTCCACAGGCGGTGGTCTCAGCGGGGAGCATCGATAGTTTCAAGAAATTAGATAAGCACCTGAACGACCGCAACCTACAGGGATATATAATGTAATACTGACACATAATCACACACATAGGTTGGACTTGATGGACTTGTGTCTTTTTTTACCTCACCTACTATGTAACTATGTATCATGGTGGTTGTATCCAATCAGATGCATCCGTGTTCAGGTATTCTGACAGCCATGAAAATACAATAGCGGCATTAGCCCTACTTAATCTAGGTATCGAGCAATTCCCTACCCAATTCCAAGGGACAGTTGCCAACATATTATCATCAGCCAAATTAATTCTCACCAGGTATTGGAAACAAGACCTAGCTCCTAATCCGTCAGCGGTTGTAAAAGTTACCCAAAAACACTACTTGTATGAACAATCCTTGACTCCATATCTAAGATCCTTCCGTGCCTTTGAATTCAGTTGTGGACCGTGGACCTCTTGGTACCCTCCTTAGGTTCCAGGATTCCCAAATACCCATTATATACCTTTCTTTACCTCTTTGTTATGTAATAATTATAATACTGATGTTGCTTCCTTAAACAAATGCCTTGTAGTTGTACTTGTGTTGACTTTTTTTTTTTAAATATGTCTGACCTTTAATTTGCTATGTTGGCTGAGATAAACGTTCTTTATTGTTTCAAGTTTATTAAGCGGCTGTGTCTGCGAAGTGTGAATGACTATGTTTTCTTTTAAAATTACTATTGAAGAAAAAAAAAAAAAAAGAAAATACAATTGAGGCAGCAGGAGATTCATCCATTTGAACTGTATAATGTGGATGGAGGAACCTGTTTGATTGTTTTCATTAAGCCTGCAGTGTGGGTTGGGCTAGCCTAAAAATGCCTACAGAGAATGAATGTCCAACGTGGTCAATGAACATTCATAAATCTTGTAGGCCTTACTCAACCACAAAATCAACCTAAAACTAGCCATACAGTAGTTGGATAGAATTTTAAATGCAAACTCTTCTGAAAATTTGTACCAAGATTCTCAGAACATTCAAATGCCTTTCAAAAGATTTTGTTTGGCCAGCCTAAAAATGCCTGTAGAGAACAGTTGCCCAATATGGTCAATTAACTCAGGAACATTCTTACATCTTGTAGGCCTTAATCAACCATACTCAAATAAAGCTGGCCAGTGAAGGATAGAATTTGGAATGAAAATTCTTAGGACAATTCTCAGAACATTCAAATATCTTTTCAAATATTATTTTTGGCCAGCCTAAAAATGCCTATAATGAACAGTTGCCCAATATGGTCAATTAACTCAAGAATCTTCTTCCATCTTTTAAGCCTAAAGCCCCATACCCACTATCAGATTTTCTGCTGAGTTTTTCCTTCAGATTTACCAAAACCATATAATATGAGGTCAAACCTTAGGAGTTTCAATGTGTATGCAACCAGGCAGGCCCTTGCACTACATGGTTTTGGTAAATCTGAAGGAAAAACTCAGCAGAAAATCTGATAGTGTGTATGGGGCTTTACTCAACCATAAAATCAACCTAAAGCTAGCCATAGATTGATAAAAGTTTAAATGGAAACTCTTAGTAAAATTTCTATGAAAAGTCTCAGAACATTCAAATGCCTTTCAAAAGATTTTGTTTGGCCAGCCTAAAAATGCCCATAGAGAACAGTTGCCCAATATGGTCAATTACCTCAGGAATCTTCTTGCATCTTGTAGGCCTTACTCAACCACAATATCAACCTAAAGCTAGCCACAGATGGATAGATTTTTAAATGGAAACTCTTAGGAAAATGTGTATGAAAATTCTCAGAACATTCAAATGCCTTTCAAAAGATTTTGTTTGGCCAGCCTAAATTAACTCAGGAACCTTTATACTTCTAGTAGGCCTTACCCAACCACAAAATCAATCTAAAGCTGGCCTTAGATGGATAGAATTTTGAATAAAAATTCTTACGAAAATTTGTGCAAAAATTCTCAGAACTTTTGAATGCCTTTCAAAAGATTTTTTATGGCAAGTCTAACAATGCCTACAGAGAACATTGCCCAATATGGTCAATTAACTCAGGAACCTTTATACATCTTGTAGGCCTTACTCAACTACAAAATCTAAAGCTGGCCATGGAAAGATAGAATTTTTAATGAAAATTCTTAAGAAAATTTGTGCCAAAATTCTCAGAACATTTGAATGCCTTTCAAAATATTTTGAATCACCAGTCTAAAAATGCCTACAGAAAACAGTTATGGTCAGTTAACTCAGGAACATTCTTACATCTTGTAGGCCTTACTCAACCACAAAACCAACCTAAAGATGGCCATATATGGATAGAATTTTGAATAAAAATTCTTAAGAAAATTTGTGCAAAAAGTCTCAGAACTTTGAATGCCTTTCAAAAGATTTTGCATGGAAAGTCTAAAAATGCCTATAGAGAACAGTTGCCCAATATGGTCAATTAACTCAGGAATATTCTTAAATCTTGTAGGCCTTACTTCAAGAAAATCAACTAAAGCTGGCTATTGAAGGATAGAATTTGGAATAAAAATTCTTAGGAAAAATTGTACGAAAGTTTTTAGACCATTCAAATGTCTTTCAAAAGATTTGGTTTGGTCAATTAACTCAAGAACCTTCGTACATCTTGTAGGCCTTACTCAACCACACTCAACTAAAGATGGCCATAGAAGGATAGAATTCAGAACAAAAATTCTTAGGAAAAGTCTTGAGACAGTTTGTACAAAAATTATCAGAACATTCAAATGCTTTTCAAAAAAATTCATTTGCTTTTAACATTTATTTTTGTAATGAATGAACTATACTGAACAAAAGCCACATACACTGAGTGGGAGAGTAAGCCCCATTAGCCTTTCAAGTTTCACTGTACTGTAGACCACTGTCATTCTAACATGTTTTAAACACTGGGGGGGGAGTTGTTTAGTCATGTTTCAAAAGGTGGAGGACAACACAGTGGCTTAGGTGTTGGCACTTATGTCTAGTAAAAAAGCTCATGACTGATTGGAGAGCCCTAGCTCCAATTTTACAACCTGGGTTTGTTGGACCACTGCAGAGAAACCACTGCTTCCACTTAGGGAGCAAGGTCCTTTTCTGCAGCATGCTGGCAGTTTTTTTTACTTGGGCTATGTCTGTTTTCCAAAGACTTTGAACAGACTGAACTTTGCGGGTTTTTTTTTGCTGGACTAAACTCTTTCGGTAAAGAAAGCAAGTTATGTATTTCCATCCCTCATACAAGATGCAGTGAGTATCCTTTAAAATACAAAAGCTGATTTTTAACCTAAGTGTAAGATTATAATATCACAGCTTCCTGACTGTGCCCACGAGCCCGAGACAAATTTGTACTTAAGTTAGCTGACTTTAAAAACCAAATCATTCCAGCCTTTCAGCATCTTATTTTCCAATAATAAATCTCTCGTTACGAAGCCGGGGCTTAAAAATGGAACAGACAGGATGTAAGTTGGTGACTTAGCAAAACAACTGGTATTTATCTTATTAAGTATACTACATTAACCTTGCAAGTATGCTAATGAATTAATTCTGCTGCTTCGAGAAGTATGAAATGAATAACATTTGCATTTTTTTGCAAATGCTGCGGATGACGGGGAGCCGGAGAGGAAAGAGGGGAAAAGTAAGTAATTCCTTTGTTCAAACTCCAGGCGAAAAAAAAACTTTATATATTATATATGTATATATACTTTTTTTTACTCATCTTATTAAAGCTGAAGCATCCGCTATAGTACTTTACCGGGAAGGCTGAACCAATAATATCTGAACTAGAGGAGCTTCCTGCTGCCTTTACACTCCTCTCCTGTACTTACTGCCCACTGGTATACCCTACACCCTCCTCTCCCGACCACACTGCCCTCTGTAATGTCCTCTACATTCCTGTCCTACACATACTGCCCACTGTTATACCCTATGCCCTCCTCTCCTGAGCACTCTGCCCTCTGTAATGTCCTCTACACTCCTCTCGTGTACTTACTGCCCACTGTTATACCCTACACCCTCCTCTTCCGAGCACACTGCCCTCTGTAATGTCCTCTACATTCCTGTCCTACACATACTGCCCACTGTTATACCCTATGCCCTCCTTTCCTGAGCACTCTGCCCTCTGTAATGTCCTCTACACTCCTCTCCTGTACTTACTGCCCACTGTTATACCCTACACCCTCCTCTCCAGAGCACACTGCCCTCTGTAATGTCCTCTAGATTCTTGTCCTGCACATATTGCCCACTGTTATACCCTATGCCCTCCTCTCCCAAGCACACTGCCCTCTGTGATGTTCTCTAGATTCCTGTCCTGCACATACTGCCCACTGTTATACCATATGCCCTCCTCTCCTGAGCACTCTGCCCTCTGTAATGTCCTCTACATTCCTGTCCTGCACATGCTGCCCACTGTTATACCCTATGCCCTCTTCTCCTGAGCACACTGCCCTCTGTAATGTCCTCTACACTCCTCTCCTGTACTTACTGCCCACTGGTATACCCTACACCCTCTTCTCCAGAGCACACTGCCCTCTGTAATGTCCTCTAGATTCTTGTCCTACACATACTGCCCACTGTTATACCATATGCCCTCCTCTCCTGAGCACTCTGCCCTCTGTAATGTCCACTACATTCCTGTCCTGCACATATTGCCCACTGTTATACCCTATGCCCTCCTCTCCCGAGCACACTGCCCTCTGTGATGTTCTCTAGATTCCTGTCCTGCACATACTGCCCACTGTTATACCATATGCCCTCCTCTCCTAAACACACTGCCCTCTGTAATGTCCTCTACATTCCTGTCCTGTACTTGCTGACCACTGGTATACCCTACACCCTCCTAACCTGAGCACACTGCCCTCTGTAATGTCCTCTACATTCCTGTCCTGCACATACTGCCCACTGTTATACCCTATGCCCTCCTCTCCTGAGCATTCTGCCCTCTGTAATGTCCTCTACACTCCTCTCCTGTACTAACTGCCCACTGGTATACCCTCACCCTCCTCTCCCGACCACACTGCCCTCTGTAATGTCCACTACATTCCTGTCCTGCACATACTGCCCACTGTTATACCATATGCCCTCCTCTCCTAAACACACTGCCCTCTGTAATGTCCTCTACATTCCTGTCCTGCACATACTGCCCACTGTTATACCATATGCCCTCCTCTCCTAAACACTCTGCCCTCTGTAATGTCCTCTACACTCCTCTCGTGTACTTACTGCCCACTGTTATACCCTACACCCTCCTCTTCCGAGCACACTGCCCTCTGTAATGTCCTCTACATTCCTGTCCTACACATACTGCCCACTGTTATACCCTATGCCCTCCTTTCCTGAGCACTCTGCCCTCTGTAATGTCCTCTACACTCTTCTCCTGTACTTACTGCCCACTGTTATACCCTACACCCTCCTCTCCAGAGCACACTGCCCTCTGTAATGTCCTCTAGATTCTTGTCCTGCACATATTGCCCACTGTTATACCCTATGCCCTCCTCTCCCAAGCACACTGCCCTCTGTGATGTTCTCTAGATTCCTGTCCTGCACATACTGCCCACTGTTATACCATATGCCCTCCTCTCCTGAGCACTCTGCCCTCTGTAATGTCCTCTACATTCCTGTCCTGCACATGCTGCCCACTGTTATACCCTATGCCCTCTTCTCCTGAGCACACTACCCTCTGTAATGTCCTCTACACTCCTCTCCTGTACTTACTGCCCACTGGTATACCCTACACCCTCTTCTCCAGAGCACACTGCCCTCTGTAATGTCCTCTAGATTCTTGTCCTACACATACTGCCCACTGTTATACCATATGCCCTCCTCTCCTGAGCACTCTGCCCTCTGTAATGTCCACTACATTCCTGTCCTGCACATATTGCCCACTGTTATACCCTATGCCCTCCTCTCCCGAGCACACTGCCCTCTGTGATGTTCTCTAGATTCCTGTCCTGCACATACTGCCCACTGTTATACCATATGCCCTCCTCTCCTAAACACACTGCCCTCTGTAATGTCCTCTACATTCCTGTCCTGTACTTGCTGACCACTGGTATACCCTACACCCTCCTAACCTGAGCACACTGCCCTCTGTAATGTCCTTTACATTCCTGTCCTGCACATACTGCCCACTGTTATACCCTATGCCCTCCTCTCCTGAGCATTCTGCCCTCTGTAATGTCCTCTACACTCCTCTCCTGTACTAACTGCCCACTGGTATACCCTCACCCTCCTCTCCCGACCACACTGCCCTCTGTAATGTCCACTACATTCCTGTCCTGCACATACTGCCCACTGTTGTACCATATGCCCTCCTCTCCTAAACACACTGCCCTCTGTAATGTCCTCTACATTCCTGTCCTGTACTTGCTGACCACTGGTATACCCTACACCCTCCTAACCTGAGCACACTGCCCTCTGTAATGTCCTCTACATTCCTGTCCTGCACATACTGCCCACTGTTATACCCTATGCCCTCCTCTCCTGAGCATTCTGCCCTCTGTAATGTCCTCTACACTCCTCTCCTGTACTAACTGCCCACTGGTATACCCTCACCCTCCTCTCCCGACCACACTGCCCTCTGTAATGTCCACTACATTCCTGTCCTGCACATACTGCCCACTGTTTTACCCTATGCCCTCCTCTCCCGAGCACACTGCCCTTTGTAATGTCCTCTACACTCCTCTCCTGCCCATACTGCCCACTGTTATACCCTATGCCAGGGGTAGGCAATCTCAGCCCTCCAGCTGTGGTGAAACTACAAATCCCATCATGCCTCTGCCTCCAGGAGTCATGCCTGTGATTGTCAGGGTCTTGCAATGTCTCATGAGACTTGTAGTTTCCCCACAGCTGGAAGGCTGAGGTTGCCTACCCCTGCCCTATGCCCTCCTCTCCTGAGCACACTGCCCTCTGTAATGCCCTCTACACTCCTCTCCTGCACATACTGCCCACCCCTCCCTCCCCCAGCCCTATACCCTCCTCTCCTGAGCACACTACCCTCTGTAATGCCCTCTACACTCCTCTCCTGCACATACTGCTCACCCCTGCCTACCCCTGCCCTATACCCTCCTCTCCTGAGCACACTACCCTCTGTAATGCCCTCTACACTCCTCTCCTGTACTTACTGCCCACTGTTATAAACTACACTCTCCTCTCCTGAGCACACTGTTCTCTGTAATGCCCTCTACACTTCTCTCCTGCACATTCTACCCACTGTTATACCCTATGCCGTCTTCTGTTGGGCGCACTGCCCTCTGTATTGCCCTCTACACTCCCCTGCTGCACATACTGCTCACTGTTGCACCCTATGCCCTCCTCTCCCGAGCACACTGCCCTATGTAATTCCATCCATATTCCTCTCTGCGCATGCTGCCCACTGTTATACCCTACCTCCTCCTCTCCTGAGCACAGTGTTCTCTGTAATCCCCTCTACACTCCTCTCCTGCACATATTGCCTACTGTTTTACCCTATGCCCTCCTCTCTTGGGCACACTGCCCTCTGTAATGCCCTCCACACTGCCCCTCTTGCACATACTGTCCACTGCTATACCCTAGGCCTTTCTCTCCTGGGCACACTGCCCTCTGTAATGTCCTCTATATTCCTCTCCTGCACATACTGTCCATTGTTATACCCTATGCCCTCCTCTCTTGGGCACACTGGCCTCTGTAATGCCCTCTACACTCCCCTCCTGTGTTATGACCCCAACATCTCATCACATGGGGCTGCCAGGAGTTTTCCAAATCATTCCATTCCATCTCTCCTCTCCTGTATGTAGTGGCACTTGTCATACCTCTCCTACACATACAGCCCTTTAAAACACTTAACTTTTTCTTAAAGTAGTTGTAAACCTCAGACATGAAAAGCCTATTGTACTAGGGTGTGCACCCCAAAGCTCAAACACATATGCGTGTGTGTGCAAGTGTATATATATGTATATATATATATATATATATATATATATATATATACTGTAGGTGTCAGTAGGGCAGTGGATGGTGTCAGTAGATTTTATATATTTTTTATTATTTTTTTACAATTTTATTTTTTGTTTTCACAATTTTTTAGGAGCCCCGTTTGTTAAAATATCAGGGGTCCAAACAGGGGGAATTTGGCACGCCTGGCACACCCTGTGCGCATGCCTATGCTTTATAACCACTTTAATATCTGCAATGCAAAAACATTGTCAAAGAAAATACTTTTTACCAGCTAAGTTAGAGAATCTTATACTTCAGAGACAAAGGTGTGCGCAGTCTATTGCATTAGGGTGTTCACCCCCAAAGCTAAAACACACATGGACCATAGTACAGTGGATGGTGTCAGTAAAGAGCAGAGATTGGTGTCAGTCTTTTTAATGTTTATTATTTTATTTTGTTATTATTTTTTTACAAGTTTATTTTTTTAAAAAAAATTATTTATTTTTTTATTTAATTTTTTATTTTATTTAATTTTTAATTTTTTATTTAATTTTTTATTTTTTTTTTATTTCATTTTTTATTTTTTTTTTATTTGTTGGAAGCCCTATTGGGGGCTTTGGTGAAATAGCGGAGAAAGGGTCTAAAGACAAAGATTCCCCAGTCCCTTTCTCTATAGCCTCAGCTGCCACGGGGAGGGGGTGTTCAGCAGGGGGAATCTGCGTCCCACAGGGTGATTAGGGTGTGCCCAGGCACACCTGGCGCACCCCATGCACACGCCAATGTTTAGAGCTATCACATCTTTGGGCCTCTGCTTGTGTTTTTTTTTAAATGACCCAAATATAAGTTTTGGCGCCATGCCATTCTCGACTTCTCCGGGAAATAGTTTGTTTACAGGAAGCCTTTGTTGTGCCTTGATTTGTAGCAAAGCTGACAGTGCAAATTGAATTCTCTCTTCCACCTACAAATGATAAATTGGGCACTTGACAAGTTCACAGCACAGCTCGGCGTTACAGTATATCTCAGCTGGGACTCTCAAGAGTTCACTCCGTACAGAACTGCAAGTACAGTATGAGATGACTTCCCGGTCCGGGGACGCGCGGCGGACGCAACATGCCTTAAAGTGTGCATTTTAGCAATGTTATAATTTTTACAATTATATTCCCTGTATGACATCACTGACCTCATAAGGAAGTATTATATGTCCTTATTTGGATTTGGTTTAATATGTACAGTGCCTTGAAAAAGTATTCATACCCCTTGATATTTTCCACATTTTGTCATGTTATAACCAAAAATTTAAATGTATTTTATTGGGATTTTATGTGATGGACCACCACAAAGTGGCACATAATTGTGAAGTGGAAGGAAAATGATAAATGGTTTTCAAATTATTTTACAAATAAATATGTGAAAAGTGTGGCGTGCATTTGTATTCAGCCCCCTTTACTCTGATACCCCTAAATAAAATCTAGTGGAACCAATTGTCTTCAGAAGTCACCTAATTAGTAAATGGAGTCCACCTGTGTGTAATTTAATCTCAGTATAAATACAGCTGTTCTGTGAAGCCCTCAGAGGTTTGTTAGAGAACCTTAGTGAACAAACAGCATCATGAAGGCCAAGGAACACATCAGACAGGTCAGGGATAACGTTGTGGAGACATTTAAAGCAGGGTTAGGTTCTAAAAAAATATCCCAAGCTTTGAACATCTCACGGAGCTCTGTTCAATCCATCATCCCAAAATGGAAAGAGTATGGCACAACTGCAAACCTACCAAGACATGGCCGTCCACCTAAACTGACAGGCCGGGCAAGGAGAGCATTCATCAGAGAAGAAGCCAAGAGGCCCATGGTAACTCTGGAGGAGCTGCAGAGATCCACAGCTCAGGTGGGAGAATCTGTCCACAGAACAGCTATTATGCCGCGTACACACGATTGGATTTTCCGACAACAAAACCATGCATTTTTGTTCAAAGGTTGTTGGCTCAAACTTGTCTTGCATACACACGGTCACACAAATGTTGGCCAAAAAAACGTGGTAACGCGGTGATGTACAAGACGTACGACGAGCCGAGAAAAAGGAAGTTCAATAGCCAGTGCGGCTCCTTCTGCTTGATTCCGAGCATGCGTAAACATTGGTGCGAGAACTTGTGTACACACGATCAGACTTTCCCCCAACAAAGTGAAGTTGGTGGAAAATTTGAGGACCAGCTCTCAAATATTTGTGGGTGGAAATTCCGAAAGCAAATGTCCAATGGAGCATACACACGGTCGGACTTTCCGACAACAAGCTCACATCCAACATTCCCCATTGGAAGATCCGTCCGTGTGTACGCGGCATTAGTCGTGCACTGCACAAATCTGACCTTTAGGGAAGAGTGGCAAGAAGAAAGTAATTGCTGAAAGAAAACCATAGGAAGTCCATTTGCAGTTTGCGAGAAGCCATGTGGGGGACACAGCAAACATGTGGAAGAAGGTGCTCTGGTCAGATGAGACCAAAATTGACCTTTTTTGGCCTAAAAGCAAAATGCTATGTGTGGCGGAAAACTAACACTGCACATCACCCTGAACACACCATCCCCACCGTGAAACATGGTGGTGGCAGCATCATGTTGTGGGGATGTTTTTCTTCAGCAGGGACAGGGAAGCTGGTCAGAGTTGATGGGAAGATGGATGGAGCCAAATACAGAGCAATCTTAGAAGAAAACCTGTTAGAGTCTGCAAAAGACCTGAGACTGGGGCGGAGGTTCACCTTCCAGCAGGACAACGACCCTAAACATACAGCCAGAACTACAATGGAATGGTTTAGATCAAAGCATATTCATCTGTTAGAATGGCCCAGTCACAGTCCAGACCTAAATCCAATTGAGAATCTGTGGCAAGACTAGAAAATTGCTGTTCACAGACGCTCTCCATCCAATCTGACAGAGCTTGAGATATTTTGCAAAGAAGAATGAGCAAAAATGTCACTCTCTAGATGTGCAAAGCTGGTAGAGACATCCCCAAAAAGACTTGCAGCTGTAATTGCAGAGAAAGGGGGTTCTACAAAGTATTGACTCCGGGGGGCGCCATACAAATGTACACCACACTTTTCACATATTTATTTGTAAAAACTTTTGAAAACCATTTATCATTTTCCTTCCACTTCACAATTATGTGCCACTTTGTGTTGGTCTTTCACATAAAATCCCAATAATACACATTTACGTTTTTGGTTGCAACAAAATGTGGAAAATTTTAAGGGGTACGAATACGTTTTCAAGGCACTGTATAACCATCTTCTGAAATTCAAATTTAAAATAGAACAAATATGAATTTGAATACAATAGAAAAAATTGAATACAAAAAGAATAGAAAAGAATAGAATAGGGAAAAAAAAACAATAGAATAAAATAGAAAGAATATAAACTTCTTCCAAAATTTGAATTTCGAATTGAATAAATTCAAATTTGAATAGAATAGAAAATAATATAATAGAAAAGAAAAGAAAATAATAGAACAGAAAATTTAAGAAAAGAAACAAATAGAATAGAAAAAATTATAGATTATAATGGAACAGAAAGAATATAACCATCTTCCAAAATTCAAATTTCGAATAGAAGAAATTTGGTTTCGAATGGAATTCGATTCAAATGGAATTTGAATCAATTAGAATTTTCCAAATTCGGTCGAACTGAACTCAATTCAACCCAGTTCAGAAAATTCAAATCTATACGAATTCAAATAAACTAAACTAATTCCGAAAACAAATTAAATGAATTAAACAAATTTAACTAAACAAATTTATGTAAATAACGAAACAAAACACATTTTTTCATTCTGCACATGTCTACCATTGGCCTGGGGAAACAATATATGGGGTCCTTCCTGCCATATCACAAGAAGGATACATCATCCTGTTTAATGTTTATTGCATGAAATCCACTCTGTGGGGTTTATTGCTCTCACAATTGCTGTAAACGAGTCTAATATGTTTATTTCATGTCATCGCCAGCTCCATCTAGTGGCTATAATGCTGTATTTTCCTGAAATACCTCAACCACGAAAATACTGCATTATGACCACTAGATGGAGCATGCCGATTTTTTTGTTGGAAGTTCAGGTGCATGGCCAGCTCATTCATTTCTATAGGCTAAAGGCTAAAGAAATGTGTATAACCGTGCATGCGTTTAATGGTTCTTCTAGCTCCTCATTGTTTTTGGCTTCGGAATTGATCGGCAAAATTGGTATGTTGTTCAGACAGTTGGCTGAAGACGTACGCCGCGTGTTCAAGTACAAGAGATCTATTATGTTCTGAGTGCTGGAGCAGAAGAGGCCTACTGGGCAAATCTCATTTCTTGCCAGCGTTAAAACTCCAAGAGTACAAATCGTAATGTAGAATCTGCAGTGGCCTTTTTTTTCTAATTTTAACAATAAAATGGGCATTTTATGGGGTGTATTTATAAAACAATTTACGTAGCAATTCCTCCAGCGAAGGTGCATGTACATTTGTTTTGTGTAAATGGGGAAAAAAAAACAAAAACGACTGGTATTAGGCTACGTCCTGTGCTGGTCGAATGTCTTTTATTCATGTTAAAAAGAAAATAGCTTAATTTGGCACTAGATGGTGCTAAGTACAATCACAGTTTCCTGTGGTAGCACCATCTAGTGGCAAGATGTTCATTGATTTAAAATGAAAAAATACTACATTTCGCCACTAGATGGTGCTAAGTATCATAGGCTATTGCTATGATACTTAGCACCATCTAGTGACCAAATGCAGTATTTTCCATTTTAAATCGAAGAGAAACATTCGATCAGAGCAGCAAATCGCCTAACATTTGTTTTTTTATTTAAAAATATTTGAAAAGGTATGAAAATGAGAATATCATGGTAAAACTTAGAAGATTTTAGTGATTGGGTTCCTATAGACTTCCGGCGACGAAGGGTTTGCCTTCACGGCAGTGTAGCTAGTCAGATACGGCATCTGTGCCTAGAAATGAGAAGCGGTCTTCCTGGGCAGGCACAGATGATGAGATCTGGAGGAGAGAAAGAAATGATCTTGTAGCTACATTGTATCTTTTAACAGGAAAGCTTCTCAGAGAACATGTAGTTGCTTTCCATTCCTAATTATTCTGTCTCGGTGCATGTTTATCGCAGCGCGCTCGTGTCTATTCCTCCAGGTATACAGGAGATACACCAACAGACAAGAACAATGCAGACAAACAGATTGCACTCACTATTCTAACAAAGACAGGCACACAATGGATGATGGAGGGGGGGAGGGGGGGAATGGGGTACTCTATACAAAATGTGAATCAGCAGATCGTCCCATTGTCAGAGTCTTTAAAGGAAAAAACAGGGCGAGAAAATAGTCGACAGAGAAACTCATTATTATTATGTTAGCAGAATGGAGGCTTCCTGAAGGGGGCTTGTATAGGAGGGGCTGTCACTGGCGGCTAAGTAGCCTCAGCTTACCATAGTAAATACACAAACCATTAAAGGGCTGGAGATTCCAGGGGAGCCAGAGAGTCAGATTATTGCTAACACCCATCCTTCCTTCCTCCCTTCCTTCCCTCCTTCCTTCCTACCTTCACTCCTTCCCTCCCTTCCTTCCCTCCTTACTGCCTCCCTTCACTCCTTCCCTCCTTTCTTCCTTCCTTCCCTCCTTCCTTCCTACCTTCACTCCTTCCTTTCCTCCTTCCTTGCTTCCTTACCTCATTCCTTCCTTCCTCCCTTCCTTTCTTCCTTCCTTTAAACCTTCACTCCTTCCTTCCTTCTCTTCTTCCTTCCCTCCTCCCTTCACTCCTTCCTTCCCTCCTGCCTTCCTACCTTCACTCCTTCCCTCCTTTATTCCTTCTCTCTTTCCCTCCTTCCTGCCTCCCTTCACTCCTTCCTTCCTTCCTTCCTTCCTTCCTACCCTCTTTCCTTCCTTCCTTCACTGCTTCCTCCCTTCCTTTCCATCCTACCTTCTTTCCATCCTTCAATCCTTCCCTCCTCCCTTCACTGCTTCCTCCCTTCCTTCCTTTCCTCCTTCCTGCCTTCCTACCTTCACTCCTTTCCTCCTTTCCTCCTCCCTTCCTTCCCTCCTTCCTGCCTCCCTTCCTTCCTTCCCTCTTTACTCCCTACTGTCCTTCCTTCCTTTCTTCCTTCCTTTCTTCCTTCCTTCCTTCCTTCCTTCCTTCCTTCCTTCCTTCCTTCCTTCCTTCCTTCCTTCCTTCCTTCCTTCCTTCCTCCCTCCGTCCCTCCCTTCCTTCCTCTCCTCCTTCACTCCTTCCTTTCTTCCCTTTTCCTTCCTTCCTTCCTTCCTTCCTTCCTTCCTTCCTTCCTTCCTTCCTTCCTTCCTTCCTTCCTTCCTTCTTTCCTTCCTTCCTTCCTCCCTTCCTTTCCATCCTACCTTCTTTCCAGCCTTCAATCCTTCCCTCCTCCCTTCACTGCTTCCTCCCTTCCTTCCTTTCCTCCTTCCTGCCTTCACTCCTTTCCTCCTTTCCTCCTCCCTTCCTTCCCTCCTTCCTGCCTCCCTTCCTTCCTTCCCTCTTTACTCCCTACTGTCCTTCCTTCCTTCCTTCCTTCCTTCCTTCCTTCCTTCCTTCCTTCCTTCCTTCCTTCCTCCCTCCGTCCCTCCCTTCCTTCCTCTCCTCCTTCACTCCTTCCTTTCTTCCCTTTTCCTTTCTTCCCTTTTCCTTCCTTCCTTCCTTCCTTCCTTCCTTCCTTCCTTCCTTCCTTCCTTCCTTCCTTCCTTCCTTCCTTCCTCCCTTCCTCCCTTCTCCCTTCCTCCATTCCTTCCTTCCTTCCTTCCTTCCTTCCTCATTTCCTTCCTTCCTTCACTCCTTCCACCCCTCCTTCCTCCCTTCCTTCCTTATTTCCTTCACTCCTTCCTTCCTTCCTTCTGTCCTTCATTTTTTTTTTATTTTATTTTTTACAGATACAGATACACCATCAATTTACGCAGCACTTTAAAGTGGTTGTAAACCCATATAGCTACCCAGGATATCTTCTAAACCTGCACGGTTTAGAAGATATCGCCTGTATCAGTGAGTGTGCCGTTACCGCGCGCATGTGTGGGAGTGACGTCATCGCGGCTCCGACGCTCTGATTGGCCGGAGCCGCGATGACGTCACTCCCAGAAGTAACCCCCGGGAGTGATGTCGCCGGCTGTGTATGGGCACTGCAGCGAGGGCTTTGATCTCAGGTGAGTATTACATAATGAGCTAGTATGCTATGCATACTAGCTCATTATGCCTTTGTCTTGCAGGTGTTTTTTTTTTAAGTGGGTTTACAACCACTTTAACGATATACTGTACTTTTACATCAGTCCCCGTCCTCCAGGAGCTTACAATCTAAGGTCCCTAACTCACATTCATCATACTAGGGCCAATTAACCTACCAGCATGTCTTTGGAGTGTGGGAGGAAACCCACACACAGGTCCTTCTCTTTCTTTCTTTCTTTCTTTCTTTCTTTCTTTCTTTCTTTCTTTCTTTCTTTCTTTCTTTCTTTCTTTCTTTCTTTCTTTCTTTCTTTCTCATTCTGTCCTTTCATTCCTCTCCCACTTCCTTTCCCTTTTAATCTTTATTCTTCCTTCCTCCTTTCCTCTATTTCTTCCTTCCTTCTTTCCTTCTTCCCTCCGTCACTCCCTTTTTCCTACTTTTCATTCTTCCTTCCACCCCTGTTTATATCTGTCCTTCCTTATTTGATCCCCCTTCCTTTCCTTCTTTTTCCCTCCTTGTCATACTTACTTCCTTCCCTCCTGTACTTCGTTCTTTCTTTTCTTCTTTCCTTCCTTCCTGCTATTCATCCTTTTCATTCATTCCTTGTTTCTATCTTTCCTTCCTTCCTTGTTCCACCTTCCTTTCCTTTCATCCTCCTTCCTCTCTCCCTTTCGTCATTCTATCTTTCCTTCCTTCCTCACTTCATCGGTTCCATCTTTTTGCTTCTTCTTTTCCTTCCTTTCGCCCTCTACCCTTCCTTCCTGCAGTATTCCAGGCAGTAGTGACCATTAGTCAGACTGCATCAGTATAGGTATTTGGATAATATAGGTAGTTCCAGCAATAGTGACTATTGATCCGGGTGGGACAATATAGAATGTAGCAATAGTGGCCATTGATCAGACTGGGACAATATAGGTAATTTCAGCAATAATGACCATTGATCAGGCTGGGACAATATAGGTAGTTCTAGAAACAGTGACCATTTATCAAACTTGGACAATATAGGTAGTTCTGGCAATAGTGACCATTGATCAGGCTGGGACAACATAGGTAGTTTCGGCAATAGCGACCATTGATCAGGCTGACCATTGATCAGGCTGGGACAATATAGGTAGTTCCGTCAACAGTGACCATTGATCAGGTTGGGACAATATAGGTAGTCCTGGCAATAGCGACCATTGATCAGACTGGGACAATAGAGGTAGTTTCGGCAATAGTGACCATTGATCAGGCTGACCATTGATCAGACTGGGACAATATAGGTAGTTCCGGCAACAGTGACTATTGATCAGGCTGGGACAATATAGGTAGTTCTGGCAATAGCGATCACTGATCAGACTGGGACAATAGAGGAAGTTTCGGCAATAGTGACCATTGATCAGGCTGGGACAATAGAGGTAGTTTCGGCAATAGTGACCATTGATCAGGCTGGGGCAATATTTGTAGTTCCAGCAATGGTGACCATTGATCAGGCTGATACAATATACAGTAGGTAGTTCCAGCAATAGTGACCATTGATCCGGCTGGAACAATATAGTTAGTTCGGACAATAGTGACCATTGATCCGGCGGGGAAAATATAGGTAGTTGTAGAAATAGAAATTTTGTATTAAGTTGTAGAAACATTTATCAAACTTGGACAATATAGGTAGTTCTGGCAATAGTGACCATTGATCAGGCTGGGCCAATATAGGTAGTTCCGGCAATACTGACCATTGATCAGACTAGAACAATAGAGGTAGTTCCAGCAGTAGTGACCATTGATCAGGCTGGGACAAAGTTCTAGAAATAGTGACCATTAGTCAGGCTGATACAATATACGTAGGTGGTTCCGGCAATAGTGACCATTAATCAGGCTGGGACAATATAGCTAGTTCCAGCAATGGTGACCATTGATCAAGCTGATACAATATACAGTAGGTAGTTCCGGAAATAGTGACCATTAATCAGGCTTGGACAATATACAGTATCTCACAAAAGTGAGTGCACCCCTCACATTTTTGTAAATAATTTATTATATCTTTTCATGTGACAACGCTGAAGAAATGACACTTTGCTACAATGTAAAGTAGTGAGTGTACAGCTTGTACAGTGTAAATTTGCTGTCCCCTCAAAATAACTCAACACACAACCATTAATGTCTAAACCGCTGGCAACAAAAGTGAGTACACCCCTAAGTGAAAATGTCCAAATTGGGCCCAATTAGCCATTTTCCCTTCCCGGTGTCATGTGACTCGTTAGTGTTACAAGGTTTCAGGTGTGAATGGGGAGCAGGTGTGTTAAATTTGGTGTTATCGATCTCTCATACTGGTCACTGAAAGTTCAACGTGGTACCTCATGGCAAAGAACTCTCTGAGGGTCTGAAAAAAATAATTGTTGCTCTACATAAAGATGGCCTAGGCTATACGAAGATTGCCAAGACCCTGAAACTGAGCTGCAGCACAGTGGCCAAGCCCATACAGCAGTTTCCACTCAGAACAGGCCTCGCCATGGTCGAACAAAGAAGTTGAGTGCATGTGCTCAGCGTCATATCCAGAGGTTGTCTTTGGGAAATAGACGTATGAGTGCTTCCAGCATTGCTGCAGAGGTTGAAGGGGTGTGGGGGTCAGTCTGTCAGTGCTCAGACCATACGCCGCACACTGCATCAAATTGGTCTGCGTGGCTGTAGTCCCAGAAGGAAGCCTCTTCTAAAGATGATGCACAAGAAACACCGAAAACAGTTTGCTGAAGACAAGCAGTCTAAGGACATGGATTACTAGAACCATGTCCTGTGGTCTGATGGGACCAAGATAAACTTATTTGGTTCAGATGGTGTGAAGCGTGTGTGGCGGCAACCAGGTGAGGAGTACAAATACATGTGTGTCTTGCCTACAGTCAAGCATGGTGGTGGGAGTGTCATGGTCTGGGGCTGCATGAGTGCTGCCGGCACTGTGGAGCTACAATTCCATGAATGCCAAAACCATGAATGCCAACATGTACTGTGAAATACTGAAGCAGAGCCTGATCCCCTCCCTTCAGAGACTGGGCCGCGGGGCAGTATTCCAATATGATAACGACCCCAAACACACCTCCAAGATGACCACTGCATTGCTAAAAAAGTTGAGGGTAAAGGTGATGGACTGGCCAAGCATGTTTCTAGACCTAAACCCTATTTAGCATCTGTGGGGCATCCTCAAACGGAAGGTGGAGGAGCGCAAGGTCTCTAACATCCACCAGCTCTGTGATGTTGTCATGGAGGAGTGGAAGAGGACTCAGGTGGCAACCTTTGAAGCTCTGGTGGAGGCAATGCTGGAAAATAATGGCGGTCACACAAAATATTGAAACTTTGGGCCCAATTTGGATATTTTCACTTAGGGGTGTACTCACTTTTGTTGCCAGCGGTTTAGACATTAATGGCTGTGTGTTGAGTTATTTTGAGGGGACAGCAAATTTACCCTGTTATACAAGCTGTACACTCACTACTTTACATTGTAGACAAGTGTCATTTCTTCAGTGTTGTCACATGAAAAGATATAATAAAATATTTACAAAAATGTGAGGGGTGTACTCACTTTTGTGAGATACTGTAGATAGCTCCAGCAATGGTGACCATTGATCAGGCTAGGACTATAAAGGTAGTTTCAGCAATATGACCATTGATCAAGCTGGGACAATGGAGGTAGTTCCGGCAATAACCCTGAGCTTGGTTTCCTTTGTCTAGATCTTTAAATTGTAAACACAGATAAAAACACTGCTTGTATTCACCCTGCACAGGCCAAACATTGGTTAATATGGACGGTGGCGGTGCAGCGGGATTGTGAAATATAGAATGGAGATTGATCCAGACAGGGAGAAATGAATGATCTTATCCCGCGGGAGATGGAAGTGCAGTTTTACTAACATAGATCAGATTGCTGAGCTACAATAACACTTTAGTTTTATCTCCCTCTGTTTATTTTCCTCATCCATCCAGGATAATATGTATATCACACAAGGATTGATAAAACCTGTATTTATTTCACATTTTCTTTTCCTAAAGGGAAAATCCTTTATACCACCGCCAGAAAATCCTCTGAATTCGTTTCTGCTGTGGGCTCCTACATTGTATGCATGGGTGTCCTGGCTTTTTTACCCAATACTGATATTGAATTTTAGGTGGAGCCTGCTGGGTAAAGTCTGACCCCGGTTCCTTATATGTCTCATTATAGGTGGAGCCTGCTTGGTAAAGCCTGACCCTGGTTTCTCATGTAGCAAGGTCCCGGGTCCCCTTTGGTCTAATAAGAACCTCCAGAGTTAGGGACAGCTGACATCCTTCTGTGTAGAGTGGGTTACGAGGCATGGTGGGTGTAATGCAAGATAGATTAACGGGCGCCAGACACTTCTTGAATGAAAAGAGATTTATTTTCTCTTGAACAGAACTTTGGGAGAGAGGGTTTAGGGCCAGGACACCGTTTAGTAGTTACAATGTTAATTAGCAGACTCTGAGACTTCTATAGGTAGACAACCATGCAGGGAAAGGCACCCAGCCGGACACCCCATCTGCATGTGTAGAAGCGCTGTCTCCTATGGCAACAGTCTTATAACAGTTTCTAACACAAGTTGTAACAAACTTCTGTACTTCTACAATCACTTCTTGTAGATCTTCACTCTACTGATCTCCCAGGCTCTCTCACTAGACTTTCTGATCCACTGCCACTGGATCTCCCGAGCTCTTCCAACCTTCTCACTGAGTATCTTCCTCAAGCGTCACCCCCGCTTCCCTGCTGGGTCCCTAGCTTGGCACTCACAGATAATCCTCAAGCATCACCCCAAAGGCTGCTCTGCAAGCATCAACTCTGCTGGCTGGGTCCCTGGCTTGACACTTGCTGAAGTTTCCCAATTCTTCACCGTCCCCGGTTGGTGAGAATACTACTCCGGTACTTGCTTCAGCTACTCACTGCGGTCCCTGGTAATAAGGTGGTTGGTCCCTTAGTGGCGACAGCTTCCCCTCTACCTCCGACCACGACAGGTTCTCCAGCCGGTAGAACCGTCACTTATGGTTGGACTGCAAGCCGCAGTTCCAACCCAGCGCTGCTCTCTTGCTTCTGGATAGGCCCTCAGACAGCCTAGCAGCCAGATTGCCCCAGGATAGGCCTCAGGCTCTGGCCTAGCAGCCCGGTGCAACACAACACACGTCCACCCAGACAGCCGTCCAGGTGGCACAGAACCCCAATCACCTGACCTCACCCAAATAAATAGGCTCTTCCAGCAGGCCAAGGGACCCAAGAAGATCCCTGCCCATTGGTTGAGATACCCTATCTATTCCTAATCTGTCTTTGCAATGCCCTTGTCTTATCTAATGTCACCAGATACCCGGCCATCTAGCAACAGAAGAGAGAAGTGCAGCAATTCCAGAATTAGGGTGGAATCAATTGATCCCCTATCGATTGGCCAAGGCAACTATACCTGGCAGGTAAATGTACTAGCAACCCTGCCTAAACATCAGGGTGCTTATATATTATCTCATTGGTGGAGCCTGCTTGGCAAAGTCCAACCCTGGTTTCTTATATATTTCATTATAGGTGGAGCCTACTGGGTGAAGGCCGACCCTAGTTTCTTATATGTCTCATTGTAGGTGGAGCCTGCTTGGTAAAACACGCATAGGGCAGCCCATTGAAGTGGATTAAATGAAAATCGCCCACACAAAATCATGAGCGGGAACGTGAGTGTGAATGGGGCCTTAAGTTAAATAAAAAGAGAATACAAAGGTCTGCCCTATTTTTAAAGTGTAGCCAGTTTACATTTCACGAATGTGATCATCCCTTTAACCCCTTCCCCACATTCCTTTCCTTGTTAATCACTGTGCAACGTAGTAGCCTTGAAACACCCTTCTGCCGTGGCTCCGTCCACTTTTTTGTATAATTATTATCAGATATTCTCTGTTAGCGTTTCTATTAATTGTCACTGTTCTGGCGTTCTGATGCAGGTAATTTATTTTGGGGGGGTGGGGTTTCGGCGTACGCGCGGAGCTGTCGGCGATCGGCACTGCAATCCTCGCCGGAGATAAAGTTCAGCGTTTTTGTGAGTGACGCTCGCTGCCTACAAATGCAAATCTCTCATCCGTAATTGGTTATTTTCTTGTATACTCATGCATGCATTACCTCCTGCAAATATCTCAGCCCCCTCCTCGCAGCTTTATTAACGGGATGTGTTATCTATGGATATTAATCCATCTGTATGCTAATTCCGTCACTCACCAGGATGTGCTGGAATGGTAAACAATATTCACAAACTCTAGACCTTGAAAAGTGAATTTCTAGGTTATTTTTTGATGATTTTCGGAAGCTTAGCGGGAAAAGAATTCTGACTACAATATGCAGCAGGAATCAATTTGTTCAAAACGTATCAAAAGGTAAAAAAATAAGTTTTATTACAGTTTTTGAGCTGTCTGTGACCTCATTGAGACCTCTCTATTAGTACCGGTGACCATTGTTACCGAAAATGGTGGGAGATCCAAAATATTAGCATTGTCACCATAACTAGAGGTAAGGGCAAACCATCCGATGGGGACAAATGTTCTGGTGACAACTGCCTAAGATGGGAAAAAAAATCACCTTATAGGTTTTTAGCCCTTCTGTACTCTAATGCCACGTACACACAGTCGGAATTTCCAACAACAAATGTTCGACTTGAGCTTGTTGTCGGAAATTCCGACCGTGTGTAGGCTCCATCGGACATTTGCTGTCGGAATTTCCGACAGCAAAAATTTGAGAGCTGGATCTCAAATTTTCCGACAACAAAATTCCACACATTGTCGGAAATTCTGATCGTGTGTACACAATTCCGACGCACAAAATTCCACGCGTGCTCGGAATCCAGCAGAAGAGCCGCACTGGCTATTGATCTTCATTTTTCTCGGCTCGTCGTACGCGTTGTACGTCACCGCGTTCTTGGCGTTCGGAATTTCCGACAACATTTGTGTGACCGTGTGTATGTAAGACAAGTTTCAGTCAACATCCATTGGAAGTAAATCCAAGGTTTTGTAGTCAGAATGTCCGATCGTGTGTACGTGGCATTAGTGGTTTAAGTTGCGGTTGGTGGGGCTACTTGTGATGAGCCAAACCTGCTGGAAGCTGTCACATGATATCAAGCCTCTGGCCCAATCAATTGCAGCCACGGAATTTATGAATGTACACCAGGGGTTGCTAATCTGAGTGTAGTAATGCACAAAACCTTTAATAGATAAAAGCAAAGTGACTGCGCACATAGGGCGATAAATTGAGAGTTAAATTTCACAAACAGGCCATCCATGATTGAGAACTCTACAACAAAGGAGCTGGGCAGCTCTGAAACACGTAGCTATGCCCCTTCCGACTTCTTGTTGGGGTACTTGTTATTTTGTCTGTTCCCCAGGGGAGGAACAATGTTCAGGCAGAGGCACCACTGCTGGTTGAGGGGCATCAAATAACCAAGAAACAGGAAGTGGACCAGGCGGTGGAACGCAGAGCAGAGTCAACTGGAAGTGACATCAGTGCTGGAAGGGGTGTGGCTATGCGTTTCAGAGCTTCCCAGCTTATTTATCCAGCTTAACAGAATAGACTTGACAAAGGAGCTGGTCAGCTCTGAAACGTATAGCTATGCCCCTTCCGGCTTTGATGTTGCTTCTAGTTAGCTCTGCTCTACAATTCACAGCCCAGTCCACTTCTTGTTTCTTGGTTGTTTGCTGCCGCTCAACCAATTTGGTCAGCAGTTGTGCCTCTGCCTGAATATTGTTCCTCCCCTGAGGAACAGACAAAATAACCAGTGCCCCACCAGGAAACCAGAAGGGGTATAGCTACGTATTTTGGAGTCACCCAGCTCCAAAATGCTTAGCTACACCCTTTTTGGCTTCCTGGTGGGGCACTGGTTATTTTGACTGTTCTGCAGGGGAGAAACAATCAGGCAAAGGCATTACTGCTGGCCGGATTGGTCGAGGGGCATCAAACAACCAGGAAGTGGACCAGGATGTGGAACACAGAGCAGAGCTGACCGGAAGTGACATCAGTGCAGGAAAGGAGCATGGCTATGTGTTTCAGAGCTGTCCAGCTTTTTTGTCATGATTGACAAAGTAACCTTGACAAAGGAGCTGGGCAGCTCCAAATTGCATAGCTACACCCCTTCCGGCTTCCTGGCGGAGCACTGGTTATTTTGACTGTTCCTCAGGGGAGAAATAATGTTCAGGCAAAGGCATTACTGCTGGCTGAATTGGTCGAGGGGCATCAAACAACCAAGAAATAGGAAGTGGACCAGGCTGTGGAATGCAGAGCAGAACCGACCAGAAGTGACATCAGTGCCAGAAGGGGCATGGCTATGTGTTACAGAGCTGCCCAACTTATTTGTCATGCTTGACAAAGTAGGCTTGACAAAGGAGCTGGGCCTCTCCAAAATGCGTAGCTATACCTCTTCTGGCTTCCTGGTGGGGCACTGGTTATTTTGTCTGTTCCTCAGGGAGGAACAACATTCAGGCAGAGGCACAACTGCTGTCCAAAGGGGCATCAAACAACCAAGAAACAAGAAGTGGACTGGGCTGTGGATTGTAAAGCAGAGCTAACCAGAAGTGACATCAGAGACGGAAGGGGCATGGCTATGCGTTTTGGAGCTGCCCAGCTTCTTTGTCAAGCTTGAGAAAATAGACTTGACACAGGAGCTGGTGAGCTCAAAAATGCGTAGCTATACTCCTTCCGGCTTCCTGGTGGAGCATTGGTTAATTTGTCTGTTCCTTAGGGGAGGAATTCTGGCAGAGGCATCGCTGGCCGAATTGGTCGAGGGGCATCAAACAACCAGGAATTAGGAAGTGGACCAGGCTGTGGAATGCAGAGCAGAGTCAACCCGAAAGTGACATCAGAGCCAGAAGGAGCGTGGCTATGTTTTCCAGAGCTGCCCAGCTTATTTGTCAAGCTTGACAAAATAGACTTGACAAAGAAGCTGGTCAGCTCCCAAACACGTAGCAATGCCCTTTCTGGCTTCCTAGTGGGACACTGGTTATTTTGAGGATCGCAGAGCAGAGCCGACCGGAAGTGACATCAGAGCCAGAAGGGGCATGGTTATGTGTTTCAGAGCTGCCCAGTTATTTGTCATGCTTGACAAAGTAGGCTTGACAAAGGAGCTGGGCGGCTCAAAAATGCGGCTTCCTGGTGGGGCACTGGTTATTTTGTCTGTTCCCCAGGGGAGAAACAATGTTCAGGCAAAGGAATTACTGCTGGCCGGATTGGTCGAGGGACAGCAAACAACCAGGAAGCAGGAAGTGGACCAGAATGTGGAACGCAGAACAGAGCAGACTGGAAGTGACATCAGAGCCAGAAGAGGCGTAGCTATGTGTTTCAGAGCTCCCCAGCTTATTTGACATACTTGACAAAGTAGGCTTGACAAAGGAGCTGAGCAGCTCCAAATTACATAGCTTCACCCCTTTCGGCTTCCTGGCAGGGCACTGGTTATTTTTTATGTTCCTCAGGGGAGGATCAATGTTCTGGCAGAGCTGCTGATTGGCTGTTTCTGTCTGATTAGCAGTCCCTTATTTTTTTAGCCTGTATGAAAGAGATATCTGTAATAGGTGGCAGTTGTCTGAATGGGTCAGACCTAGTCACCACTGAGGATAGCAGAATTTTTTGCAAATCTGACCAACTGAAAACAAGAGAAGTTGCATGACAGAAACAAATCTTCAAATGTTGAGTGTCACGGCCCGGCGCCACGTGCCGTTGTCAGATCAATGCTACAGAACAAAACTTTCGGTCATGTCCATCCTTCTGTCATCCAGCATGTTGTGTTCGAAGCTGAGAGCCGCAGGAAACAGCTGCTGGCCTTTAAAAAAAATTACTGTGCCATAGAATACGCCGGCAAAACAGATGGGCTCCTATTAGGCAAGGCCTGTATTTCACAAACGTGGCCAGGGTGAAGAATTAAAACTGCTGACATTTTTGCTGGTGACGAGGCAAGAACTTGGGAAATGTGGGTGATTGTGGCAGTTAAAGTCTGCTCGCTAATTCCGCATCGGCCCAGATCAATCCTGATGACTGCTGGAAACGGTCCTGCGGGGAACAAAGTCCGCTGTGCAGAAAGATGTCAGGAGACGAGGGGTTTATGTGTTCCATGTCGCTGAGATAAAACACGAGTCAGCATTTAAAGGATGACTCCAATCAGGACAAAAAAGAAAAAAAAAAAAACAACTTTAAGCTTTTATACTGACGGCTAAGGCTTTATTTTTGAAGTTTTAGAAACAATAATGGGCTCTGGTCAATTTTTTAGGGCCCATTGAAATCAGCCCCAATGCAGGTGAAATCGCTCCTACTCATTTTTTTTTGTTTTTTTTTTGCTTGTTTCACCATAATGTACCTTAAGTTCAATTCACAAAGCGTTAACACCAGCCTATGGCATTGTATTGTCATCCATGTGACTGAAGTTTAAAGAACTTTACCCCCGCAATGTACTAATCCTAACACTCCTCTGTGCCGCCCTCTTCAAATATCCCGCAGATGTGTCGCAGTTCTCTGCGGGATATGTAGTAAAAATGTAGTCTAAGCAGCTTTCATGTTGATTTGCAAAATGTAGACTTTTTGTTAAAAGTCAACAGCAAAGTTCTACTCTCCATCTGTAATCACTCCCCCTATGCAGAAACCAATGACACATGACCTTCACAGGAAGGACAGGGGGGCCTTCAGAAGGAGGCACCTTGTTGCCGGATGTGCAAAGCAGCGTAGAAAAGCTCTAATGGTGCGGTGCCCAAAATGGTACATGCACCAAATTTGGTACATTGCAGCCCATTCAGTTTGCACCTCGACACCTGGCAAAAGGCGCCGCAACCCAACCTGAACCCAGTCAACCCAAAGGTAACTTTGGATTCGGTGGATTCTGTCCACTTTAATAAGCTAATCAGTCAACATTTCCTGGTGGAATTTTATATTTTTTCAAACCTCTAGATAAATACAAGGCTTCCTCCCCCACAGGTAAATGTCATTCCTCTCCCAAGTGCTGACTATTAATTTCATTGTCCCCTGATATTGGTACCCAGTGCCGAAACAGCGAGGCATCACATCACAGGGAAAAATACGGTTCCCATGCATTGTTTTCTGAAACAAATCTCTGCGCACAATGGCCGCAGTTCAACTCCATCAGATGCCTCTTTGTTCGATGTTCCAGCGCTAATCTATTTTAGGAGAAAGTAAGCTTTAAGGACTTTTTTTCTGAACGCCCATTGTTGTGCTTTGTCTGATGAACACCTTTATCATGGAGCTGTTTTAACTGCGCATTCTTTTTTTATCAGCTCTGTAAGAGCCGGTAATGAAGGAACTGTACATACTGATACCACAAAGCGTTTTGAAGGATGACCTCCGGGCTTCTATAGTAATGTGATGACAATAAAGAAATGCATAACCAATCGTAGTACGGAATCAACAGCAAACGCTCAAGGGTTTTCTTTTTCTAAAGGAGAACTCCAAATAAAACCTTTATTTTACTTTTTCATTGTCACCAGTGGGTTTACATCACCTGTTCTTGAGGGCTCAAATGAAAAGATACAAAATCTTACATTTACACCTTTTAAGGTCACAATGAAGGGGCTGTTGTGGTACTGCTGGACTCCCTTAGTATTTGTTTGCTCTATATAATGGAGAATACATTAAGGGCCCAGAATGGACAGCAGATGCTATAGGTTTTTCTTTTCTATAGGAGAACTCCATCTAAAAACGATGTTTTACCTCTTCATAGGTACTAGTGGGGTGATGTCACCTACTCTAGAGGACTCAATTGAAAAGGTACCATACTTTACATTTCCATGCCTTCACATAATGTCATGACGAAAGTGCTGTTGTGGTACAGCTGGACTCCCTCAGTATTTGATTGTGCTATATTATGAAGAATACATTATGGGCCTGGAATGGACAGCCAGTGCTCAAATGCTTTAGTTTTCTACAGGAGGACCCCGCCTAAAGCCTATATTTTACCTCATTATGAGCACTGGTAGGTTCTTGAGGACTCAAATGAAAAGATACAAAATGTTAGGTTCCCAAGCCTTTCCATAAGGTCATGATGAAGATGCCTTTGTGATGCTGCCAGACTCCCTGAGTATTTGTTTGCACTATCTTATGGAGCATACATTGTGGGCCTAAAATGGACAGCAAACACTCAAGGGTTTATATCTTCTATAGGAGTACTCCATCTAAAACGTATATTTTATACAGTATCTTATCTACTCATGGACACTGATGGGTTTTCAAGAACACAAATTAATGAAAATATACAAGACTTTATGTTCCACACCTTCCCATAAGGTCATAATGAAGGTGTTATTGTCATACAGCTGAACTACCTGAGTATTTTTTTGTTCTGTATTTTGGAGAAAACGTTAATGGCCCAGAATAGACTGCAAATGCTCAAAGGTTTACTTTTCCAGTAAGTGAGCGCCTCCCAAATTCTGTATTTTAACTCTTCAAGGCCACTGGTGGGTTCTTGAGGACTCAATTGAAAAGGTAAGACACTTTACATTTCTGCTTCCCTCAGTATTCAATTGTGCTATATTAAGAAGTATACATTAAGGGTCTGGAATGGACAGCCAGTGCTCAAAGGCTTTAATTTTTTACAGGAGAACCTTACCTAAAGCCTTTATTTTACCTCTTTATGAGCACTGAGAACTCAAATGAAAAGATACAAACAATTCCCACACCTTCCTATAAGGTCATGATGAATGTGCCATTGTGGTGCAGCTGGTCTCCCTAAGTATTTGTTTGCACTATATTATGGAGCATACATTAAGGCAGGGTTTTTCAACTAGGGTTCCATGGAACCCTAAGGTTCCTCAAGAAGTTGCTAGGGGTTCCTTGAGCAATGAGCAATTTATGCCTCTCAGATAATTTCCCACTGAAATTATTGATCTTTTAGATATCTGTAAGGGGGTTAATATATATAAAATAACCACAAGTGTAAGGATAATTCTTCCCACTGACCATCCCACTAATGTATCATGAGTATAGTAATTTATAGCAGGGGTTCCCTGAAACCAGAAAGTTATTACAAGGGTTCATCTGTGTTGAAAAGATTGAGAAAGACTGCATTAAGACCTAAAATGGACAGCAAATGCTCAAGGGTTTTTTTCTTTTTATAGGAGAACTCCATCTAAAAAACCTAAAATTTATATAGTATCTCATCTCATCATGGACACCGATGGGCTTTTGAGGACACAAATAAATAAAATATACAAGACTTTCTGTTCCACAATCCATACCTTCACATAAGGTCATAATGAAGGTGCCATTGTTGTGCAGCTGGACTCCCAGAGGATTTGTTTGCACTATAATATGGAGCATACATTAAAGGCTTAAGAAGGAAAGCAAACACTCAATGTTTTTTTGCTTTCTATAGGAGAACTCCATCTAAAACCTATATTTTATACAATAAGTTATATCTCCATGGATACTGATGGGTTCTTGAGGACACAAACGATTGAAAATACACAATACTTTATGTTTTACACTTTCCCATCAGGTTGTAATTAAGGTGCTATTGTCAAAGCTTTTCCTGCTAAATTATGGAGAATGGAAGCCCAGAATAGACACGCTCAAGGGTTAACTTTTTCAGTAAGAGAGCGCCACCCAAATTCTATATTTTACCTCTTCAAGGCCACTGGTGGGTTCTTGAGGACTCAGATCAAAAGATACAAACTTTACATTTCCCAGCCTTCCCATGAGTTCATGATGATGGTGCCATTGTGTTGCTGCTAGACTTTCGTCAGTATTTGATTGCGCTATAATATGGAGAATACATTAAGGGTTTGGAATGGACAACGGTCACTAAAGGGTTTTCTTTTTCTATAGGAGAACTTCATATAAAACCTATATTTTATACAGTTTGTTATCTCCTCATGGAGAGGGGGCCCGGAATGGACAGCAAGCGCACAAGGGTTTTCTTTTTCTTTAGGAGAACTACAAATAAACCTATATTTCACATGGGTTCCTAAGGGCTCAAATGAAAACATAGAATTTGCAACATTTCCACGCCTTCCCTTAAGGTCATGATGAAGGTGCCATTATGGTGCTACAGGAATCCCTCAGTATTTGATTGCGCTATACTATGGAGAATACATTAAGGGTTTGGAATGGACAACGGTCACTAAAGGGTTTTCTTTTTCTATAGGAGAACTTCATATAAAACCTATATTTTATACAGTTTGTTATCTCCTCATGGACACTGATGGGTTGCCAAGGTTTCCAAGTCCTTTCCATAAGCTCGTGATAGCTTTTGCGCAAAAACTGGACTCCCTCAGTGTTTGCGCTATATTATGGAGAATACATTAGGGGGCCCATTTACATGAATTGCTGTATTGCATTGCCATTCATTTTGAATGGTACCCTAAAGTATTAATGCACCACAGCAAGCATTGCAAAAATGTTGTAACATGCCCTTGTTTTTGGACATTTTGGTGAGTTGGTAGCTCATTATTTTTAATGCCAAGTGCAATAATGCACCACACACATGCTGTCAATGTAAAAACTGATATTGGTAATAGGAGAAACCCTCATCACTATGTTGGACCTTCATTGCCCAGTCAGTAGGCTGGGGGCAGGTTGGTGACCAAGCTCTAATGCCTAATTGCACAGGAGAAACGTAAGGTCGTCGACTTGGCTATGTTGCCTTGGAGGGCTCCCATGTATATGTAATTCAGATGTCTTATTAAGCTGTCTGCCAGAATTCCTAAAGCTGATGTGATTTTACCTTCTTGCAATCTTCTGTACTGCAGCACTCTAGGAAAGAGAGGAGCCAATCAGCTGTTTTGGAGTACATGCCATTTGGCAAGGAGCATTTTGACAGGAGGAGAGAGCACAATGAACAGACATATGAATCATCACTGTGCTACTGCTGCTCATTCACTGTCCAATCACAGGCTAGGGGTGAAGAGCTGACCAAGATATATCCTAAAACGCATTTGAAAAAGTTAGTCCACCAGGCTGGCTTTGCTGTTTAGTAGGGCATATAATATCTCCAGACTGGATCAACACGAATACAAAGACAGATCCAATGTATGTATTTGGCAAAGAGATCTGGCTACTATGGTCTACAAGAAGTCAGCAAGGTTACTCAGCCTTCCCAGGACCCCACCTCAAACTGAAATATCACTTTCATGTAGCTATTTCAGCTATGCATGCCCAGCAGTTTAGGACACAATCATGCTCCAGCTAATGGGCTAACTGCTTCCAGAAAAATAACATGAGGGGGGAAAAAAAGCCCACAGATTATTAACAAATTCAGCGATCTGGCAAATTAGACTTCATTTAAGTCTCAAGGCTCATGCAGCATCGAAGGACTTGAGAGGACGGCGGGATTCTCTAAGCGTGAATACTCCACATAGCCAAACTAGCGTGACAGGACGACAGGAGCACTGAGCACGGAGCACAGCACAGGAATAAAATATTAATTGTGCAGACTTGATGTGGAAACATGCAAAGGAGAGCCAGGTGTTTAACTGGTTTAGAGGGTCAGTCCTTTCTAAACGTCAGAGTTCAGTGTATGGTGGACGCTGGAGGGTTAAACTTGGCTCTGCACGCTTGCTGTGCTCCTTATGAGGGGTTCTCACCATCCCTGTGCTGAGTTCCTAGGTCTGTACACCTGCTGCAGCCATTATGGTGGACTTCCACCATCCCTGCACTCCCAAGTTCCCAGGTCTACATGTCTTCTGTGCCTGATATGAGGGGCTCCTATCATACCTGTCCTGAGTTCCCGTTTCTGCACACCTGCTATGTCAATTATGAGAGGTTCTCACCATGCCCGCACTAATATTCTGGGTCTGTACAACCACTATGACCCTTATGAGAAACTTCCACCATCTTTGCGCTGAGTTCCCCAGCATGCACATACACTGTGCCTATGATGAGTGGTTCCCACCATCTCTGTGCGGAGTTCCTGGGTCTACACAATTGCTGTGCCCATTATGAGGGTCTCCCACCATCCCCAAAACTATTTCCCAGGTTTGGACATCTGCTGTCCCCTTGAAGGGTCTCCCATTTAGCTGGAGCCATACAGAAGAAGCAGGAGTCATGGCTCTGACTTATTTAGTTATGTATGTTGATTCCAGCTTAAGCTACTAAAATCTGCATATAATAACTTTTTTTGGTTTGGTAAAGCAGATATGGTAAACATGAGAAAAGGGGGCTAAAGCTCTACCTGCTGCATGGATATGAACATGTGTAGTACATATGAGATCTTTTAAAAATAAGAGAAATGAAGAAAATCTATTCAAAACAATTGCAGATTTCACTTATTATCGGTTCTCCGACACGCATAGATATTTGCTCAATTGATCAGAAAAGAACATCAAAATTCCACCATGGACAATGAACTAAGCAGAACTCAGTAAATTAATTGAATGGATGATCTTTGGTTTTTTTCAATTTGAACAGTTTAGTTGCACTGAATGATACTGATACTGAAACAAAATTGAATTATCCATTAAAACATACAATACAAAAACAAAAACTGCCTTTTCTGCAATATTAAGCTTCAATCCAAGGATTTCCCTCACAGTTCTCTTCTTTTGCCACTATGTCCTCAATCTCGTTGATAGCATCATTCAACCCACTTCTTTCAGACCCAGGTCATCCCGGACGAGCCCCCAAGTCTATGACAGGGCAGTGAAAGGAGACGCAGCACAGTGATGAGCTCATCTCTCTGTCACTGTGCTCTCTCCTCCTATCAGTATGCTTCTTGTCAGCACATAAACTGATTGGCTCCTTGTACTGCTTCTTCTGCCCACACTCCAGGCCCTGACTGCAAGAAGCTGATACCAGGTCACATACAGGTACTTACACTGCTTACATTTAAAAAATACATTTAAAAAATACAATTAATGATTAAAGAGCTGCATTTGTGTGTTTTATATCTGCCTTATATCAGTTTTAATTTATTGTTCTTTGTATTGGTATTTTTTTTACCTTTTTGTGTGTTTGATTGATATTTATGTGCTATCACTTTAATGTTTCTTTTTGGAAACCCCCCCCACACACACACACATAAAATTATGAGACTAATGAGAGGCCCTTATTTGGTGCAAGAACAGATCCAGGATAGTTGAGAAAAGCTTCTGTAACCCTCAAGAGCCATTTAAGGCACGTTGCACCCTTAAAAACCCACCAAAAACGGCAAAATGTGGCCAAAAGTTTATTCAAAATTGAAAGGAAATAAGAACTCAATTTTGCGTATTTTTAAAAATGATTTTTTATGAATACTTCAATTTTTTAGTAATAAACCTCCTTTCTAGGAGTATCCAGCAGCTAGAGTTGAACGTTCATCCTTGTATTGACAACTCGTGTTTGCGTTTTCTGCTGAAGTAAACATTTAGGATAGAGGAACCGTCTTCTGTGTGTTAAATATCACCTTGTGGCATATCCTAAACAGGTTGGCATAACAAACAGGCCCTGCAGTGTCACATATCCCCCCGGGGCCCGCAGAGCTCTGCAGCTGTCAGTGTCAATGCGCTTTTCTGCTCGCTGCTCCTGAATAGCAGGACAGCCATGGGGGACAGAAGCTGCCGGACTTGCTGCATCTCTCTACGCCAAAGAATACAGGGCCCCGTGCTGACTCCCCGCCGAGAGGCTCCATCACTTTTGCAGCCTTCAGAAGGCACTGTCAGCTCATTCTTGTGTGAACAGTCACATTATATATATATATATATATATATATATATATATATATATATATATATATATATATATATATATATATATTTCTACATCTCACATCCCATTATCCCTTATCATTAGATACTAGGCAGCATCTCAGTGTGGATGTCTCTGTCCCCTTCTACGTCATTCATATGCAACCGTAGGAAGAAGGCGCATATTTTATTTAATACCCAAGACATACATTGGTCCTGAGAGGACCTAAGGAGAAAAACTAAAAATTCTTCTGTCTCTGGCACAACCTTTGACAGGCAGTCAAATGCATTTGCAGCAGTGTCACACAGAAGTAAGGGGACTGCAGTGTAATTTTCAATATCTTGAGGATGAAGTGAAAGAGGTAGTCAAGAGGCAGAAGCATAATTCCCTGGTTGGCAGGGTTGTGAATGAAGTGCAGTATATGAATCACCTAGGATTTTCAACTATACATGGGGTTGTGTCTATTATAGAGGAAAAAAAAAACCTCTTTGCTTTCTCAGATCTTGATATGTTTTGGTCCTGGAGCCTGGAGGATTTGTAGAGCTTTGGATGTGATAAAGCCTCCATTCCTTGGTCCACATTGGTAGCCATACCTCATTAATTAGTCTCAGCTGTGCACAAGCCTTTTTATTTGTGAGTTGACTGATGCCCATGCCTCTCTATTGCCTTTATCTCTTAGGAAACAATGTTTTTGCCTTGTTGAAAAAAGTGCAGGACAAACCTGCTTGGACTGTTCCTGAGTGTCCCTGCCTGGCCCATGGTTTACCACTGCCTCCACCAGATCCTGTTTCACTTACAATATAAATACTCTATAAACCAAAAGGTTAGTGGACACTTGACCATCACACCTATTTGAGCTTGCTGGACATCCCATTCCAAAACTTTGGACATTGATATTGAGTTGGACCTCTTTGAGCTATAGCCTTCACTCTTGGAAGGGGTTCCACTAAATGTTAGAGTGTGCCTGTGGAAACTTGTGAGGTCAGGTACTAATGTTGGGGAAAAAGACTTGGCTCACAATTGGTGTTTCAATTCATCCCAAAGGAGTTCAGTAGGGTTGCAATCAGGGCTCTGTGCAGCCCACTTGGGTTCCTCCACAAACTGGTCAAGCCATGTGTTTTTTCCTAATAAAACTGTGGTTTCAGTTGAAAGGGTTTAGACAGATGCTGAGACCATGGTGAGGGGTTCCAATCATTTCTGATTTTATAATTGTATATTATTTATACCTATTCAGAATGCAATAAAAGAAGTTGGAACATACAAAGCTGGGTGGGAACACCCAAAACTCTAAGATGGACAGGAACATAGTCAAGAAATATGGCAGAGCGATCTTTAGTATGTAAAAGGAGGAAAAAAAGAAAGGAAAAATCAGATAGGCTTAATGGAAAGCACTAGGTTCCTAGGATCAATGCCAATACATATAATCCCCAACACCTGTCCTGTCCAGATGGACCAGACAGGTGCTGGAAATTATGGCAGGAAGATCTTGCTGTAATGAAGAAAAGGAATCTGGACAGCCGCACTCCAATATAAGCCTTTATTGTAGCAGATAGTCAAAGTTCATGTAACAGCAGAAGCAGGGTAAGACAGCTGACGCGTTTCACAACATCATCGTTGCTTAATCATAGCTGTCAATAGCCTACAATAAAGGCTTATATTGGAGTGTGGCTGTCCAGATTCCTTTTCTTAATTATTGTTTGTGCTGAGCCACCACCTGTTATTTCCACACCGGGGAGGGCGTCACTCTCAGTTCATTATCTGGAGCGGTTCAACCTCTTCATTTGTCAGGGAGATCTTGCTGTTGGACTTTTTAAGACATGAGATAAGAGTAAAGCCTCATAAACATGATCAGATTAGCCTCATGTCGAAAGTGAAGAGGTTACTCACTATACAAAAATTCTCATACAACAGAATTCAACTTCAGAAGCGATATCATGTGATGAATTTCTTTCTATGTATTCTTTCGTTTCTGAGCATGTACTTTTTGCATAGCTCCTGCAGCACTGGGCTCAATTGGGAATCGAGGCAGGGAACTCGGGCTGTTGGACTATCCAAGACATATAAGATAGAAGTAGGTGATAGATGGTTAAAAAAAAAATTGTAGAGATACCAAAAAAAGGTGACTTAGTGGATAACACACGAATCACTGGGTCTAACTGGAAATTATAGTAGGGAGCTCACAACTGGTGTTCCAATTTATCCCAAAGGAGTTCAGTAAGGTTGAGGTCAGGGCTCTGTGCAACCCATTTGGGTTCTTCCACACCAAACTGGTCAAAACATTTATTTTCTCCTAACAAACCTGTAGTTTAAATTGAAAGGGTTTGCACAGACACTATGAACATTGTGATAAGTCCCAACCATCCAGGTGAACAGGACGGGAGTTTGGAATTATGACAGTGGGATCTTGAGTATGTAAAAGGAAGAAAAAAAATGGTGGAATGGTGGAATAAAAAAAAAAAAAAGAATGGCTTAATAGATAGCACTGGATTCCTAGGATCGCGGAGTTCAATATATAAATATATATATATTATTTTCAAGTCCTGTCCTGTCCAGGTGGACAGGAGTTGGGAAGTATGGCAGAGAGATCTTGCTGTTGGATAATTCAAGCCATAAGATAAGAGTAAGGGATGGGTGGTAAAAAAAAGATGGTAGAAAGACCAACAAATTTGACTTTTTTGGGGTTGATTTACTAAAACTGGAAAGTACAAAATCTGGCACACCTGTGCATAGAAAGCAATCAGCTTCCAGGTTTGTCGTCAAAGCTTTATTGAACAAGCAGAAGTTAGAAGCTGATTGGCTACCATGCACAGCGGCACCAGATTTTGCACTCCAGTTTTAGTAAATCAACCCCATTGGATAGCTCTTGCAGCACAGGGGCTAGTTGGGAATAGAGGCAGGGAACTCTCACTATTGGACTATCCAAGACATATAAGATAGGAGTAGGTGGTGGGTGGTTAAAAAGAAAGTAGAGGAACCAAAGAACCATGGCTTAGTGAACTGAACAGCACTTGCAGCACTTGGTGGAAATTATGGCAGGACGCTCTTGCCTGTTGGACTATGCCAAGACATGAATGATAAGAGTATTAATGGGTGCCAAAACAATTAACAGAGAGACCAAAAAGGTGATTTTGCTGAAAGAACTGGGTCTAGTTGGAAATTTTACCAGGGAGCTCTCATTGTTGAAGAATCTATAACATACATGAAGGCAGGAGCTAATTCCAGACTCTACTACCTATGGCTAAATATCACATTCAGGAGAATTGTCCCCAATAGGTTTTCTCCCTAAAGAAGAGGAACTTATATTTAGAATTATTTTTGGTCACCAAGAAATGTTCTACCTCCTCGTCACCATTAGATGTGTATTTAATTGCGTGACCTGTAACATGCCAAAAAAAAACAAAAAAATTTTCAGATTTTTGAAAAATATTTTTCTTTTTTTATAATTCGCAATAAACCGCTGCATCCCCGCTGGATCCCCATCCGTTTAAGATAGATTCTCCAAGGCTGCCGGCTTTTGTTTCATATTAAAATAGCACGTGAAGTGCCGTGCAGTGTTAGTTAATTAAGTTTTAATATAAGTGACATTTGTAGATGACAGGTGAACAGTATAATTTTTATTGCTGGAGGAAAAAGTTTCGAAATGTGAAACCTCGGTGGAAATGACGCCAATCAACTCAAAATTCATAATGTCGGATTTTAAAAAAAGCGTACCTGTTTCTGCTCTGGAGTTAATATTTTATGGAAGTCAGTCTTTGTATGTAAAAACAGCCACAGAATGTAACATAATTATTATTTAAAATATGATCCACTGTTCCTACTTTTCCTTGAGAATGCTTCTCTTAGGAAAAGTTGAGAAATGTAATTTTTTTTTCTCTTTTTGCTTCTTTCCTGGGACTGACGACTGAAGCAAGTAGAGAAGATCGACTTCTATAACCACCTCAGTACAGGCCACTTACACCCCCTTCCTGCCCAGACCAATTTTCAGCTTTCAGCGCTCTCACACTTTGAATGACAATTACTCAGTCATGCAACACTGTACCCATATGAAATTTGCGTCCTGTCCTTGTAAGACCGCTGCGCAAATACGGTGTGAAAAAAAATATTGCAATGACTGCCGTTTTATTCTCTAGGGTGTTAGAAAAAAAAACAATATATAATGTTTGGGGGTTCTAAGTAATTTTCTAGCGAAAAAAAAACTGTTTTAAACTTGTAAACACCCAAATCTCAAAACGAGGCTAGCCAATCATTTTCATTTCTCTTAACTTCGGGACTGTGTTATGTTGTTAAGCAAACTCTAGAGACGGCATGTGTCATCAGCATCGAAGGTAAACGTGCACATGTATGGTCAATTAGGACTGCATAGTACAATTGCAATATAGTATCCTCCTAGTTCAGAGTAGGTTGGTAGTAGGGATGGGCGAGCGGTTCGGGATGAGCATAAGTCGCGAACACACAAATTTCCTGTGGGCTCGGCGGGATGATGTCCCGCCGAGCACACATTCAATAGGTTGTTAAGGAGTAGGGACGGGATGCCGACCACTGCATCCTTAATAATGGATGAGTCATCAGCTGTCAGTGGGCTTCCCCGCTGACAGCTGAAAAAAAAAACATTGTGGAATTTGCCAGCAATAGGAAAAAAAAAAAAACGGCGTGGGGTCCCCCCCCTCCCAAATAAAGACCAGGCCCTTAAGGTCTGGCATGGATTTTAGGGGAACCCCACGCCAAAATGTAAAAAAATTACGGTGTGGGCTCGCCCCCAGAATCCATATCAGACCCTCATCCGAGCATGCAGGAAAGGGGGGGGGGGGGCGAGCAAGCGCCCCCTCCTGAACCATACTCATTCATTTAGACAAAACTAAAAAAAGACAGGAGGCAGTATTTGACATTTCTTTGATTTAAAAAAAATTATTAAAAAATGTCCCCCGATGTAGATCCATCGTCAATCAGAAAGCCCGCCGCACCGCCGGACCTGAAAAAAAACAAAACAATCCGCCTTCGATGAAGGCTAACCGCCAAATGCCTGCTCCTCCGTCTGACAGTTCATAAATAGGGAAGGGGCGGGGCCACCTGGTGACGTCACCTGGTGGCACCGCTCCCTTGTGAAGTCACCAACCGCTCACTTGTTCCCCCCTCTCCTACCTTGCCAGGCTGCATGCTCGGATAAAGGGTCTGGTATGGATTTTGGGGGGACCCCACGCTGTTTTTTTTCATTGTTGATGTCCCGCCGAGCACACATTCAATAGGTTGTTAAGGAGTAGGGACGGGATGCCGACCACTGCGTCCTTAATAATGGATGAGTCATCAGCTGTCAGTGGGCTTCCCCGCTGACAGCTGAAAAAAAAAACATTGTGGAATTTGCCAGCAATAGGAAAAAAAAAAAAACGGCGTGGGGTCCCCCCCCTCCCAAATAAAGACCAGGCCCTTAAGGTCTGGCATGGATTTTAGGGGAACCCCACGCCAAAATGTAAAAAAATTACGGTGTGGGCTCGCCCCCAGAATCCATATCAGACCCTCATCCGAGCATGCAGGAAAGGGGGGGGGGGGGGCGAGCAAGCGCCCCCTCCTGAACCATACTCATTCATTTAGACAAAACTAAAAAAAGACAGGAGGCAGTATTTGACATTTCTTTGATTTAAAAAAAATTATTAAAAAATGTCCCCCGATGTAGATCCATCGTCAATCAGAAAGCCCGCCGCACCGCCGGACCTGAAAAAAAACAAAACAATCCGCCTTCGATGAAGGCTAACCGCCAAATGCTTGCTCCTCCGTCTGACAGTTCATAAATAGGGAAGGGGCGGGGCCACCTGGTGACGTCACCTGGTGGCACCGCTCCCTTGTGAAGTCACCAACCGCTCACTTGTTCCCCCCTCTCCTACCTTGCCAGGCTGCATGCTCGGATAAAGGGTCTGGTATGGATTTTGGGGGGGACCCCACGCTGTTTTTTTCATTGTTTTTTGTATAGGCAGCAATAACTTGCAGCCGCGATAATCATTTTAAATGTAATTTTTTCTTTACAAATGTCAGTTTTGCTGCAGCAGGTCCTATATACGGTACAGATGTGCCACTTTATAGGTAGACTAAGGGGACCCCCCCCCCCAGGCACTATATTTAAAGGAATTTTTCATTTTCAATGTTTCACTTTAAGCATCATTAAAATTATTGCTTCTTTAAAAATTATCTTTTTTAAAAAAGTTTTTTTTTGCATTGAAAAATGTCCCCCCAGGGCAGTACCCGGGCCTCCATACCTTTTTATGGCCAATAACTTAGAGTTCCCGGCTCGGGTCCAAACTTTTTTGCTGTCGGGGCTGAACCGGGGGGGGGGGGGGGAGGGTGTTCGGCCCATCACTAGTTGCTAGGCACATTTATTTAGCACCTCTGTAAACAGTGGAGCAGGGGTTGATTGCTTGGGGCTGTTCAGTGTCTCACAGGCTCCTGTTCTGCTACTTCCCCATTTCTTCCAGAGATTTCTAAAAGTATAGTGGGGGGGGAGGGGGAGCAGGACAGGCAGCCTGAATTTTTTATGGAACTCCAGCTAATCCCTGGGGAGGTGTGCCCAGAAGGTAGAGGGAGCGCCCATAAATATTCTGAGATCTGGCAGCAGTGTGCAGAGTTCCAAGCAAATATACATGTGGTACTGGTACTGAAACAGATCCTATAGTATTGAAGTCCAAGTGGCCAGCCTAAGAATAGTCTATTGATTCAGGGCCAGCCTTAGCAGGGAAGCAGAAGCGGTCTCCAGGATATGCAAGAAAAAACAAATGCAGGCGCCTCTGAGTTAGACTGTAAAGTGTGTATTAATAAAAACACATAGTAACTTACATTGAGGTAAACATATTTACTGTACCTTGATGTAAGTTACTATGTGTTTTTATTAATACACACTTTACAGTCTAACTCAGAGGCGCCTGCATTTGCTTTTTCTTGCAGAGTTCCAAGGTCAAGCCATCTGGAGGAGACCCATGTGGAGAGAGAGAGAGAGAGAGAGAGAGAGAGAGAGCCAGGAGCAGTGGCGGCTGGTGTTTTTTTCTTTTGGGGGGGGCAAACAGCCACTCGCCCCCCCCTCCGCCAGGAGCACAGCTGGGACATCAAAGCCCCGCACTTACCCCATCTAGGAAGCGGGCGGGCAGCGTGTCCGGCGACTTTCTTCCTCCACCTGTGGTGTGAATCACGACGCCTTCCGCCGTGCATCCCCCTCCTCCCCCTAGGAGTCCAATAGGATTGCCTGACCTTTCAGCCAATTGGGAAACGGGTATCAGACCCGCACTTCCTGATTGGCGGAGAGGCGATCCAGTGTTAGAAAAGTGAATATTCATTTGCTTTTCTAACACACCTGGGTGGGTTCCGAGTGCAATGCTCTGCACTCCAAGTCCACCCTATTTTGAAGCATATTAGAGCCTATGGCTCTAATCAGGTGCTTCAAAAAACCACCCCCCACCACTGTAATTCATGCGTCTGGCCCCTTTCAGAGTCCTGAAAGGGGCCAGACGCATGAATAGAGGGTGGCCGTGGCTATGCATGAATCTATTCATTAACCATATAGGGGGTGGCGTGGATAGAGGGGGCGGCGCCCGTGCGCCCTTAATGGACAGGCCGCCCTTGGCTAGGAGTATGCAACACTGCTAAAGTGTGCTTATTGCAGCCAAGAGTTGTACAAGTTAGCTAAGAAAATACAGTGCAGCCTGATGTGCAATACAGCCTGCATGTTCGTACAGAGCAGCCAGAAGCCTAGCAGACCTAAAGTTTCACAGTTCTGCAGTTTCGGGGTATCCCATGCTCCCCATCCTTATCTACCCCAAGATCAGACAATTTCAAAAACAGCCAAATGGATAAAAGAAGCTCACTGCCAACACTTTAACTTCTTAGCTTTGATACAAACTTTTCAGCCATACCATTTTCACAATGCATTTTTGGCCCAAACAAACTAGTTAAAGTGACAGTAAAGGTTGAGATCACCTTTAATATGAGTGATTGGATACCGCTTGGATACCTCACATGTTCAGAAGGAGGGGCCAGACTGTTCTTATTATCTCACTGTAACAATAATGCGTTGGGTTGGGTATTTCATCTAATTGGTGAACTGCAGCATACCCAAACCTTCTTTTGCAGGTGACTGGTTCTCTTCAACTGAACCTAAACCACAGTCAAGAAGATTTCACGGATTTAGAACTATGATTGAGATACAAATCGTATCTTCATGTCAGATGCTTTCTAAGAGTACCTGTTCTCACGGTCTTGGTGCAACCCTCTGAACTGTGTTTCCTGGGGGACAGACAGGAGGGTTAGACTTGGAGGTCTGCTGTCATGGCAGCTCCACTATCTTGCTGCTTCAGGAATGTATCATTTACTGTTCTGGAAATTTACAGTCAAGTGGCAAATCTGTCTAAAATGTTCGAAGCAGGTCCTATGGGTCAGTGCTGGGTAAATTCTATTCTTCTACAAGACAGTGAAGTACAAATCCCAGCATGGGAGATGACTAGCTACCCATGCTTGCTTTCATGTGCAAGCTAGACCTGTGCTTTGTCATTGTACTTTTACATGCATATAGGTTTTGTGTATGTATGAATAAATCCTGCAGTCCTCATTGCCTGGCCAGCCCAGGGCCTGGGTCTTCTAGCACCTACTCGAATTTGAGTGGTCTGTGCAGAGACTTGACCTACTGATCATCATCCACAAAGACATTGTTTCATGAGTTTGGTGTGGAGGAACATGAGTGGCCTATGTAGACCCTTGACCTCAACCCTACTGATCTTCATCCATAAAGACATGGTTTGATGAGTTTGGTGTGGAGAAACTTGAGTCGTCTGTGCAGAGACTTAACCCAAACCCTACTGATCACCATCCATAAAGACACAATTTGATACATTTAATGTGAAGGAACATGAGCGTCCTGCACAGAGCCCTGACCTCAACCCTCCTGATCACCATCCATAAAGACACGGCTTGATCAGTTTGGTGTGGAGGAACATGAGTGGCCTATACAGACCTCTGTCCTCAAGCCTACTGATCACTATCCATAAAGACATAGCTTGATGAGTTTGGTGTGGAGCAACATGAGTGTCCTGCACAGAGCCCTCACCTTAACCCTACTGATCACCATCCATAAATACATAGTTTGATTAATTTGATGAGGAGGAACATGAGTGGCCTGTACAGACCTCTGTCCTCAAGCCTACTGATCACTGTCCATAAAGACATAGCTTGATGAGTTTGGTGTGGAGGAACATGAGTGGCCTGCACAAAGCCTTGACCCTAACCCGACTGAACACCTTGGGCATTGGAACACTGATTGGATCTCTTCTCATCCAACATCAGTACCTGACCTCATAAATGCTCTTTTGGCCTCAAAGATCACAAATTCCCCAAATCACGCTCCAACATCTTGTGGAACACCTCAGAAGAGTGGAAGATATTATAGCAGTGAAGGGGGACCAGCTGCATTCTAATGTCTGTGACTTTAAAATGGGATGTCCAACAAGCTCATACGAGAATGGTGGTTAGGTGTCCATAGGCTGATGATCATATAGTGTAATGCCGCGTACACACGAGCGGACTTTACGGCAGTTTGTCCTGCGGACTTTTCGACTGACTTTCCGAATGAACGGACTTGCCTACACACGATCAACCAAAGTCCGACGGATTTGTACGTGATGACGTACGACCGGACTAAAACAAGGAAGTTCATAGCCAGTAGCCAATAGCTGCCCTAGCGTCGGTGTTTGTCCGTCGGACTAGCATACAGACAAGCGGACTTTTCGACCGGACTCGAGTCCGTCGAAAAGATTTGAAACATGTTTAATTTCTAGGTCCGTCGAACTTTTGGAGCCCACACACGATCGAATTGTCCGACGGACTCCGGTCCGCCGAACCAAATATGCCGTAAAGTCCGGTCATGTGTACGCGGCATAAGAAAGCATAGACCTGCCGAACTTGTTAGAGTTGCTGAGTAAATTAAAAGAGCTGAGGCATTTTAAAATTGCCCTTTTCCTTTAAGAATAGTCAATATCCCGATAATAAAAGCCGGAAAGGGAATGCTAATAACCAGAGTAAACAAACAGCCGTAATTAAAACACCGTCCAAAAGGAGAAAGTTATTGTCTAATGTTTTTTTTGTTGCAGCTTAGGTGCATTAATACCATAATTTCAAATTGGCAAACTTTATCGTTCCATTGCTCTTTAATTAAGCAGCTTTGATCTGAGCCGGGTCCAGGCAGTCAATATTAGGGAAATAGAATAACTTCAAAAGGGAAAAAAAAAAAGAACATAAAGATTCACAGCAGCACACATTGAGCAACAGGAGTGATAAATTCCAGTCCTGAAATTACCAATTAAAATGCCTTGATGTAAGTCAGTCTCTGCCTATCATTTCTCATGGTGAGAAATAGTTTAATTACCTGCAAAATGAAAAGGACAAAAGATTCCCGATTGAAGTTCGAGCAGAAGCTCCTATGAAAGTGAGATTTGTCACTCCTACAGCTAATGTTCGACGCGCTTGGCCTGTGGATGAGACTTCGCTTTTGTGAGCTTACAATGCTCTACGCAGGACCCGTTACCCTTACGGATCACAGACGTCAAAAAGCAACTCCGCACAAAACAATTACTCAGTTTTGGATGGAGTATGACGGGATGTCATCTTGACTTCCTCCCATCCCTTCCAAGTTAAATCAGAAGTAAAACCTAACCCAACTACATTTTAGTACCGGGCACTTTTCCCCCCTTCCTGCCCAGGCCAATTTTCAGCTTTCAGCGCTGACGCACTTTCAGTGATAACTGTGCGGTCATGAGACAGATAGAGCTTTCTTTTAGTGGTATTTAATCACCACTGGGTTTTTTTATTTTTTTGCTAAAAAAAAAAAAAAAAAGAAAAAAAAAAAAAGAAAAAAGACCGAACATTAAAAAAAAAAAAAAAAAAGTTTTTCTTAGTTTCTATTAGAAAATTATTTTGTAAATAAGTAATTTTTCTCTTTAACTGACGTACGCTGATGAGGTGGTACTGATGGGCACTGATAAGACGACACTGATAAGACGGCACTAATATGCAGCGCTGATGAGCATTAATAATCGGCACTGATGGGCACTGATAGTCGGCACTGATGGGCACTGATAGTCGGCAATGATGGGCACTGATAAATGACACTGATGGGCACTGATAGGTGATACTGATGGGCATTTATAGGCAGCACGGATAGGCGGCACTTATGGGCACTGATAGGCACTGATAGGTGGCACTGATGGGCACTGATAGGCAGGATGGATAGGCGGCACCGATTGGTGGCACTGTTAGGTGGCACCGATAGGCGGCACTTATGGACGGCACTGATGAGCACTGATGGGCGGCACTGAAAGGCAGCACTGATGGTCACTAATTGCCATCACTGATGGGCACTGATTTGCAACACTGCTGGGCACTGGCTGGCATCACTGATGGGCACTGTTGGGGCTACACTGTTAATTAGTGCCCTGATTATCTGTGCAGGTCTCCCTTGTGAGTAAATCCCACTGATCGGCTTTCCTACCTCACATCCATGTTTACATGTGATCAGCTGTGATTGAACACGGTTGATCACATGGGCAATGAGCCGCATCATTGTCTCTTTACCAAGATCAGGGATGCGGCGTGCCCCCGTAGGCACGCAAATGCGACGAGAGTGGGAGGACGTCATATGTATAATATAATACTATATATATATATATATATATATATATATATATATATATATATATATTGTCCCTGAACAATAGAAACCACAACGCCACTGTCATTTGCCTATACGCAGGGTGGGAGGTGATTAAAATACTTGTTTTCATTGTTTTTATCCTTTGTTGTCTCCAGCATCCTTTTTGCAGCCCATTTCCTGCCTACTTGACAGAAAAAATCCTCATCAGAGTTCCCCCTTATATCAGGGCCCCAATTAGAATCCCCTTTACATCATCAGTGTCCCCATCAGAGCCCCTTCTTACAGTATGTCAAGCTCCCCATTAGAGCCCCCTTTACTTCAGAGCCCCCATAAGAGTCTCCTTTGTGTCGGATTTCCGACCACTGTCCCCCTTTATATCAAAGTCCCCATCAGAATACCCCCTGAAATTAGGGTCTCCATCAGAGTCCTCCTTTACACAGGAGTTGGGTGCAGGTTGGGGGGGGGGGGGTGAAGCAGAGACCACAGGCAGCCTCTGATGACCCGAATCATCAATCTGTGCTTATTGGAGGATATGCCACTAAGCCTCCTAGCTCAGTGGCATATCAGAGGCATATTGGCTGGATAACATCTAGCAGTGGGCCAGATATGGAGACACCTGTGTTAGATCATCCTCTAGAACAGGGGTCTCCAAACTGTGGCACTTGGGCCAGATGCTTGCCTTTATCCGGCCCTTGGGCACATTTCCTCCCAGTTCTACAAAGCACTATTCCACCAACTGGACACCCACAGTGGGGCATAATTCCTGCCACGGACACCAATGATGGGGCACTTTCCCTCCCATTGATACCAATGGTGGGAAACTATTCTTCCAACTAATAACAATGATGGGGCACTATTCTTCAAACTAATACCAATGATGGGGCACTATTCTTCCAACTAATACCAATGACGGGGCACTATTCCTCCAACTAATACAAATAATAGGGCACTATTCCTCCAACTAATACCAATAATAGGGCAATATTCCTCCAACTAATACCAATGATGGGGTACTATTCCTCCAACTAATACCAATGATGGGGTACTATTCCTCCACCTAATGCCAATGATAGGACACTGTTCCTCCAACTAATACCAATGATTTGGCACTATTCCTCCTCCCAATGGCCGCAGGTGCTATGTAAGAGTTTTACACCCACTGACCACTAAGTCTAAGACATTGTTCACTCACACCAACACCCAGGCATGTCCTACTTCCACTGGCCACAGTCTGACCCCCTAAAGTCTATAGGATAGTGAATTGGACCTTTGTTTATATCGTTTTGGAGATCCTGTTCTAGAAAAACAAGTGTTATATTCAACTGGGAAGGACGGAGGGGGCAATTTTATTTACGCCCGGAGTCAGGTCATAAATGGATGTCCATCTTGAGACCAATGGTCAAAGATACTGCACTATTCCTCCATTTAATACCAATGATGGGGCATTAGTCTTCCAACTAAAACCAACGATGGGACATTATTCCTCTAACTAATACTATTCATTTTTATTTACGGGCAATTTTATTTACGCCTGGAGTCAGGCCATAAATGGATGTCCATCTTGAGACCAACGGTCAAAGATAGGGCACTATTCCTCCATTTGATACCAACGATGGGGCACTAGTCTTCCAACTAAAACCCATGATGGGACATTATTCCTCCCACTAGTACTATTCACTTTTATTTACGGGCAATTTTATTGACGCCCGGAGTCAGGTCATAAATGGATGTCCATCTTGAGTCAGGTCATAAATGGATGTCCATCTTGAGACCAAAGGTCAAAGACAGGGCACTATTCCTTCATTTAATACCAATGGTGGGGCGCTAGTCTTCCAACTAAAACCAATGATGGGACATTATTCCTCCAACTAATACTATTCATTTTTATTTACGGGAAATTTTATTGACGCCCTGAGTCAGGTCATAAATGGATGTCCATCTTGAGACCAAAGGTCAAAGATAGGGCACTGTTCCTCCATTTGATACCAATGATGGGGCACTAGTCTTCCAACTAAAACCAACGATGGGACATTATTTCCCAAACTAATACCAATAATGGTGCACTAGTCTTCCAACTAAAACCAATGATGGGACATTATTCCTCCCACTAATATTTTTATTTACGGGCAATTTTATTTACGCCCAGAGTCAGGTCATAAATTGATGTCTATCTTAAGACCAAAGGTCAAAGAAGATAGGGCACTATTCCTCCATTTAATACCAATGATGGGGCGCTAGTCTTCCAACTAAAACCAACGATGGGACATTATTCCTCTAACTAATACTATTCATTTTTATTTACGGGCAATTTTATTGACGCCCGGAGTCAGGTCATAAATGGATGTCCATCTTGAGATGTTCATCTTGAGTCAGGTCATAAATGGATGTCCATCTTGAGACCAAAGATCAAAGATAGGGCACTATTCCTCCATTTAATACCAACGATGGGGCGCTAGTCTTCCAACTAAAACCAATGATGGGACATTATTCCTCCAACTAATACTATTCATTTTTATTTACGGGCAATTTTATTTACGCCCGGAGTCAGGTCATAAACGGATGTCCATCTTGAGACCAAAAGGTAGATACAGTATGAAGGAGAGGCGTAGGGGTTTGCATCACAGCATATTGAAATTGTAAAGATGCAAACACACACAAGGTCATCTCGAACCCCCCCTGGAGATGTAAATACACTCAGAGGGAAAAAATGTTATTAGAAAAAGCAGTACAATAAATAAAAATAAAAAATCCCGAGCAAATGGATGCAGAAAAGGAGCGGATTTCATTTCCTTGGCTTCGTCATTCTTTACTGTGGAATAAGCATTTCATTTCACAATGATCCAGAACAAAGGGCAGGAGGGGGAAAAAAAAAAGAAAAGAAAAAAAAAAGCAGGTTAAAATGTAATTTCTCTGGCCAAAGAAAAATGAAACAGGTTTTTTATTTTTCCGCAGCCTGCGAGTCTCGCTCGCTATCTATCGCTTTCTTGAGGTCTAATAATTTAACCGTAATTCTTCTGACCCTGCTGGAGTGTTGGTGGCGGTGTAGCCTAGCACATCATTATACCACTCAGCAAACAGCATTGTAGGAACAGCGGGAGGGCTCTCTCTTTAATAATGTTGCAGAACGTGTTCCATTCAGGCTGACACAATGCATCCAGGAGGGATTCAACCGCAAATCTTTATACTCTAATGGGGCAGGATATTATATTGTATTGTAGCTATATGGACAGGTGCCTGGAAAACATCTGAGTTAATTCACATGCAATGGCTCATACGGAGCTGTGTGTTTGGATGCAACCTTTGTACTAAACTCCAACAGCCAATCAAAGGCGGCTTTTATTGTCAGGCAAAGCTGTAAAGAGAAAGAGCTGCACGGACAATAAAAAATAAAAAAAAGAGAGAAAAAAATAACTTGAGATTTCAAAAGCATTACATGAAAAAAAAAGCCCATATAAAAAAATAAAAAATAAAAATAACAAAAAAAAACAACAGTAACAGTTATAAAATAATGAAAAGCTTACAGAAGAAGAATAGAAAATATAATCCTTTTAGCTTTAATTATTACTTTAATGTATTATTTTTTAAGGTTCTTCTTGCAATCTATTATTTTTTATTTTTTATAAAAAAAAATAAAAAATAAAAATAAAATGAAAAAAAAAAAACAACAGTAACAGTTATGAAATAATAAAAAAGCTTACAGAAGAATAGGAAATATAATCCTTTTAGCTTTAATTATTACTTTAATGTATTATGTTTTAAGGTTCTTCTCGCAATCAATTATTTTTTATTTTTTTTATCAAAAAAAATAAAAAATAAAATGAAAAAAAAAACAACAGTAACAGTTATAAATTAATGAAAAGCTTACAGAGGAAGAATAGGAAATTTAATCCTTTTAGCTTTAATTATTACTTTAATGTATTATTTTTTAAGGTTCTTCTTGCAATCAATTATTTTTTATTTTTTATAAAAAAAATAAAAAATAAAATGAAAAAAACAACAGTAAAAGTTATAAAATAATAAAAAGCTTACAGAAGAAGAATGGACAATATAATCCTTTTTGCTTTAATTATTACTTTAATGTATTATTTTTTAAGGTTCTTCTTGCAATCAATTATTTTTTATTTTTTATAAAAAAATAAATAAATAAATAAAATGAAAAAAACAACAGTAATGCCGCGTACACACGGTCGGACTTTTCGTCTACAAAAGTCCGACAGCCTGTCCGACAGACTTCCTGCGGACTTTCGGCGGACTTGCAGCAGACTTTCTAACGAACGGACTTGCCTACACACGACCACACAAAAGTCCGACGGATTCGTACGTGATGACGTACACCGGACTAAAATAAGGAAGTTCATAGCCAGTAGCCAATAGCTGCCCTAGCATGGGTTTTTGTCCGTCGGACTAGCACACAGACGAGCGGATTTCGGGATCCGTCGTAGTTACGACGTAAAGATTTGAAGCATGTTTCAAATCTAAAGTCCGTCGGATTTGAGGCTGAAAAAGTCTGCTGAAAGTCCGGAGAAGCCCACACACGATCGGATTACCAGCCAGCTTTAGTCCGTCGGCGTCCGTTGGACTTTTGTAGACGAAAAGTCCGACCGTGTGTACGCGGCGTTACAGTTATAAAATAATAAAAAGCTTACAGAAGAAGAATAGACAATATAATCCTTTTAGCTTTAATTATTATTTTAGTGTATTATTTTTTAAGGTTCTTCTTGCAATCAATTATTTTTTTATTTTTTATGAAAAAAAAAAAAAAAATAAAATGAAAAAAACAACAGTAACAGTTATAAAATAATAAAAAGCTTACAGAAGAAGAATAGAAAATATAATCCTTTTTTGCTTTAATTATTACTTTAATGTATTATTTTTTAAGGTTCTTCTTGCAATCAATAGTTTTTATTTTTTTTAAACATATGTATTATGTCTCCAGCTTATTTTTCTTTTTTTTTTTTAAGTTATTTTGTAGAGATTATTGATGCAGGGAATGTTCAATTGCCTTAGAAGATCATAATTTTTTTTTACCCTGTTGTAGCAAATTGGACAAAGCTTTGTCGTTTTTTTTTTGCCTTCGCTTTTTTTTTTTTGCATCCACTGTGAATATAAGGTTCTGTATATGGAGGTATTGTATTTATTTAATAAGCATCCAATATGGTGATAAGGTCCATCATGGTGAAATAAATGATGTAAAAATAAGTCCTATAAAATGAATCAAAACCTAAAAAGGAAAATGGAGTGGGAGTCCACAACTATAACAAACAAGTAAAATGAGATGACTGTAACATGAAACATCCAGGATGGTGAGTACCCTCTAGGTGAATGAGATTAAACCCTCTTACCGGAACCGGTGGACCCGGATGTCAGTGACACCGAATCATAAAAGGCATGGATATCCAAAGGAATGGCTCTCCAAAACGATCGAAGTGACCCAGGATCTCCAGTGATGTCTCCAACCTCATGGGTTCGACCAAGCTGGGAAGATGGGTACACAATGGGATCGCCACAGCAACTTACATCCAAACAGAGTATTCAGGAAAAAAGAAGGGGGGGGCTCCAATAGTGCAGGTCAACAAGGTTGGTTTATTATAAAAACCGACATACAAAGAATAAAAGTGATCACGAATGAATAAGAGCAATGTGGGGAGCGATGAACCTTGCCCGACGCGTTTCATCCAACTAGGACATCTACAGGGGCATCCAGATGCCCACTATTGGAGCCTCCCCCCTTCTTTTTTCCTGCATACTCTGTTTGGATGAGGGTTGCTGTGGCGTTCCCATTGTGTACCCGTCTTCCAAGCTTGGTCGAAACCCATGAGGTCCTTTGGAGACATCACCGGAGATCGTTTTGGAGAGCCATCCCTTTGGATATCCATGCCTTTAGGATTCGGTGTCGCTGACATCCGGGTCCACCGGTTCTGGTAAGAAGGTTTAATCTCATTGGAGGGGAATTCTTTCTCGCTCTCGTTGCAATAGCAAAATGTGTTTTTCCTATTACAGCCAGCACGAGATGTACAGTACCCTGTCAACGAGAACCAACGCGATCTGATCGCGCTGGAAACACATTCTTGCGGACAGGTAATGTACTTTAACCCTTTCCTGCCTACCCAAGCATCCCTTTAAAAAGTTTTAAATGCCGGGGGGGGGCAAAAAAGATTGGCTGATCACACGACCGCTGTGATTGGCTGTCACAGTGGTCACATGGTTAGGAGCCAGTCTCACCGGCTACTGATCATTAGAGGAGACCAAGAACTATCTTTTGCAGTAAGCGCGCTCTCATTGGCCGCCCAGCGACATATATGTGCAGTCTGTGGGTGTTAAAGCACACTCTTATGTGTTAGGGCGTTGTAAAGGGTTTAAAAACTAATAGGCACCATCAACCTCGTTTACTATAAATACCCAATAAGGCAAAGGATGTTTCACAAAATTTTATTTGGTATCTCAACTGAACACATGCTAAAGGCTCAACCCTTCAAGAAGGCCTCCTTTCGGCGTTGGGTCTAAATCATTATGGCAAAATGAAAAAGGTTATAATTAGTATGAAATATTACCCTGCTGTTAGTTAGGGGGAGAAAAACGTTTGTAATAAAACTACAAATAAAGAAAACAGATGTGAAAATTTCCTCTTTACGACCTTGCGACCGAGTTCCCGCGCTCACTTCCATATTCCACCCGGCCCGCATCTGCTTTCTGAGGCTGAATTATGTTTTTTTTTTTTCAAGACACTTTGCAATAGGGTTCTATGATAGGGGTCCATTATAAGGTTCTATTATATTTTATTATGGACTATCGTCCCACATTATTAAGTGCTCAATTTCAAGTGTTTTCGGGTGAGGACAAAACAAAAGAACAAATTGCGATGTTCCTGGCGAAGGAGACAAAAGCAGACAAAGCGGTGGAGTGACAAGAGTGATAGCCGAGGCAACAACAAGTACTGTAATGCTGCGTTGGAGAAAGGTGACCTGATTTTCCGGGGAGGCTTGGCATAGTGATGGCTATGATTAGGTGAAATTAGGAGTTGTTTTCAGGTGATTTTAGTAAAATTGCCATTGTGGTGAAATACATTTGGAGTCAATAGGAAAGGTGAAATTACGGTGGTTTTGCTTAGGGCACAATGAGGCTTCATGTTGAACCATTCTTTTCAACAACAATCTTTCCATATGATTATATGCGCATATAAGTTTTTTTAATGCAGGTTATTTACTGTATTTACCTGTAAAAGTCTTCCTTATGTACAACGGAAATATCCAAAAGCCAAAAGCCCTGAGACTGCTTGTGTTGCATTTGATATATATACAGTGAAACCTTTGGATTTCGAGCATAATTCCTTCCGGGAACATGCTTGTAATCCAAAGCACTTGTATATCAAAGCGAATTTCCCCATAAGAAATAATGGAAACTCAGATGATTCGTTCCACAACCATTTATTCATAGGTCCTTCAGTTTATAGTCCATATAAAAAGATTATAGCAATGTGACCAGGTTGTGTAACCATAAAATATCCATCCACAAATGGAAGCCTCCACAAGGGGATTAGAAGCAAAATCCAGCAGGAGCTCCAGAATATAAAAGAGAAGAGAGGCGCCTCTAAGAGTAGTAATATGGTTACATTTAATGGAGGTCCAACATTTAGCAACTCACACGGTTGATGATTAAAAGAGGTGCATCTAATGCCGCGTACACAATACTGAGTACCGCGGACAATTCGACCGTGTGTGGGCTTCATCGGACCTGCAGTGGACTTTTTCGGTCAAAAACTGACGGACTTTAGTTTTGGAACATGTTTCAAATCTTTACGTCGGACCCAGTTCCTATCGAAAAGTCCGCTTGTCTGTATGCTAGTCCGATGGACTAAAAACGACACTAGGGCAGCTATTGGCTACTGGCTATGAACTTCCTTATTTTAGTCCGGTCGTACGTCATCACGTACAAATCCGTCGGACTTTGGTGTGATCGTGTGTAGGCAAGTCCGTTCATTCGGAAAGTCCATTGGAAGTCCATCGAAAGTCCGTCGGATAGTCCGTTGGACCAGTCCGGTCGAAAAGTTTGCTCGTGTGTACGCTGCATAAGTATACAGGCATCCGGGGTAAAGCTGTCCACATAGACCATCCCCCGCACCGCAGGCTCTCACTGCTGTCAGTCTGCAATCGTGACCGGGAAGACTACCCTGCAGTAGAGCGATCTGAAAGCGAGGCTTGAATCGCTCGTGGAGCGCAGCCTGGAAGAGTTGACGTCAATGGCGGTGAGGAGGACGGTCTATGTGGACAGCTTTTCCCCCGGATGCCTGCAAACTTAGATGTGCCTGTTTTAATCATCATCCATGTGACTTGCTAAATGTTGTACCTTCATGAAATGTAACCATTTTGCTACACGTATGCCCTGTACACATGACCGGTTTTGCCGTCGGAAAAAACTCAGAAGGTTTCTCAGACGGAATTCCGACAGAATTCCGACGGAATTCCGCTCAAGCGGTCTTGCCTATACACGGTCACACCAAAGTCCGACGGTCCAGAACGCGGTGATGTACAACACGTACGACGGGACCAGAAAAAGATAGTTCAATAGCCAGTAGCCAATAGCTTCCGTCTCGTACTTGCTTCAGAGCATGCGTCGTTTTTGGTTCGTCGGACCAGCATACAGACGATTGGTTTTCCCGATAGGAATTGGTTCCGTTGGAAAGATTTAGAACATGTTCCATTTCTAGGTCCATCAGAATTTTTGAAAAAAAAAAGTCCGATGAGGCACACACACGATCGGAATAGACGATGAAAAGCTTCCGTCTGACTTTTTCTGTCGGGCATTCCGCTCGTGTGTACGCGGCATAAGAGGCGCCTCTGTTCTGTTTTATACTCAGTTGTGACATGGCGCTACTTGTATATCAAGACATCGCTTGTATATCAAGTCAAAATTTATTAAAAAATATTGCTTGTCTTACAAAACGCTCTTAAACCAAGTTACTCTCAAACCAATGTTTTACTGTATATATATATATATATATATATATATATATATATATATATATATATATATATATATACGGTTCATCAAGGGGTTGCTCAGATACTGTAGCTCTCTGTAAGGGGGTCATTTGGAAGAATGAGTGTAAGGAGCATTCTTCCCACTGACCATCACTATTGTATCATGAGTTGTAGATATAATAATTTTTAGCAGGGGTTCCCTGAGATTGGAAAATGATTTCAAGGGTTCCTCAGTGTTGAAAAGGTTCCGGAAAGGCTGTACTAAAGTATTCCGTTCACTTCTCCCCCAGCTGCTACATAAAGGACTTGCTTAGATTTGCAGTTGGGGGGCGTTAAATACATGTGGTTGAGCTGCCTTCTTGGCGACCCCCCCATCACCACCCCTTCAGTTGCACAGGCAAGGGGATAGGGCTGTTCACATGCCGAAGTCGTAATGCTTTGCTTTGTACCAATGGCAAAAATTATCCTTCTGTGGCATTCGGCAAACAGTATCACCGATTAACACGACCCATTCAAGCGACTGGGGATGAGTCGCAAATGGCTTCTTTAAACAGATCAAAAAGCTTATGGTTTTTACAGAAAACAGGCTGTATGTAGTAATTATTGAACTGTAAGCCAACACACTCTCTATTGCATTGTACATTGTGCAGTCATTTTGACAGGTTTTAGGCAGGGCTTGGCTGAAGGGTAGACTGTAGAGGTGGCCACCTTGGGCTCTTCTAGCAGTAGGTGGGGGTGCAGAAAGGGTAGGACCTTCAGCCTATATTGCTAAAGTAGTTCACAGCTCTGGATCTTTTCCAAGCTGGTATTAAGGATCTTGTCCTGTCACCGGTTTCAGGCACCTTGGCTGAAGAGGAGGAGTTGTTTAGGCAGCTTAAAAAACAGTAGTGCCGATGAGAGTGAGGGTGTGTCTGCTGGGCTTGGTGGACGATGTGGTGCCATCAAGGGCATTAAGAACTCTACTAAACATATTACTGTTTTATGGGAGGGAAGCCATACTGCTCAACTGGAAAAAAACGAGGGCCCCGAGTTTGGTGTACTGGAAAGGCCTGGTTAACTCCATGATGCCACATTACAAGGCGACATACGTGGCCAGGGGATTGCGGAAAAAAAATTGACAAAGTCTGGCAGGCATGGTACAAATCCGAGGAAACTGTAGGCTAACAAGCGAGGGGTAAGAAATGTTGAGATATATAAATGTAAGAGATCATTAAGACATGTTGGAAAGGCAATTATGATGACTTGTGTAAGGTGAAACCCTCATAAGGGGTTCATATGATGAGATCCCAATAATCAGAGGGGAGTTGTGTTGCTGACCTCTGAAGTATTCGCAGGATCCAGGAACAAGGAATGAACTTCTTAAAATGAGCTGTGACTTCAAGGGAGGGTTGGGTTTTCTGGATGTTGTAATAGAGAGTTGAAATGTTAGTAATATGCTTCTTGGCCATGTTAGGCCAAGTAGAGATAGTGTCATGAGGGCACATCTCAATGTTTGTATGTTGCAGAAAAATTAATAAACAGAAATTAAAAAAAAAAAATAAAGAACAGTAGTGCATAAGCCTCCTCAATGTGGTGTTACACACATACAGTATAGTCTCATTCCATCATTCTTAACCAGGTTTCCATGGGACCCTACTGTTCCTCCAGAGGTTGCTAGGGGTGCCTTAAGCTGTGCTTGATTGAGTTCCTATCTGATGATGTCTGCATAGTTCTGGGCCAGCATCCCTTGGCGGAGCCAACAGCATGACACCAACGATCTTTTGAGCTGTCTGTAAGGTTCACATTTTAACCAACACAGTAAGGGGGACAGTTTTCACCTATGCAAAGAATAAGGTTGGTCTTGATTCGGTCTGAACCCATGTGGCCCATAGTAGGTCAATAATGTCACTACTAGCATCCCCACGCCTTTGTGTACATGAAATTGCAGGGCGGGGAATGCCCTGGCCGCGGCTAAGAAGGCTGGAACAGACAGCTGCCTTCCGGGTTTGGCCCAACACGAGTAAGGATCAAACCCAAGCTCCCTGGTAAGGAGAATTGTTCCCACTGACCCCCCGAAGAATTTTAGCAAGAGTTCCCTGAGAACTGAGAATTATTTCAAGGGTTCCTTTGGGGTAAAGCGGTTGAGGTAGGCTGGTCCGACAAGTGAGCTGAAGGCTTTCTTTGCCTCCAGTGTCACGACTTTATGAATTTTCAAGAATGGCTAAAAAGAGTTACAGACATATTGTCGGGTAAGACAGGTCATGTAGATCAGGGGTCTCAAACTGGCGGCCCTCCAGAAACTACAAGTCCCATCATGCCTTTCCCTGAGGGAGTCAAGCTTGTAACTGTCAGCCTTGCAATGCCTCATGGGACTTGTAGTTGCGCAACAGCTGGAGGGCCACCAGTTTGAGACCCCCCCGATGTAGATCTTCTTTAATATTGCATTAAGCTGTTTAGATATAATTCCAGTTTCAGTTATCCCAGATGAGTAATAGACGTCAAACCTAGACACGCTCATGCCTGACGATGATGTTTGGGAAGTAAGAGGAGGGGGGGGAGGGGCTCTTTCCTAGCGCAGCATGCATTTGCTTACTTGCAATTATCCATCATCTTTGTGATAGGTGAGAAAAGGTTTCTGCCCCAGCCTAACAGATGGTTTCCAAATTGCTTAGCAAGGGATTCTGATAGGCAATAAACTCTCCGTGTCAGAGACTAGGTCTTACTTACTGCTCCATCACCTGAAAATATAGCGCTCATTACTCCACTCTCGTAAAAATGCATTAACACCTAAATATTCATTTAGGCTTACAAAACTTCGCTCGGAAACGGGCTTTTTTTTTTTTTTTTTTCCATTCTGCTTTTTACAAGGTCTTTCTCGCTAATGGCTACAAGATTATATTCTGCTTAAAAGCACCCAATTATTGCAGGATTTTTATTATAAACGTTCTTTTATGTCACTCTCTATGTTGATATATATAGATGTTTCACGGTCTGTGTGATTTTCTGATGTGTAATAGAAACAATCTTGCTTACAGTTATCGTTATTCCAGTAGTTAAGCTTTCGTTAAGTATTTTCTGTTTCCTAAAGAAGAACTCCAGTCTACCGGCAAAACAGGATATTGTTTTAAAATGAAGGGCAGGCTTAACCTCCCCATTCCTTACAAATGGCAGAGCGCCCAATATGTGGTCCAACATGTAGGTTTTATGCCCGTGCCCGCCCGCCCGCTCCTCTACAGCACGTTGATGGATTCAAAGGCTAGCATAGAGAAAATGCAGTAATGTTGTATTGCACCCTTGGGGTTGAGCTTTTTGTCTGGGTTGGACCCTAAATGGTTTAATTCTTACACATACTGCTAACTAATGGAGGAACATACAGTGCCTTGAAAAAGTATGCATACCCCTTGAAATTTTCTACATTTTCTCATGTTACAGCCAAAAACGTACATTTATTTTATTGGGATTTTATGTGATAGACCAGGGGTCTTCAAACTATGGCCCTCCAGTTGTTCAGAAACTACAATTCCCATCACGCCTAGTCATGTCTGTGAATGTCAGAGTTTTACAATGCCTCATGGGACACGTAGTTCCGCAACAGCTGGAGGGCCGCAGTTTGAGGATCCCTGTGATAGACCAACACAAAGTGGCACATAATTGTGAAGTGGAAGGAAAATGATTAATGGTTTAACTTTTCAACATTTTTTTTTACAAATAAATATGTGAAAAGTGTGGGGGGGTACATTTGTATTCAGCCCCGTTTACTCTGATACCCCCTAACTAAAATCTAGTGGAACCAATTGCCTTCAGAAGTCACCTAATTAGTAAAAAGAGTCCACCTGTGTGTCATTTAATCTCAGTATAAATACAGCTGTTCTGTGAAGACCTCAGAGGTTTGTTAGAGAACCTTAGTGAACAAACAGCGTCATGAAGGCCAAGGAACACACCAGACGTGGGGGACACAGCAAACACGTGGAAGAAGGTGCTCTGGTCAGATGAGACCAAAATTGAACTTTTTTGGCCTAAAACCAAAATGCTATGTGTGACAGAAAACTAACACTGCACATCACCCTGAACACACCATCCCCACCGTGAAACATGGTGGTGGCAGCATCATGTTGTGGGGATGATTTTCTTCAGCAGGGACCGGGAAGCTGGTCAGAGTTGATGGGAAGATGGATGGAGCCAAATACAGGACAATCTTAGAAGAAAACCTGTTAGAGTCTGGAAAAGACTTGAGACTGGGGCGGAGGTTCACCTTCCAGCAGGACAACGACCCTAAACATACAGCCAGAGCTACAATGGAATGGTTTAGATCAAAGCATATTCATGTGTTAGAATGATCCAGTCAAAGTCCAGACCTAAATCCAGTTGAGAATCTGTGGCAAGACTTGAAAATTGCTGTTCATAGACACTCTCCATCCAATCTGACAGAGCTTGAGTGATTTTGCAAAGAAGAATGGGCAAAAATGTCCCTCTCTAGATGTGCAAAGCTGGTAGAGACATCCCCAAAAAGACTTGCAGCTGTAATTGTAGAGAAAGGCGGTTCTACAAAGTATTGACTCAGGGGGGCGCCATACAAATGTACACCACACTTTTCACATATTTATTTGTAAAAAATGTTGAAAACCATTTATCATTTTCCTTCCACTTTCAAAATTATGTACCACTTTGTGATGCTCTATCATATAAAATCCTAATAAAATACATTTACGTTTTTAGTTGCAACATGACAAAATGTGGAAAAATTCAAGGGGTATGAATACTTTTTCAAGGCACTGTAGCTAGAGGAAGGCTCCCCATACAACCTACCTGACAGGGCCCCCTCACCCCCCCCCCCCCGGCCTGAAGTGACTGAGGACATTTTATCAGTCCCCTTTCTTTGCAGCCTCAGTTGCACAGATGAATAAATTGGAAGTGCACTGAAGATTCTTGCTCATTCACAAACTGAGTAAACACAGATTACTATGCTTCAGCGATGAATGTACACCGGCGTGATTGGTACCGATCACTCACTGTGTTCATTCAGGAAGTGAAGGGGCCACTAGATTATAATAAATATTTTAATATTTACTGGCCCCTTCCCCCCCGCTCTCCAGTCCATTCTGAAACACCCTCTTGTGTGCCCAGAAATGGACACACGGGGGGACCTGGACAGCAGATGTGCTAGAACCACTCCCCTATAGTGCAGCTGGAGGGAGCAGCTGGCAGTGATGCAGGGGAAGGGAGAGGAAGACAGTACAGCCGGCCCTCCTGCTCATCGGGGGACTGCCCCCCCCCTTTTGAACTGATGGGGCCCAGGCCCAGCACAGGAGGGCCGGCTGTAGTGCCTTATCAGTGGCCCAGGGTAGAGCTACACCCATGTCAACAAACCCTTTATCTCTACAAGCCTATAAGGTAAGAAAATTAGTTTGCTCTTTATTTCCCCTGTCCCAAAATCTAGCCATAGCCTCCGTCTGTCCAATTTTCTCTATTTTTTTTGTCTGACATGTCACACCCCTATGCCTCGTACACACGATCGGACTTTCCGGCGGGAAATATTCGATGACAGGCTGTTGGCGGTAAATCAGACCGTGTGTACTCTCCATCGGACAATTATTGTCGGATTTTCCACTGACAAATGTTGGATGGCAGGTTTTAAAATTTTCCACGGACAAATGTGTGTTGTCGGATTTTCCGATCGTCTGTACACAAGTCCGTCGGACAAAAGTCCAAAGTACAAACACGCATGCTCGGAAACAAGGACGGGCCGGAAGCGGTCGGTCTTGTAAACTAGCGCTCGTAATGGAGAATTAACATTCGTGACGCGGCAAATTATGAAATCTGGAAAATGCAGCGTACAATTCTCTTCTTCTTTAATGGGATAATAATGAAGCTGCTTTGCTGGTGATACTGATGGAGTTATTGCAAACTAATTTTCAAAGGCTTTTTTTTCTAGTGATATCAAGAATAATATTATTATGCTTGTTATTTTTTTTTTTTGGTGCAAGTTACCACAACACCATTATCCTGTAGTTTTTAAGATCAAAGATACAACTATGTTGGTGTCCCTTGTTAATTTTACATTGTATTTTTTTAAATGTAACTGCCGACTCCCAAACTGTCATTTGAAGTAAAACACATAGCCAAGTATTATTCTACACAATTTTTTTTTTATCGTGCATTAAAAAAAAGAAAACAAATAAAATTAGACATGATATCTGCCAATAGAACTTAACCAAAAAGTGCATTCTATGCATCCAAAAATATAGAAAATATACCAAATCAAGTCATTATTATTCAACCAAAAAATAAAATAAAAGCCTCATGCATGTGTCCTGCTTCTTAAGCAATGCCAAGAGTTGGTGAAAGCAGGGGAGATAATTCCGAAAATCATCCGGATTATTCTCCTGGAGCTCCCGCAGCAAAGGCATATGACATAATTGGTCACCATTAATAAAGCAACCAATTTTTGGTCCAAGAAATCCTCCTCCTCATGTTCCTGGCCTGGACTTGGGTCAAAGCAATATCACCAAGGCCAATAATAAAAAACACGTTATCTCCTACAATTCCGAATACTCCGGCGCCATACAAATGCACACCACAGTTTCCACATATTTATTTGTAAAAAAATGTTGAAAACCATTTATTATTTTCCTTCCACAATTATGTGCCACTTTGTGTTGGTCTATCACATACAATCCGTCATCCGGAGATAATTCTGAAAATCATCCGGATTATTCTCCTGGAGCTCCCGCAGCAAAGGCATATGACATAATTGGTCACCATTAATAAAGCAACCAGTTTTTGCTCCAAGAAATCCTCCTCCTCCTGTTCCTGGACTGGACTTGGGTCAAAGCAATAACTCCAAGGCCAATAATAAAAAACACGTTATCTCGTCCGATTCCAATTCCTCCGGCGCCATACAGTACAAATGCACACCACACTTTTCACATATTTATTAATAAAAAATGTTGAAAACCATTTATTATTTTCCTTCCACAATTATGTGCCACTTTGTGTTGGTCTATCACATACAATCTGTCATCCAGAGATAATTCCGAAAATCATCCGGATTATTCTCGTGGAGCTCCCGCAGCAAAGGCATATGACATCATTGGTCACGATTAATAAAGCAACCAATTTTTGGTCCAAGAACTCCTCCTCCTCCTATACCTGGACTGGACTTGGGTCAAAGCAATAACTCCAAGGCCAATAATAAATAACACGTTATCTCCTCCGATTCCGCAACATGTCTGGTTGACGAACGGCCGTTCAGAAACAAACTGAAAAGCGTAAACTGAAAAGCGCAAAAGGAAAAGCGTGAATCAACACTCCCCAAACATCTACTAACGCGAAATTAGCAGAAGGAGCCCAAAGAGTGGCGCTAAAGAGCTGAACAAACAACGTAGTACGTCACTAAGTTCGTAATTGTTGGCCAACAATTGTGTGGCTGTGTGTATGCAAGACAAGTTTAGGCCAATGCCCTTCGGACAAAATTCCACGGTTTTGCTGGCCAACAATCCAATCGTATGGACACGGCGTAATGCTGTATTATCTCCTTTTCACTGTCCTTGCAACCTTGATGTTTTGCTTTTACGTTTTAGAAATACAATTTATTCATTATAACAAAAAATGAATATAGGCACTAAAAGCAATAGGAGAAGGAAAAAAATGAAAATAAAGTAATGGATGCCGATTCCGCAGAGTGGAGACAGAGATAAAGAGGAGAACTTTTTTTTTGTCTTGAAATGTTAAACACCCACAGAACAGCCTTTCTTTTTGTTCATCAGTAATTTTGGACACATTATTCCACATTCTCTGAAAATCTCTATTCACAAAGCGCGAGAAGAACTCGCCGTCCTTGCAATTTGCAAAAAAAAAAAAGAGATGACTATGATTAGGCGATGGGCATGCCAGGGGGACGTGCGGTGCCGTGGGAAATGGTGGGCCGAAGGGTGTGCTGGTTGAAGATAAGCTCGAAACCGATTCACGTTCACCATCGAGAGGTCACATCTCATGAGTGAACCTCGAGGAAAGCAGAACTGGAGGCACTTTAAAATCTAATGATAGAGAACAGAGGTATTGTTTCTTAAAAGCATACAAAGCGGCGTACACACGGAGCGGTGAATGATACACAAGTCACAGAACAATGGACGGTGCCGGCGGGTCACAGGGATATTATGAATCGGCGCGATTATACCATGTCCCCAAATCAGATATTATTGTGAAACAGGGAGCTGGTACAATGTTTTAGAGAAAGTTGTAAATGTAGCCTTTTCAGTCTAACTTTTCGAAAGAAATATGGAGCTGGCCGGGGGGCTGAGTACTTCTGAAAATGAAAGATGGCTGACTGTCACGATGATCCTCCGGTTTCAAGGTTGTGGAATCTGTCCCGGAGCGAGTAGGCACATCAGGAAAGTACACTATATTACCAAAAGTATTGGGACGCCTGCCTCTCTACGCGCACATGAGCTTTAACCACTTGCCGACCGCCGCACGCCGATATACGTCGGCAGAATGGCAGCGGGTGGGCAAATGGGTGTACCTGTATGTCCACCTTTGAATGGCGGGGCTAGCGGGGCACACGCGTGCCCGCCGCGTACAGCACGACCGTGCCCGTGGGACCTGCGGACTCGATGTTGGATTTGATTTGTAATGGGATTTGTACCGCGCTGAATGCGCTCCATTAGGAGGGCGTCTAGTCGCACAGAGACCCTAAAATCAAGTTGAGATTTCCAATAGAACGTTAAAGAAAAAGGAGCCTAGGGTGCCCGATATGAGAGAGGTAAAGTAAAACAGAGGAAAAACCGGGGAGGGGCTAACCCTCCAGATGGGGGGGGGGGAGAGCATACATGTCACATGTCACGGAGAGGCAGAATGGGGAGATGCCTATGTAAAAAATGCATTTCCCTGTTCTGCCTAGTGACATGACAGAGATCTACTGCTCCTCCGTCATCGGGAGCAGTGATCGCTGTCATGTGAGTGGAGGCCCATCCCCCCCACAGTTAGAATCACTCCCTAGGACACACTTAACCCCTTCATCGCCCCCTAGTGGTTAACTCCTTCCCTGCCAGTGTCATTTACACAGTAATCAGTGCATGTTTATAGCACCCATCGCTGTATAAATGACAATGGTCCCAAAATAGTGTCAAAAGTGTCCGATCTGTCCGCCATAATGTCGCAGTCTCGATAAAAATCGCAGATCGCCGTCTATACTAATAAAAAAAAAAAAATAATAATAAAAATGTCATAAAACTATCAAAGTGGAAAATGTAATATAACTGTGCTAACCCAGTGAATAAAAATAAAAAATCAAAGCTGCTACACAGGAATGTGACAAATATTCAGATAAGGTAGTATAAAAGATGTAGCGCTATAACAAAATAGTGTAGTATTAACACATATAATACCAAGACATAATAGTTTTCAAAAGTTGGTGAATGTTGAAGTCCAAACAATACAATAAAAAAAGTGAAAAACTGAAATAATACAAATTAAGTAAAGTCCCATAGTGAAATACAAAACAGAAATAAGAAGTCCAACTGTGAAGTGAAGATGTTCCAACACTGATGAATCCTTAAAGTGCAAGAGATTGAACACTCTTACCGGAGCAGGTGGATCTGGATGTCAGCGACACCGAATAAGACAAGCTTGGAAATCCAGATAGGTGGCTCTCCCAGATGGAAGTGGGGACCCCAGGACTCGGATGGCATCTCCTCTTGGCTGGAACAACCTCAGCAGTATCCACCAAACCAGAAAAGTGATAAATTCAATAGGTACACCACAAAAACTCTCATCCAACCAAAATAGGGGGAAGAAAAGAAAAGGAGTGCTCCAATGGTGCAGGTCAAAAAAGTAGGTTTATTAAAACCAACCAGTATAAACCGATAAAATAGTGATCACATGGAAATAAAAGCAATGTGGAGAGCGATAAGCCTTGTCCGACGCGTTTTGCCCAGCACCATTGGAGCACTACTTTTCTTTTCTTCCCCCTATTTTGGTTGGATGAGAGTTTTTGTGGTGTTCCTATTGGATTTATCACTTTTCCGGTTTGGTGGATACTGCTGAGGTTGTTCCAGCCAAGAGGAGATGCCATCCGAGTCCTGGGGTCCCCATTTCAATCTGGGAGAGCCACCTATCTGGATTTCCAAGCTTGTCTGATCTGGGGTCGCTAACATCCGGATCCACCTGCTCCGGTAAGAGTGGTCAATCTCTTTTACTTTAAAGAGGAGTTCCACCCAGGCGGTCCATTAAAAAAAAAAAAAAATTTAAAGTCAGCAGCTACAAATACTGCAGCTGCTGACTTTTAATTGGACACTTACCTGTCCCTGGGTCCAGCGATGCGGGGGATCGAAGCCCCGCTCGTCCCCCCCCTCTGCTCGTCGGCGCTGGCATTTCAACTGTGGGCACCGGGCTGTGGCTTCACAGCCTAGCACCCACTGCGCATGCATGAGCGGCGCCGGGCGCCGTGATTGGCCGCTCAATCACCTGGGACCTGTAATGGGTCCCAGATGATTCACAGGAGGGAGGGAGCAAAGCCGAGCCCTTCCTGTGCCGAGGGGGAAGTGATATCACCAGCCCAGGCAAAGGAAGAGGCAGACTACGAGGGACCACCTAGCAACAGGCATTTAGAGGTAAGTAAAAAAAAAATATATATCCAAATGTTTTTTTGTTTTGTTTTTTAGAATTTTTCAGGTATTTTTGTTTTTTTGGGTGGAACCCCACTTTAAGGATTCACCAGTGTTGGAATTACATTTTATGTTGGAAGATCTTCACTTCACAGTTGGACTTCTTATTTCTGTTTCGTATTTCACTATGGGACTTTAATTACATTTGTATTATTTCAGTTTTTCACATTTTTTTATTGTATTGGTTGGACTTCAACACTCACCATCTTTTGAACACTATTATGTCTTGGTATTATATGTGTTAATACTACACTATTTTGTTATAGCGCTACATCTTTTATACTGCCATAAAACTATCCCCTATTTTGTAGACGCTATAACTTTTGCGCAAACCAATCAATATACGCTTATTGCAAATTTTTTTACCAAAAATATGTAGAAGAATATCGGCCTAAACTGAGGAAAAAAAAAAATTTTTTTTATATATATATTTTTGGGGGATATTTATTATAGCAAAAAATATTGCTTTTTTTTCAAAATTGTCGCATTTTTTTGTTCATAGCGCAAAAAATAAAAACTGCAGAGGTGATCAAATACCTCCAAAAGAAGGCTCTATTTGTGGGGAAAAAAGGACGTAAATTTTGTTTGGGTGCAACGTTGCACGACCGTGCAATTGTCAGTTAAAGTGACGCAGTGCCGAATCGCAAAAAGTGCTCTGGTCAGGAAGGGGGTAAAATCTTCTGTGGCTGAAGCGGGTTATTCAAAATACTAACAACAACTTACAAAGCCATCCACAATTTAGCCCCAGCTACATCACTAGCCTAGTCTCAAAATACCAAACTAATCGTTCTCTTCGTTCCTCTCAACCTCCTGCTCTCTAGCTCCCTCGACAATTCCTTCTTTGCTTGCCTCTATGACTTTTCCAGAGCCTCTCCAAGCCTATGAAACTCCTTACTCCAACCTGTCTGATTATCTCCTACTCTATTAGCTTTTAGACGATCCCTGAAAACCCTCCTCTCCAGAGAAGCCTACCCACACCTAACAACTGTCTTTTCATTTTCTTCATCAGTTCATCCCCCACAGTTATTACCTTTTGTATCACTTGACCCTCCCCTCTGGATTGTAAGCTCTAACGAGCAGGGCCCTCTGATTCCTTCTGTATTGAATTGTATTGTAAGTGTACTGTCTGCCCTCATGTTGTAAAGCGCTGCGCAAACTGTTGGAGCTATATAAATCCTGTATAATAATAATAATGCCATCCCAGTCTTAGTCCGTAGGGTTCCATATTGAGTTGGCCCACCCTTTGAAGCTATAACAGCTTCAGCTCTTCTGGGAAGGCTGTCCACAAGGCTTAGGAGTGTGTCTATGGGAATGTTTGACCATTCTTACAGACATGGATGAGCGAGAAGGGGTGTCCTGACCTCAACCCGATAGAACACCTTTGGGTTGAATTAGAGCGGAGGCTGTGAGCCAGGCTTTCTCGTCCAACATCAGTGCCTGACCTCACAAATGTGCTTCTGGAAGAATGGTCATACATTTCCATACTGACACCATCCACTGCCCTACTGACACTGTCTACTGCCGTCGTGACACCGTCTATTGTTCTACTGACACCATTCACTGCCGTACTGACATCGTCCATTGTTCTATTGACACCGTCCACTGCCATAGTGACACCGTCCTCTGCTCCACTTATACCATCCACTGCTCTACCGACACCATCCACTGTTCTACTGATACCATCCACTGCTCTACTGACACCATCCATTGTTCTACTAACACCGTCCACTGCTCTACTGATACCATCCACTGCTCTACTGACACCGTCCACTGCTCTACTGACACCATCCACTGTCCTACTGACACCGTCCACTGCTCTACTGACACCGTCCACTGCCCTACTGACACCGTCCTCTGCCCTACTGACACCGTCCATTGTTCTACTGACACCGTCCTCTGCCCTACTGACACCGTCCATTGTTCTACTGACACCGTCCACTGCTCTACTGATACCATCCACTGTCCTACTGACACCGTCCTCTGCCCTACTGACACCGTCCATTGTTCTACTGACACCGTCCACTGCTCTACTGATACCATCCACTGCCCTACTGACACCATCCACTGCTCTACTGATACCATCCACTGCTCTACTGACACCGTCCACTGCCCTACTGACACCATCCACTGTCCTACTGACACCGTCCACTATCGTGTTGATACGTCTACTGCCCTTCTGACTGACACCATCCAATGCTCTACCAACCTCTGCCCTGTTGACACCTTCCACTGCTCTACTGACACTGTCCTCTGCTCTACTGACATCGTCCATTGTTCTACTGACACCGTCCACTGCCGTACTGACACCATCCATTGTTCTACAGACATAGTCCACTGCCCTACTGACAACGTCCACTGCCATACTGACAACGTCCACTGCCGTACTGACAACGTCCACTGCTCTACTGACACCATCCACTGCCCTACTGACACCGTCCTCTGCCCTACTGACCCCATCCACTGCTCTACTGATACTGTCCACTGCTCTATTGACACCGTCCACTGCACTACTGACACCGTCCACTGCACTACTGACACCGTCCACTACTCTTCCGACACCGTCCACTACTCTACTGATACCATCCACTGCTCTACTGACACCGTCCACTGCCCTACTAACACTGTCCACTGCCCTACTGACACCGTCCACTGCCCTACTGACACCATCCACTGCTCTGCCGACACCGTCCACTGCTCTACTGACACCGTTCATTGTTCTACTGACACGTCCACTACTCTACTGATACCATCCACTGCTCTACTGACACCGTCCGCTGCCCTACTGACACCGTCCGCTGCCCTACTGACACCGTCCACTACTCTACTGATACCATCCACTGCTCTACTAACACCGTCCACTGCCCTACTGACACCATCCACTGTCCTACTGACACCGTCCACTATCGTGTTGATACGTCTACTGCCCTTCTGACTGACACCATCCAATGCTCTACCAACCTCTGCCCTGTTGACACCATCCACTGCTCTACTGACACCGTCCTCTGCCCTACTGACACTATCCACTGCTCTACTGACACCGTCCTCTGCCCTACTGAAACCATCCACTGTCCTACTGACACCGTCCTCTGCTCTACTGACACCATCCACTGCCCTACTGACACCGTCCACTGCTCTACTGACACCATCCACTGCTCTACTGACACCGTCCTCTGCCCTACAGACACCGTCCACTGCCCTACTGACACCGTCCACTGCCCTATTGACACCGTCCACTGCCCTACTGACACCGTCCACTGCTCTACTGACACCGTCCACTGCTCTACTGACCCCATCCACTGCTCTACTGACACCGTCCTCTGCCCTACTAACACTATCCACTGCTCTACTGACATCGCCCACTGCCCTATTGACACCGTCCACTGCCCTACTGACACCGTCCACTGCTCTACTGACACCGTCCACTGCCCTACTGACACCGTCCACTGCTCTACTGACACCGTCCACTGCTCTACTGACACCGTCCACTGCTCTACTGACCCCATCCACTGCTCTACTGACACCGTCCACTGCCCTACTGACACCATCCACTGTCCTACTGACACCGTCCACTATCGTGTTGATAAGTCTACTGCCCTTCTGACTGACACCATCCAATGCTCTACCAACCTCTGCCCTGTTGACACCATCCACTGCTCTACTGACACCGTCCTCTGCCCTACTGACACTATCCACTGCTCTACTGACACCGTCCTCTGCCCTACTGAAACCATCCACTGTCCTACTGACACCGTCCTCTGCTCTACTGACACTGTCCACTGCCCTACTGACACTATCCACTGCTCTACTGACACCATCCACTGCTCTACTGACACCGTCCTCTGCCCTACAGACACCGTCCACTGCCCTACTGACACCGTCCACTGCCCTACTGACACCGTCCACTGCCCTATTGACACCGTCCACTGCCCTACTGACACCGTCCACTGCTCTACTGACACCGTCCACTGCTCTACTGACCCCATCCACTGCTCTACTGACACCGTCCTCTGCCCTACTAACACTATCCACTGCTCTACTGACACCGTCCACTGCCCTATTGACACCGTCCACTGCCCTACTGACACCGTCCACTGCTCTACTGACACCGTCCACTGCTCTACTGACCCCATCCACTGCTCTACTGACACCGTCCACTGCCCTACTGACACCATCCACTGTCCTACTGACACCGTCCACTATCGTGTTGATACGTCTACTGCCCTTCTGACTGACACCATCCAATGCTCTAGTAACCTCTGCCCTGTTGACACCATCCACTGCTCTACTGACACCATCCTCTGCCCTACTGACACTATCCACTGCTCTACTGACACCGTCCTCTGCCCTACTGAAACCATCCACTGTCCTACTGACACCGTCCTCTGCTCTGCCGACACCGTCCACTGCTCTACTGACACCGTTCATTGTTCTACTGACACGTCCACTACTCTACTGATACCATCCACTGCTCTACTGACACCGTCCGCTGCCCTACTGACACCGTCCGCTGCCCTACTGACACCGTCCACTACTCTACTGATACCATCCACTGCTCTACTAACACCGTCCACTGCCCTACTGACACCATCCACTGTCCTACTGACACCGTCCACTATCGTGTTGATACGTCTACTGCCCTTCTGACTGACACCATCCAATGCTCTACCAACCTCTGCCCTGTTGACACCTTCCACTGCTCTACTGACACCGTCCTCTGCCCTACTGACACTATCCACTGCTCTACTGACACCGTCCTCTGCCCTACTGAAACCATCCACTGTCCTACTGACACCGTCCTCTGCTCTACTGACACCATCCACTGCCCTACTGACACCGTCCACTGCTCTACTGACACCATCCACTGCTCTACTGACACCGTCCTCTGCCCTACAGACACCGTCCACTGCCCTACTGACACCGTCCACTGCCCTATTGACACCGTCCACTGCCCTACTGACACCGTCCACTGCTCTACTGACACCGTCCACTGCTCTACTGACCCCATCCACTGCTCTACTGACACCGTCCTCTGCCCTACTAACACTATCCACTGCTCTACTGACATCGTCCACTGCCCTATTGACACCGTCCACTGCCCTACTGACACCGTCCACTGCTCTACTGACACCGTCCACTGCCCTACTGACACCGTCCACTGCTCTACTGACACCGTCCACTGCTCTACTGACCCCATCCACTGCTCTGCTGACACCGTCCACTGCCCTACTGACACCATCCACTGTCCTACTGACACCATCCACTATCGTGTTGATAAGTCTACTGCCCTTCTGACTGACACCATCCAATGCTCTACCAACCTCTGCCCTGTTGACACCATCCACTGCTCTACTGACACCGTCCTCTGCCCTACTGACACTATCCACTGCTCTACTGACACCGTCCTCTGCCCTACTGAAACCATCCACTGTCCTACTGACACCGTCCTCTGCTCTACTGACACCGTCCACTGCCCTACTGACACTATCCACTGCTCTACTGACACCATCCACTGCTCTACTGACACCGTCCTCTGCCCTACAGACACCGTCCACTGCCCTACTGACACCGTCCACTGCCCTACTGACACCGTCCACTGCCCTACTGACACCGTCCACTGCCCTATTGACACCGTCCACTGCCCTACTGACACCGTCCACTGCTCTACTGACACCGTCCACTGCTCTACTGACCCCATCCACTGCTCTACTGACACCGTCCTCTGCCCTACTAACACTATCCACTGCTCTACTGACACCGTCCACTGCCCTATTGACACCGTCCACTGCCTTACTGACCCCATCCACTGCTCTACTGACACCGTCCACTGCCCTACTGACACCATCCACTGTCCTACTGACACCGTCCACTATCGTGTTGATACGTCTACTGCCCTTCTGACTGACACCATCCAATGCTCTAGTAACCTCTGCCCTGTTGACACCATCCACTGCTCTACTGACACTGTCCTCTGCCCTACTGACACTATCCACTGCTCTACTGACACCGTCCTCTGCCCTACTGAAACCATCCACTGTCCTACTGACACCGTCCTCTGCTCTACTGACACCGTCCACTGCCCTACTGACACTATCCGCTGCTCTACTGACACCATCCACTGCCCTACAGACACGTCCACTGCCCTACTGACACCGTCCACTGCCCTACTGACACCGTCCACTGCCCTATTGACACCGTCCACTGCTCTACTGACACCGTCCACTGCTCTACTGACACCGTCCACTGCTCTACTGACACCGTCCTCTGCCCTACTAACACTATCCACTGCTCTTCTGACACCATCCACTGCCACTACTGACACCGTCCACTACCGTGTTGATACGTCTACTGCCCTACTAACTGACACCATCCAATGCTCTACTGATACCAACCTCTGCCCTACTGACACTGTCCATGTTTTTATAACATTTAAAAATTTCGGTTTACATTTATGTATAAGAGAGTATATGTATGTATATATATATATATATATATATATATATATATATATATATATATATATATTATATATATATATATATGTATGTATATATATATATATATATATATATATATATATATATATATATATATATATATATATATATATATATATATATATATATTATATATATATATATATATATATATTATATATATATATATATATATATTATATATATATATATATATTATATATATATATATATATATATATATATATATATATATATATTGTAATAGTCCCTGTCACTGGGAAAAGGGATGGGATCTCTAACCCTGTGTCCATGTCTTATGGAGAGCCAGCAGGTTGTGTGCCCAGGTGCACACAGCCCATATAATGAGGGGCTAGTGAGAGCAGAGGGTGGAGGAAGGTGGAGTGTGTGTAGCTTGTTGCTACTGCTGTGTGAAGACAGACCTGTGTCTGGAGAGTGGTCTGCCCTGTGGGAGTCTGCAGCCTATGTAAAGGGGATTCTTTGCCCAGGGACTGGGAAAGGCTGGCCAGCCTTGAGAGTCGGGGAGACTGAGGAAGCCAGTGAGTCCAGGGGGCTGTAAAGAATTGGCAAATCTGTTGAGAGCAAGCAGAGGAACTGCTGACAAGAGAGCCAGGTGGCTTGGTATGTTTTCCTTATTTTTGAAGTGCTTAATGAAGTTAAACCCCTGCGTGGGAATCCTGAATGGACCTTTTTGCTTTTGTTTTTCGGTTTAATAAACGTGGGCTACCAGGCCCTTAACTATAATGCCTGTCTGAGGTGGACTCACTGCACTAAAAACGCATTTATCGCTTGAGCTAAATACCCCAAACATTACAAGTGGTGTTCGAATGCGGGCAAACAGACGGTGAAGTCCGGGTCTCTGTGCCAGTAGTGAGTCATTTCAGGAATTGCTGCTAGCGGTGTGTGGCAGCCAGGCAAACTGCATTGCGCAGAAGTTAAATTGATGAACTGTGTTGCATACAGGCGTTTTACCTGTGGAAGTGAGCTCAGCGTGGCCTGAGAAGATGTCTCCACCTAGGAGGGCCAGTCCAGAAGGCCAAGTGATGTGCGATACAGTGAATGAATGGTTCAAGCGGAATTGCAAAGAGTGGGCCGCAGTGCAAGGGGCTGAGATTGTGGCCTCTGACTATGTGCAACCCATGCTACCTACAGAGGAGGTTGGGGACTTCCTGAAAAAAATTGAAAAAGTTGCTGTAAGGAGAAAATGGCCTAGGGATCGGTGGCCAAAATTGTTGCAACCCTTGTTACGGATAGAGTACCGGTCGGTTTACCATTTGATGGATTGGGACCAGGATGACTACTGCAAGTTTAAAGAGGAAATTCTTCTTAGAGGAGTGTTCCAGCGTATCATGGGCCGCCAGCAATGCTCCAGGATGGGAGAGGTGTCACCGGAAGACCAAGATTTTGGAAATGCAGAGAAACGCAAAGTTTTGTGTCATGGCCGCTTAGGGAAAGTGGTGAGCTCAGAAAGGAGGGTGCAACAGTCTACATCCTGCATGAGGTATAGCCAACCGGTTTTGGAGTGCAAGTCTGCTGTTACCCCTAGCAACAGGGATCTTGTGTTGCCTACAGGGGGCATCAGTGGGTCTAGAAAGGCTGCAGTATTGCTCCGTGACCACATGGGGGCGTCAGCCTGTGGAGACACCACAGATGAAAGACATCGCACTCAAGTGAAGGCTATGACACCAGCTGCAGGAACTGGTAAGACTGTTTCAGTTTATGATGCTGAACCCAGTGAAGTGGGAGTATGTCCAGTGGGGAGATCCGCAGTACAAATGGACATGGACTTGCTGCAGTGTGCTACCCAGAGCAGTGGGGAGGCGCAGCGTAAAGCCCAACTAGCTGCAGGGCTAGAGACTGGAAAGGACATGGGGACTCTGCATGTGCCTGCTATAATCCAGCAGATGGCTGAGAAAATTGAGCTAGGGGTGACCAAAACAGTGCTGGTGCCATGTTCCCTAGTTACAGGTGCTGCAGGGTTGCCCAGGGAAACTTCCAAGGAGCTCGCAGTGACTGAGCAGAGAGTTTCCCAGGTCAGCTATGGAGCTGCCCAAATAGGTAAGAGTACCCCTTTACCGAGAGCGGGCGCTGTGAAGAGTCGCTCAGAGGTTATGGTGGCTCATAGACAACCCCCAAAAATGGCAGTTGTATCTACATGCAATGAAAATGCTAATGATTGTGCTGACAAAAGTGTTACTATGGGTAAAAGTGATGTGGATTGTAATGACATTGAAACATGTATTTCTTGTAATGTCATATCTGAGAGTGAGGTTGGTAATGTGTTCACTACCAATGATGAGAGTAGATCTCACGTGACAGGCAGAGGCATAGGATTGTCCATGGAGGTCTCAGGGGGTCTCCATGTGATGAAGCCAGAGTCTGTCCAGGATGGTTCTGGTCCTACTCTGGTGGAACAAGGTTGGACTGAGTCACACAGTGAGTGTGTGTGGGCACAGCCCCACAACCCTAAGTGTAGCCCAGTTGGCAAGGGGTTAATTCAGCCTGTAAAAGCTGAGAGTTCAAAGCTAGATGTGTTTGTAGCGCCACCAAAGCAAGGTGGTCAAAATAAGGTATTGCACATTGCCTTGGTTGAGGATGCAATCTCTCACGTTGATGTGAGTAAAAAAATATTGTCACAATGTGAGGTAGATAGAAGTGACAAGTGTGCTGTTTTGGCTAGTGAATCCCAGGTTCCTGTGGGGCCTTCTAGAGCAGCTGATGCAGCGCTGTGGAGCACTGGTGATGGAACCACAAGGGACTTGGATGATTGGTGCAAGAAAACACTTGCAGCACTAGACCAAGTGACAAAGACTTACGAAACAACGATGTGTAACAAAGGTGTGGACAGAACACCTGCTATGCCCAATGGAGGGATCACAGAATGGCCGGTGCTCAAGAGTACGCTAGCCTCTGTAAAGACTGATGCCCTCCAGTCTGAAGGAACGGTTCTGGGCGCAGACATGGCAGATGGGTTGTCCACAGCCCAGCAACTACGTAATAGCAAGTGTCAAGGTGACAATGTGACTATTGTTGACCTGCAGAGGCTCATTGTTGAGTTGGAGGGGAAGAGGAGACATATGGCTGACAGTGCTCCAGGGGAGCAACAGGCAGTGATGGTGGGTACCTCCAAGGAGGTGGAGGTCTCTTCCAAGGTCTCATCCTCTCAGACTACAGTGGATGAGCCCCTCCACGTCGTTAGTAAGGGAAAAGTCCCTAGAGTTCTGTGTTTAGATGTGGCATGTCTAGAAATAACTGAGATGTTGTTGGAATTGGTGAAAATCTTTCCGCTGTATACCTGCATGTATCCACCGCAGATGGGCGACCTGGTACTGCGTAGTACCAATCAGTGGAGACACATGGTACAGGCGATGTTAAGCAATGTTGATAAAAATAGGTTACTTTTGCAGAAAGTGGTCTCGCAGTTCTCTGCGAGAATGCTTCCAGCGACAGTTATGTGCGGAAGGCGTTCAGGGGAACTGCTAAAGGAATCAGAAATGATAGACATAGTAGAAGTCTTTCCGTATGCTGGTGTGATGAGGTGCATTCCTGCTGGTGCGATCCGAGGTGCAGCTGAGCAGTGGTTGGTACATGGCGCGTGTGCTGTCTCACCCGCTAGACCTCGTGAAAGGGAAGGGCCCGGAAAAGACGCAGCAGTAGTGGGAATTCAATCCATCACTCGCAGGGAGGTGCAGTTTGAGGTACCCGGAGACACTTTGACAGGAAATGGCAGTGTTGGTAACTGTAATGAAAAAGTGTATGAGAAGCACTGTAGAGCACTGTCGGACAACTCAGAGGTATTGGTTGAGGTACCAATGGACACAGAAATGGTTAAAGAGATTGGTGTGGAAAAATGTGGCGCAAAATGTGTGTTGGTAGGACAGTCGCTATTGGAGTGTTGGACAACCGGGAGCGATGTGAAACTGCGGGAATGTCCCATAGGGAGTAACTGCTTGCCTGTAGATGGTCCCTCCCTAGACCCTGTCCTAGCAAACCAGGTGACAAGAGGTCTTGATGATGATGATAATATTGAATTAAATAACCCCTTGTGGAACATTGCTATCGAGGTTAAACAGAAGTATGTGGTGTTGATCTCAGATGATTTGGTTGCCAAGGGTAACCACACAGGGGTTAGTGAACCTGATAAACAGATGTTGTTGGTTAGTGTTGCGTCAGGTAGTGAGAGGGGTCAGTCCCTGACAGATTTCATGGAAATGGGTCCCCAACAGTCCCAGGAGAGTAGGTCTGTGGGAGGGAAAAGGAGGATCCCGTGGCCAGAAGGTGGAAGGGATAGAGAGATTAGTGGGAGCCCATGGTTCAAGGTGAAGTGCTGGTGGAAACATACCCGGAAAAAGAAATGGGCCTACGCAGCGAATGGCTGGCACAGAGGTGTCCCATTCTTAGTGACTGGTTTATGTGTTCCTCCCTCCGGTGCGAAACAAGGGGGGAGTATAGGGAAATGTAGGACCCTGTTAAGATCCAGGGTGGGACGTACCTGGAAGCGCACCCGAAAAAAAGGTTGGGCCTACGTGGCTGACAGCCAGCACAGAGGTGTCCCAACCATGACGGGTGCTGGTGTTCCTCCCTCCGGATCGAAACAAAGGGGGGGGATATGTAATAGTCCCTGTCACTGGGAAAAGGGATGGGATCTCTAACCCTGTGTCCATGTCTTATGGAGAGCCAGCAGGTTGTGTGCCCAGGTGCACACAGCCCATATAATGAGGGGCTAGTGAGAGCAGAGGGTGGAGGAAGGTGGAGTGTGTGTAGCTTGTTGCTACTGCTGTGTGAAGACAGACCTGTGTCTGGAGAGTGGTCTGCCCTGTGGGAGTCTGCAGCCTATGTAAAGGGGATTCTTTGCCCAGGGACTGGGAAAGGCTGGCCAGCCTTGAGAGTCGGGGAGACTGAGGAAGCCAGTGAGTCCAGGGGGCTGTAAAGAATTGGCAAATCTGTTGAGAGCAAGCAGAGGAACTGCTGACAAGAGAGCCAGGTGGCTTGGTATGTTTTCCTTATTTTTGAAGTGCTTAATGAAGTTAAACCCCTGCGTGGGAATCCTGAATGGACCTTTTTGCTTTTGTTTTTCGGTTTAATAAACGTGGGCTACCAGGCCCTTAACTATAATGCCTGTCTGAGGTGGACTCACTGCACTAAAAACGCATTTATCGCTTGAGCTAAATACCCCAAACATTACAATATATATATATATATATATATATATATATATATATATATATATATATATATATATATATATATATATATATATATATATATATATATATATATATATATATATATATATACATGTTATAGGAGGGGTACACTGGCTCACTCTTTTTTATTTGATAAGGGACCATCTGTTATGTCCTTTGTCCAGCAAGCACACAGGCAGTGATTGTATTTAAGGAGGGGCTGCTTTGTCATCTTAGAACAGGAAGTGATTTAGGACTACAGAACATTACCATCTCTTCTCCATAACATAGGGGGAGGTGGGTTGTTCTGTACACACAGAGGGAGTTAAGAGCTCATTGGATTTCTGATAGGATCAAATGGCATTGTTTTGCACTTAGTGAACACCGAATGGATATAACAAAACACTCTCATTGGTATATTCAACCAAAAAGAAGTAAATAAGAGAAGTTCATTGTTAGGGTTTATATACACTTTGCCAGTTTGGATTCATGCAGACAGTGCTAAAAAAATCGAATTCATGTACGTAGTAGAGGCTGAGCATTTGAGTATAAGGACATTAGGCTGTATTTAAAAACTATTACAATTTTCAGCAGGTTGCTGGTGGGATGGTGGGATATAATCGAAGCCTATTGAACCTAAGGGAGATGTCCAGAAGAAGCTGGATTCACGTGAGCAATGATAATATAATCAATTTAATGTAGGGAATATTGGCTGAGCATTTGAGTATCAGGACATTGGGATGTATTTAAAAACCATTACAGTTTTCAGCAGGTTGCTTGAGAGCTGGAGGGACACAATCGAAGTCTATTGAACCTAAGGGAGATGTTCAGGAGAAGTTTATACAACAATCAGACGCCCATGGAACTTTGGAATTGGGATCGACAAGCTAATTCAAAAGCAATCTTCCTGTACCCACCATCCCTTCATACTTTGCCAAGAAGGACATTTTCAGGATGAAAAAGTTTTTCAACTAGTGATAAGTATCACACTTGACAACGACATGCGAAGTTCTTGGTAACCACTGAACCAAACCATGGCCGCCGGCACAGTGGAGATGCTGACTCTATAGTTTTACAATGAACAGTTATTATAAGACTGGGAACAAAGTTGGTGCTTCTGCCGTATACAATTGTTTACTTTGTATCAATTTATTTTTTTCAAACATTTTCTTGATTTATCCTAATGGACCTACAGTACAGGACATGGTAATGGTAAACCTTTTCTTAAAGCACTCTGGAGAGAGGTAGTTAATGGCAGCAATGACATGCATCTACTCTAAAGCAATTGAGAGCAAAAAAGAGGGAATGTTATTTATAGAGCAGAGGAGTAGGGAAGGGAAAGGAGGAAAGTAGGAGAGAGGAGAGGAAAGGAGAGGAGAGGAGAAGGGAGGAGAGGAGAAGGGAGAAGAGGAGAGGAGAAGGGAGGAGAGGAGATGAAAAGAGAAGGGAGAAGAGAGGAGAGGAGAAGGGAGGAGAGGAGAGGAGAAGGGAGGAAAGGAGAGGAGATGAGAAGGGGGAAAGGAGAGGAGAGGGTAGGAAAGCAGAGTGTAAGTAATGAGAGAGTGAAGGTAGGCGAAGAGACAGGATGAGAAGTGGTAGGAAGGGAGAGGGGGAAAAGGAATGGGAGGAGAAGGGAGGAGTGGGGATGGAAAGGGGAAAGGGGGGGTAGAGTAAAAGAGAAGAAAGAAGAGGAGTAGTAACATACAGTACATCCTCTGTCAATGGAAAGTAAAAATAGTGAATATTATTTATAGAGCAGAGAAGTAGGGAAAGGAAAGGAGGAAAGTAGGAGAGAGGAGAGGACAGAGGGGAGGAGAGGAGAGGGTAGGAAAGCAGAGTGTAAGTAATAAGAGAGTGAAGGTAGGGGAAGGGACAGGACAAGAAGTGGTAGGAGGGGAGAGGGGGAAAAGGAAGGGGAGGAGAGGGGATGGAAAGGGGATAGGGGGAGTAGAGTAAAAGAGAAGAAAGAAGAGGAGTAGTAATATACAGTACATCCTCTGTCAACTGAGAGTAAAAATAGTGAATATTATTTATAGAGCAGAGAAGTAGGAAAGGAAAGGAGGAAAGTGGGAGAGAGGAGAGGAGAGGAGAGGGGAGGGGAGGAAAGCCAGGTGTAAGTGATAAGAGAGTGAGGGGTAGGGGAAGAGACAGGGCGAGTAGTGCTAGTAAGGGAGAGGAGGAAAAGAAATTGGAGGAGAAGGGAGGAGAGGGGATAAAATGGGAAAAGAGGGAGTAGAGCAAAAGAGAAGAGGAGTAGTAACATACATCCTCTGTTAATTGAGAGTAAAAATAGTATTATGAAATATTATTTTTAGAGCAGTGAAGGAGGGAAGGGAAAGAGGGAGAGAAAAAAAGAGAGGGGAAGGAAGGAGAGGGGAGGGTAGAGGGAAGAAGGAAGGTTAGGGTGAAGGAGAGGAAAAGAGAGAAGAGGGGAAGAGAGAAGAGGAGAGAAGAGGGGAAGGGAGGAGAGGAGAGAAGAGTGGATAGGAAGAGAGAAGAGGGGAAGGGAGGAAAGGAGAAAAAAGGGGAAGGGAGGAGAGGGGAGGAGAAGGGAGTAGAAGGGAATGGAGGGTGAAGGAGAGGAAAACAGAGAAGAGGGGAAGGGAGGAGAGGTGAGAAGAGAGAGAAGAAAGAAGAGGAGAGAAGAGGGGAAGGGAGGATAGGGGAGGAGAAGGGAGTAGAAGGAAATGGATTGTGAAGGAGAGGAAAAGAGAGAAGAGGGGAAGGGAGGAGAGGAGAGAAGAGGGGAAGGGAGGAATGGAGAGAAGAGGGGGTAGGAGGAGAGAGGAGGGGAATGTAGGAGAGGAGAGTTGAGAAGAGGGGAAGGGAGGAGAGGAGAGTTGAGAAGAGGGGAAGAGAGGAAAAGGAGAGGAGAATTTTAGGGTAGAAGAACAATAAATTAAATGCAAGTTGAATAGAAATAATGATTGAAAGGAAGAAAGGAATGATAGACACATTTATAGAAAGGTTTATATATTGGTGTGTTCTTGAATTAAATTGATGACATTTGTATAAGTAGATATCTTCCCTGTCTGCACGCCATCATATGATCGCAGTTTTTTGTACAGAATAAGCCCATCACTCCCCCCCCCCCCCGCCCAAATGGAATAATATCACGCCAGGCCTGAATATATCTCTTTTCAAGTTATGCTCCATTTACAGTCAGGAACTGAGAATCCAAGTTAAAAGTTCAAACTGTATTTTCCAGTAACATTGCCCTTATCGCTGGGAACATTGATATTTTCAACTAGTTTAAGAACAGGCATTAAAGTGATTCCCAGAAGTGTGAAGGACCAAGAGAGATAAATGACACTTTCAGTACCTATTATTTGGCCGTCCTCCATTGTACTGTACTTCCAGAAATTCACAACACTTGTGGGAGAAACTGTGACAAAACACAGAGCTCTCTGCTGCTCATTCCATTCAAAGGGAGACATTTATGATACGGCCGCTGTGACTACTTGTTTAAAGCATAGTTCCATCTTGGAGTAAGTTGTCAGGATAAAACAATGCACATTCAGAATATTTTGTGAATAGCGTTTAGTTATAAAGTAGTGCTGTGATCCCTCCTTCCTCTATCAATATATACATACAGTTTATACTATATATATATATATATATATATATATATATATATATATATATATATATATACCCAAATCCAAACTCAAATGACATGAAGCCGCCAGCCCAAACATCTGTGGCCATTGATGTTACTAGCAAAATTCTCACCAGCCACATGTAACAAAGCAGTGGGGATGCTGGTGACATCACTGACCAATGTCATTTGGTAAGTGACATTGAGGCCATGTGGCTATATTAGGTCAATGATGTCAATAGCATCCCCTCCCCTTTGTTACATGTGGGTGGGGGGGGAATAGTGACATCACTGACCTTATATGGTCAATGATACTGTGGTCATGTGACCATATTAGGTCAGTGATATGACCAGAATCCCCACCCCTTTGTTACATGTAGGTGGGTTGGGGGGGCAGTGACCTCACTGACCTAATTTGATCTATGACACTGTGGCCATGGGGCCATATTGGGTCAATGATGTCACCAGAATCCACACCCCTTTGTTGCATGTGGGTGGTGGGGGGGGGGGGGTGTCAGTGACATCACTGACTTAATTAGGTCAATGACACTGTGGCCATGGGGCCATATTAGGTCAATGATGTTGTCAGAATCCCCATCCCTTTGATACAGGTGGGTGGTGGATGCCAGTGACATAACTGACCTAATTTGGTCAATGTCATTGTGGTCACCTGACCATATTAGGTCAATGGTGTCACCATCATCCCCACCCCTTTGGTACATGGGGGGGGGGGCAGGTAGTGACATCACTGACCTAATGTGCCATATTTGGTCAATTATGTCGTCAGAATCCCCCTTTCCTTTTGATACAGGTGGGTGGAGGGTGCCAGTGACATCACTGACCTAGTTTGGTCAATGTCATTGTGGCTATATTAGGGCAATGATGTCACCGGCATTTCCGCCACTTTGTTACATGTGGTAAGGGGAGGAGCATCACTGACCTAATTTGGTTTGTGACAAAGTGGCCATATTAGGTCAATGATTTCACCAGAATCCCCACCCCTTTGTTACGTATGGCTGTAGGGTGGGAACTTCCACAGATGATCGACCAGGAGGCCTGCTATCATGTGACAGTTTCCCTTAGATCATCTATAGTCAAAAATGTGGCAACAATATAAAATTACAGACCCTTTATCATTAAAAAGTAAACCTTGACTCCCAGTCCTAACTTTGCCTAGGCTGAGATGATGAGGCAGGAGGAAGCATTTCATCAGTCTCCTATGCCCCAGTGTTTAGAGCAGGGGTCTCCATCTCCAAACTGCGGCCCGGGGGCCAGATGTGGCCCTTTGCTAGCCTTTATCCGGCCCTTGGGGCACTATTCATCCCAATGATATGAGGAACTATTCCTCCCACTGACACCAGCAATGGGGCACAATGTCTTCCACTGATACCAATGATGGAATACTACTCCTCCTAATAACAATAATGGGGCACTACTCCTCCTAATACCAATAATAAGGGCACTACCCCTCCAACTGACCACCAACCCTAAAGGCCATATTTATTCTCACTGATGCTGGGCCTGGGACATTTTCTACCCCCACTGGCCACGATCCGGCCCTCCCAAAGTCTGAAGGACAGTAGACTGGCCCTTTGTTTGAAAAGTTTGGAGACCCCTGGTTTAGAGTATATGTTTGTAACTTTGTAGCAAGGCGAGATGCTGCTGCAGGGACTTATTTGTGTCAGACATTTTTATACACAGCCAAGAACTGAGGCATAAGCAGTTCAGGGGCAAATAGCTCACTGCTGTTGAAATGTAAATGGGAGGAGTACTAGTACTGAAAGTGAGGTACTCCTTTATGTTCCTTTAACGAGCTCTACCTCACCTTTAAAATGAGTTTTGGGAGAACCTGAATTAAGAATTTTCTACAGACAGCTTCCCAGAGAGAGACAAACCAGTATTATCTAACTTCAGAGTCTCAGAGTCTTCCCTGAAACTACTTTATAAAGCTGGCAGGTTCGGACATTGAAGTCGTCAATTTCCCATCACTCCTGTTTACTGTGCAGACGCGAGATGGAAGCTGGCCTGTCATTGGTCAGTGGCACTCCTTCTCCCTAACACTCGCCAGCAATTCTTTCTTCACCTCTATAAATTGAGATTGCAGCCAACCTCGAGTCACCCATCTGTCAGCGTGTCTGTGTCTTCACTTATTCCTTCAGCATCTGGAGACCCATCCTGCTTCGCCTCTAAGATATTCAATTACATTTCAACTTCTGCGCTGACATAAACAATTCACAAGTAAACCAGTACAGGCCTCCGGGAAGATTTAAAGGAGTTTGGTGACACTTTGGGGAATGAGGAACATTCAGGCGAGTTTACTACAAGTGCAACAGCCTCAGTCTAAAATCGAGAAAAATAATTACAGCTCGTTGACCCTGTTTAGTATGTAATTAAAAATACATAGCGACCAGACATGAAAACTTGACAATGACCCTAACTCAGGGTGTAAAGACTGCCTAGTTTATATGCTAGGGACATACACCAGTAGGAATAAGAATTGGTTCTAGTGTTAATCCAAAAGGGGGCTTATCTTTGGAGGATATGATAAAAATGAGTGGACCTGGTTAAAGTCTTAGACTGCTGGAGGAATCCCTCATCAGAAGATTAAATCTTAAATATGTGGTTGGGAGTGTCTAATCAAAACTATCATCTACCTTGAAAATCTGTTTAAAATATTTACTGAACAAGAGAGTCAGATCCAACAAACACATTTTGAGGTATATACCGTGATATATAAGACCCGAAGAAGGAATCCATTACCCTGAAACGTGTTGGCTCTATCTGATGTTCTAGTGTTAATCCAAAAGAGGTGGGTTCTCCTCAGAGGAGATGATAAAAGTGTGTTATGTGTGGACCTGGTCAAGGTTTAGACTGCTGGAGGATTTGCTCATCAGAAGATTCAATCTGGTTGAGAGTCAAATGTGGTTGGGAGTCCCTAGTCAAAATAGTCATCTAACCACATCACCAAATGTGTTTGTGAGTCCCTATTCAAAATAGTCATCTAACCACATCACCAAATGTGGTTTGGAGTCCCTAGTCAAAATAGTCATCTAACCACAAAACCAAATGTGGTTGGGAGACCTAATCAAAACGGTCATCTAACTTGGAAATTTGTTTCAAATATTAATTGTACAAGAATGTCATATACAGTCAACACGTTTTGAGAGATATACCATTATATAAGTCCAGAGGAAGGAGTCTATTCGCCTAAAACATGTGGGCTCTATCTGATGTTCTAGTAATAATCCAAAAGAGGGGGGGGTTCTCCTTGGAGGAGATGATAAAAGTGTGTTATGTGTGGGCCTGGTAAAGGTCCTAGACTGCCGGAGGAATCCTTCTTCAGAACATCAAATCTGGTTGATAGTGAAATGTTTTTGGGAGTATCTAGTCAAAATAGTCATCTAACCACATCACCAAATGTGGTTTGGAGTCCCTAGTCAAAATAGTCATCTAACCACAACACCAAATGTGGTTGGGAGACCCTAGTCAAACTGGTCATCTGACTTGGAAATTTGTTTAAAATATTTATTGTACAAGAATGTCATATACAGCCAACACATTTTGAGAGATATACCATTATATAAGCCCAGAGGAAGGAGTCTATTCCTTAAAACATGTGGGCTCTATCTGATGTTCCAGTATTAATCCAAAAGAGGGGGGGTCTCCTTGGAGGAGATAATAAAAGTGTGTTATGTGTGGGCCTGGTAAAGGTCCTAGACTGCTGGAGGAATCCTTCTTCAGAACATCAAATCTGGTTGATAGTCAAATTTTGTTGGGAGTACCTAGTCAAAATAGTCATCTAACCACATCACCAAATGTGGTTGGGAGTCCCTAGTCAAAACAATCATCTAGCTTGGAAATTTGTTTAAAATATTTATTGAACAAGAATGCCAGAAACAACCAACACATTTTAAGGGGGAATAGCGTTATATAAGCCTTGAAGAAGGAGTCCATTCCTCTGAAACATGTTGGCTCTATTTGATGTTCTTGTTCAATAAACATAATAAATGTACTTCCAAGCAAGATGATCATTTTTAGTTGGCATTACCAATCGCCAATCCAGGAGCTAAACTCATGATTAAAGTGTGGTGTGTGTAGACCTGCTTAAGGTGCTGGCCTATTGCTTCTCTGATCATAATGGAGTAAATACAGTTCAGAGGTTCAAATTCTGGATTCATGGTTAGGAGAGCTTAGAAAAGTTATCTAACTTTAAAGTTCTTTTAAAATGTGTACTGAACAAGAATGTCAAGTTTTAAGGGATATTAAGCCTTGAAGAAGGGAAAGTCTATTCCCACCAAAACGTGTTGGCTTTATTTTATGTTCAATAACCTTATCAAACAAACTTCCAAGTGAGGCGATTGTTTTTAGCAGGAACTCCCAACCACATATCCAGTAAATAACCAAGTTATATACTATAAGCCCTTAAAAAGGGGAGTTCATTCCCCCGAAACATGTTGGCTCTATTTGACGTTCTTGTTCAATATGGATTTGTGGTTGGGAAGACCTAGTAAAAATGATAAATTCACTTGGAAATTCATTTAAAATGTGTATTGAACAAAAGCGTCAGACACAACCAAAGAAGATGGGAGACACACCATTATATAAGTCTTGAAGAAGGGGGAGGCCTATCCCCAAAACTGTGTTGGCTGTATCTGTTCAATAAACACATTAAACAAACTTTAATGTGATTGTTTTTGGTAGGCACTTCCAACTGCAAGTTCAGGATATAATTTACATGCTAAAATCTCCTGCAACCGAATTTATAGCTTAGGGAACTAGTACTGTAAATATGCCGTGGCACTAGACCAGTAGTGGTGAGAATTGATTCTAGCGTAATTCCATTTTAAACACACTTCCAAGAGAGAATACCATTTTTATCAGGCGCGCCCAACCACAAATCCAGTATATAACTTATGTGCTGGAATCCATCTCCTGCAACCTTATGCTTTCTGGGCTAAATCTCTGAAGTTGCCGGAATGCTCATCCTTAGTCTTACTCATTCACAATAGAGCATGAAAAGGAGGTTCTACAGCACAGACGGATGTGAGTGAAGACGGCAAAGACAATCAAAAGCAACACTAAAAACCTTCTGAATTTTTCTGCAGAGGAATTAAATATGTAATTAAGAGCTATTTGTTATATCTGTTCATTAAGGGGAAAATAAATACCTGTTGGTCCTGCCAGAATTAGACCACTGGAACAAATTGGACCATGCTTTATAGTAGGGGTGCAACGGATCAAAAAACTCACGGATCGGATTGATCCTCGGATCAGAGTCACGGATCGGATCATTTTCGGATCAGCAAACAAAAACAAAAAACACACAAATCTTGTTACACCCACCGGAGTTTTAGATTTAAAAGCTATTTTCAACACAAAACCGAGCTTATATGCATAAATACAGTATTTGTAGATCGGACAGACTGTTTAGATGTTAGATTTTAAAAGCAACAGCAAACCTGCTGACCTTGCATGGTTGCTAATGTGACAGAACACCTCTGATTTTCACATTTAACATTAACATTGCTTTTAAAATCTAACATCTAAACAGTCTGTCCGATCTACAAATACTGTATTTATGCATATAAGCTCAGTTTTGTGTTGAAAAAAGCTTTTAAATCTAAAACTCCGGTGGGTGTAACAAGATGTCCGCTTGCCCCCTTCTCACTCTATTATTACTGTACTGTGCAGGAGTGTGGGGTGTAGCAAGATGGCGGTGACAAAACGTCACTTCCTGTCGAGACAGCGGCCGCTTCCGGGTGTACCAAGATGGCCGCCGCTCCGGAGCTAGGCCGAAGCCGCGGCCTTTCCTATGGCCGAGGCCGCAGAGTGCTCCGTGGATCGCGGGTGTGCCGATCCGCGGAGGTTGATCTGTACGGATCACGGATCGGCGACGATCCGTTGCACCCCTACTTTATAGTTTTTTTTTGCCTTTGGTTATAGGATTCTGTATATGGAGGTTTGCTATTTATCCTTTAATCCATTAATTAATTCATTTTTAAAATTTTCTTTTGGTAGAACTAGATAGACTTGTGTCTTTTTTTTTAACCCAGCTATGCAGCTACGTAACTCCAAGGGTGCTCTGCGATATTATGTACCAACAATAGGAATGTCAGGGGGCCGCAGTTGGGACCACCACTGCTATAGCTAGCAGTGTTTAGATTATTTCAAATATCCTGTTGGTTCTGCCAGAATTCCCCCACTGGAGCAATTTTGGACCATGCTTTCTATTTTTTTTTGTCTTCCTCTGGATCAGCTGTGGTAATAGGATTCTGTTAATGGAGGTTTGCTATCTATTTATTCTGTTAATTAATTTGTTTCTTAATTTCCTTTTGGTTGAACTAGATGGACTTGTGTCTTTTTTCAACATAACTATGCAACTTTGGAAATCCAGATATGTACAAACAATAGCAATGTTGGGATGTCGTGCTTGAGGCCACCATCAGTTGACCACCACTGGTAAAGAAAGTAATGGCTAGATGCCTTAAACTAGCCTGTCAGTCAATCCAGAATTCCTCCACTGGAGCAATTTGGACCATGCTTTATAGGGTTTTTTTCCCTCCTCTGGATCAACTGTGGTTATAGCATTCTGTATATGGAGGTTTGCTATTTATTCATTCTGTTAATTATTTTTATTTATTTTTTCCCTGTTGGTTGAACTAGATGGACTTGTGCCTAACTGTGCAACTACGTAAATCAAGAAGTGCTTTGCAATATTACATATAGCAATATTGGGGATTGGGCTTGAGACCACCACCAGTTGACCACCACTGGTATAGTTAGCAGTGGTTAGATACCTTCAACTAGCCTATTCCTGTCAGAATTCCCCTATTGGAGCAAATTGGACCATGCTTTATAGGGTTTTTGTCTTTCTCTGGACTAGTTGTGGTTATAGGATTGTGCTGGTTTTCTATTGTTTTTTTTTTATTCTACTTGTAAATTAATTATTAATCAATTAACTTTTGGTGGAGCTAGATGGACTTGTGCCTTTTGTTTGCCTTCCTCTGGTGATAGGATTCTGTATATGGAGGTTTGCTATTTATTCTTTTAATTATTTAATTCATTCATTCATGTCTTAATTTCCTTTTGGTTGAAATAGATGGACGTGTGTCTTTTGTTTGCCTTCCTCTGGTGATAGGATTCTGTATATGGAGGTTTGCTATTTATTTTTTTAATTATTTAATTAATTCATTCATGTCTTAATTTCCTTTTGGTTGAAATAGATGGACGTGTGTCTTTTGTTTGCCTTCCTCTGGTGATAGGATTCTGTATATGGAGGTTTGCTATTTATTTTTTTAATTATTTAATTAATTCATTCATGTCTTAATTTCCTTTTGGTTGAAATAGATGGACGTGTGTCTTTTGTCAACCCAACTATGCAACTTAATAAATCCAGAGGTGCTTTGTGACATTATAAACTAACAATAGCATTGTTGGAGGTCCGCACTTGATGACCACCACTGGTATAGCAAGCAGTGGTTAGATTCCTTCAACTAGCCTGTTGATCCTGCCAGATTTCCCCCACTGGAGACATTTTGGACCATGCTTTATATTTTTTTTGCCTTCCTCTGGATCAATTGTGGTTATTGGATTGTGTATAGGCAGGTTTTATATTGTTTCATTTATTCTATTAATTAATTAATTTATTAATTTCCTTTTAGTTGAGCTAGATGGACTTGTGTCTTTTTTTTTGCCTTCCTCTGGTTATAGGATTCTGTATATGGAGGTTTCCTATTTATTTATGTATTTACTTATTCTGTTCATTAATAATGTATTTATTTTAACATTTCCTTTTGGTTGAACTAGATGGACGTGTGTCTTCTTTCAACCTAACTATTTAACTACGTAAATCCAGAGGTGCTTTGCGATATTATGTATTAATAATAGTAACATTGGGGGGCCGTGCTTGAGACCACCACCAGAGTACCACCACTGGTATAGCTCGTAGTGGTTAGATACCTTCAACTAGTCTGTTCTTTTCAATGTTCCTGACACTTGTCTGAACTGGGGAAGACACTTGGTTGAGCAAAACATCATCAACATTACAGAACAAGTCAAAATAATAATACGGAAGCTGAATTCTCATGCTCCAAGCCTTGCATGAGTGAAATGATTTACTCTGATAATATCTCATGGCAGGCCATGTAAATTACCCTCTAATACAAACAATGATCTTCTTAGAAGACCTCGGGTGAGCTCACCCTCCGGGTCACATGACAATATATCACTATCTTACAGGTAATTAGAAAATTATGTGTGGGTCACGAGGTTAATTGGCTTCATCTCCTGATACAAATCCTGCATCCTGCCTCTTATGAATGCAAATAATTGCTTGACATACTTTGAGGTTTTTGTTTTTTCTGTTCATGTCCAAACAATGCAAATGTGTAACATTTAAAGGGAGCGTGCACTGTGAAATATGAAGGCTGCCATTGTCTACAACTTTCTGAAAGTGCTAGTTGCTGGACGGCCATGCCCATCTTTTGGTTTCTCTTTTTTTTTCTTTTTTTTATTATAAATAAAATAAATATAAATAATACATTATAAATAAATAAACAAAGAAAAAAGTAATAAAAAAAAAAAGACCATCTTTTGGTTTCAATGCTTTCATTAAAGTGTATGTCAAAGCCAAAAAATAAAAAATAAAAAATTCAATACATCTCTGCAATACATGCACATTCCTATGTGCTTTATGTATTTAACCACTTTAGCACTACAGTGATTTTTTTTTTCATTTTTTTGCACCCTTGTAAAAAATCTACATTTTTGGCCATAAAATTGCCTAAACCCCCAGAACATATACACAAACATATTTTCTGAAAGCAGAGACCCTGTAGAATAAAAATTATAGTAGTTCCAATTTTTTATATTGCACGATATTTGAGCAAATGTTTTTCAAATGCAAATTTTCTGAAAAAAATGTTATAAAATTAATTTTAATGCAAACACGTACAACACATGCATATTCCCCCATGCATTTTTTCTTTAACCGCTTTGGCACTAGCGCTATTTTTAAATTTTTTTCAGACTTGTAAATATCTGCATTTTCAGCCTTAAAACTGCTTAAATCCCCAGAACATATACATATACACTATAGCTGCACGATTCTGGCCAAAATGAGAATCACAATTTTTTTGGTTAGAATAAAGATCGCGATTCTCGCGGCGTAACATAATGTTTCACATTATACAAAAAAATTGTGCTAACTTTACTGTTTAGTTTTTTTTTATTCATTAAAGTGTATTTTTTTCCCAAAAAAAATGCATTTGTCTTGATGGATTAGCAATAAAAGATTTTCATACATCTGAGGGTGGTCATCCATTTTTCCATGCAAAAAAAAATCTGAGGAAGCCCTATTAAAAAAAAAACAAAAAATATGTTTCCCTTTTAAATATGGTGTCTCAGCTTTTGTACTCTTATTTTACACATATTTATGAATTATGACCTCACTCAGATGTATGAAAATCTTCAATCAATTTTATTGATTTCCATGAAGACAAAAGCATCACAGCGCCAACAGACATGGGGAGAAGTGTTGACGCGTTTCACGCTACATGCGCTTAATCATGATTATATAGCATGAAACGCGTCAACGCTGTTCCCTGCCTGTTGGAGCTGTAATCTTTTTGTCTTGATGGATTACCAATAAAAGGTTTTCATACATCTGAGGGTGCTCATCCATTTTTCCATGCAAAAATAATTCTGCTGAAGCCCTATTCAGAAAAAAAAGTTTGTTTCCCTTTTAAATATGGCGTCTCAGCTTTTGTACGCTTATTTTACACATATTTATGGAATTATATCGACAATTATTTTACATTAACCATTGTTTTGTGTAGGTTTCCTCCTCCTTTAACTAGAATCACATGACATTTGCATGCCACCATTACAGCCTGAGCCAAGAACCCGGATTTGAGACCGTCGCGCCGCGCTTACTGTAATGCATTCCGCGCCAAAGCAGATGGACAAGGAGTGATGTATAGTTATTTTTGTTTAAATATATTGATATGGGCACAACAAAAAACAATTTACTGCCCACCCCGCTGCATCTATATAACTGTCAAGCGTAAGGGATTGCGGGACGTGTTCCATCCGCGATAACATATGGCGAGCGCGCCGCCCGTCTCCCCGTGCATTGTACGTTCAGCATCCGCCTTGGTCACAGTTATCGCTGAACAGCTTTATGTGGTTATAAATCTGCTACTCACTTGGAAGACTGTTACTATTCCTGCGCCTGGACACTTATTTATAACCGAGCTGGTACCGGCGCTCTATATCCCCGGCGTTTGAAAAGAAGTTTGTGGCTTGATTTGGTATTCTGTGCACCTGCATGTTTTGGGAACCTTAGGATGGTCTACAAAACACTAGACACCAATAAAGCAATGCGTTTAAAACAAAGTAATAAAAGAGATGAGCATGACTGATCTGCCCCTAAAGTCACAAAAATGATTTTTGTTGAATACCAATTTTTCAGGTAGCCAATAAAACCAGATGGGTTTATAGCAGTGTTTCTCAACTCCAGTCCTCAAGGCGCCCCAACAGGTCATGTTTTGCAGGATTTCACCTCAGATGAAACAGCTGTGGTAATTATTAAGGCAGTGAAACTGATCAAATCACCTGTGCAAAATAATGGAGAGCCTGAAAACATGGCCTGTTAGGGCGCCTTGAGGACTGGAGTTGAGAAACACTGGTTTATAGGGTTAATAATTGCGAATGCGAGGGGTCCCTTGATAATTATATTTCCTAGGTTTGGATAGCAAAAGAATGAGATTATACAAAATATGTGAGAGCATTGTAGTATAATGAGTTTAAACCCACATATGTTATTTTCCTACTATCTTCATACTATTACTGTGCCCATCTGCAGCCTCACTGTGCCCATCTGCAGCCTCACTGTGCCCATCTGCAGCCTCACTGTGCCCATTTGCAGCCTCACCGTGCCCATCTGCAGCCTCACTGTGCCCATTTGCAGCTTCACCGTGCCCATCTGCAGCCTCACTGTGCCCATTTGCAGCCTCACCGTGCCCATCTGCAGCCTCACTGTGTCCATTTGCAGCCTCACTGTGCCCATATGCAGCCTCACTGTACCTGTGATAACTAAAACAGCGGGTGCCTCCCACTGTGTCATGCAGTCTGTCCGAGGGCCGTCCACTGTAACAAAGCCCCGCCTCCTCCTTGTCCGTGATAGACGGAACACTGATACAGTTTCCCAGCATTGCATCAGTGTTCCTCTGTCACGGACGAGGAGGAGGCGGGGCTTTGTTACAGTGGACGGCCGCCAAACAGACTACATAACACAGCGGGAGGCACCCGCTGTTTTAGTTATCAAGGGTACAGTTGCAGATGGGCATGGCACAGCGGGAGACAACCGCTGTTTTATTAATCACAGGTACAGCTGCAGATGGGCACCCTCACTCGAGTATAAGCCGAAGGGTTTTTTTCAGCCTAAAAAATGTGCTGAAAAACTCGGCTTATACTCGAGTATATACGGTAATCTGTAATATTTTTGGAGCTAGTACTTTCATTCCTAGAGCTTTTGTCCCTAGATCTAGCACTTTTGTCCCTAGATCTAGCACTTTTGTCCCTAGATCTAGCACTTTTGACCCTATAACTATCACTCTCATCCCTAAAGCTTGTACTTTCAAACCTAGAGCTAGCACTTTCTTCCCTAGAGCTAGAACTTTCTTTTCTAGAACTCAAACTTTTGACCCTAGGGCTAACACTTTCCTCTTTAGAGCTAGAACTTTCTTTCCTAGATCTAGCACTTTTGATTGTAGAGGAAGCACTTTCTTTCCTTCCTTTCGTTTTATGAGCTAACATTTTCAACCATAGAGCTACTACTTTCTTCCCTAAAGCTAACAGTTTCTTCCCTGTAGCTAGCATTTTCTTCATTACAACTATCACTTTTAATCCTAAAGCCAGCCTTTTGTTACCTAGAGCTAGCACTTTTGACCCTAGAGCTAGCAATTTGGTCTTGAGAGCTAGAACTTTCTTTTCTAGAGCTAACACTTTCTTCTTTCGAGCTGGTACTTTCATTCCTAGAGATAGCACTTTCTAGGCTTGAGCTTGCACGTTCACTGCTAGAAGCTAGTACTTTTGTCCCTAGATCTAGCACTTTTGACCCTATAACTATCACTTTCATCCCTAAAGCTAAAACTGGAGAAAGTGCAGAGAAGGGCAACCAAACTGATAAGAGGCATGGAGGAACTCAGCTATGAGGAAAGATTAGAGGAACTGAATGTATTCTCTCTTGAGAAGAGGAGAATAAGGGGGGATATGATCAACACGTTCAAATATATAAGGGGTCCATATAGTGAACATGGTGTTGAGTTATTCACTTTACGGTTAACCCAGAGGACACGGGGGCCCTCTTTACGTCTAGAGGAAAAAAGATTTCATCTCCAAGTATGGAAAGGTTTCTTCAGAGTAAGATCTGTGAAAATGTGGAATAGACTCCCGCCAGAGGTGGTTCTGGTCAGCTCAGTAGATTGCTTTAAGAAAGGCCTGGATACTTTCCTAAATGTACATAATATAACTGGGTACTGACATTTATAGGTAAAGTTGATCCAAGGAAAATCCGATTGCCTCTCGGGGGATCAGGAAGGAATTTTTTCCCCTGCTGTAGCAAATTGGAGCATGCTCTGCTGGGGTTTTTTGCCTTCCTCTGGATCAACTGAGGGTATAAAATTGGGTATATTGGATTGTACGATATTTTGAATTTTATTTATTGTTTTTAAGGTTGAACTGGATGGACTTGTGTCTTTTTTCAACCTGACTAACTATGTAACTATGTAACTATCTAGCACTTTTGACTCTAGAGCTATCACTTTTATCCCTAGAGCTAGCACTTTACAAACTAGAGCTAGCACTTTCCTCACTAGATTTCACACTTTCGACCCTAGAGAAAGAACTTTCATCCTTAGAGCTAACACCCTTTTTTTTTTGTCCCTACAGCTAGAACTTTTGTCCCTAGATCTAGCATTTTTCATCTCTAGAACAAGCACTTTCAAACCTTGAGAAAGCACTTTTGACCCTGGATCTAGCACTTTCTTCCCTAGTGCTATGATTTTTGACCTAGAGCCAGCTCTTTTATCTCTAGACGTAGCACTTTGAACCCTAGAGCTAGCAATTTTGTCCCTAGAGCTAGAACTTTTATCCCTAAAACTAGCATTTTAACAATGGCAAGAAAAAAAAAAAAAAACAGATGTGACTGTAACCCACTTCTTGTCCTTGTTTATTTCAGTCTGCCTGGCTCTGTCTTCTCCGCAAGAATCATCTTCCAATTATTGCCTATTTTTCATCCCCTTCCTGCCTTCCTCTTACACTTGTGTCCTCGCCTGTCTGTTCTCAGTGACGTTGGCACACTGTGTTCCTCTGCCCCCCTCCAGCATTCAGCTGCCTGTCTTGTCTGCTTCCCTGTCTGTGTCGTATCGCCTCTCATACTCCGACCGTCCTCGGAGATGCTTATTATGTGAGATGGGAAGACACAAGATCTCAGGGGATCTGTAGGCAAGGAATCCAAGAGCGGTGCATAAACAGCAAGAGAACCACACCGGAGGAGGGGGGGGGGGAGTAAAATTGCTACATTAGACAACATCCCATAACTGACAATGATATGTTGATCAGATGCAAATATGACAGAAAGTCAGAACAGGCAAATCCTCGGAGAGTCAATCGCATTCCTCCCATTATCTCTGGCAGAGTAGAGGGTCTCGGTGCTCCGCTGGAACTGGGGACCCCGGATACGTGGAAGCAGCAGAAGGAATTGTTTACAGACGATACAAAAGTTTCTTGTCAACTCTCCGGGGAGCCGTGTAATAATGTAAGAGAGCGGTGCTTAAAAAAAGATCGCTCTAAGTCAGTTTATCCCAAAACTTTGTTCAGTCGTCTACCGCAATTAGAAATGATGTAGCGTCTACCAGCCTGCTAGGTGCACCAGATATCACGGCACAGATCTTATCTGTATGTCAGACCTCCCAACTGTCTGAGCGGTTTGCTGCCTAACAATCAACCCAAATGAGATAAAGCTGTCCTTTATTTTATAATTCGTTGTCTAGTATATTCCCTACTAACTATCAACACCCAAGACCTGACGAAGGGGGAGTATTGAGCTCAGGAAACATGTTGGCCTCCCGCAATGCGAAGGTGTGCCAACATCCCTGTATTAACTCACGGTATATTTACCACTTAAGGACCGAGCCTCTGTTTGAGATTTGTTGTTTACAAGTTAAAAACAGTTTTTTTTTTTTTGCTAGAAAATTACTTAAAACCCCCAAACATTATACATTTTTTTTTCTAACACCCTAGAGAATAAAATGGCGGTCGTTGCAATACTTTCTGTCACGCCATATTTGCGCAGCGGTCTTATAAGCACACTTTTTTTGGAAAAAAATACACGTTTTTGAATTAAAAAAATAAGACAACAGTAAAGTTATCCCAATTTTTTTTGTATTGTGATAGATAATGTTACACTGAGTAAATTGATACCCAACATGTCACGCTTCAAAATTGCGCCCGCTCGTGGAATGGCGACAAACTTTTACCTTTAAAAATCTCCATAGGTGAGTTAAAAAAATTCTACAGGTTGCATGTTTTGAGTTACAGAGGAGGTCTATGACTAGAATTATTGCTCTCGCTCTACCGATCGCGGCGATACCTCACGTGTGGTTTGAACACCGTTTTCATATGCAGGCGCTACTCACGTATGTGTTCACTTCTGCGCGCGAGCTTGGCGGGACGGGGCGTGCTTACATTTTTTTTGTGGCGACAAACTTTTACCCTTAAAAGTCTGCATAGGCGACGTTTAAAAAATTCTACAGGTTGCATGTTTTGAGTTACAGAGGAGGTCTGGGGCTAGAATTATTGTTCTCGCTCTACCGATTGCGGCAATACCTCACATGTGTGGTTTGAACACCGTTTTCATATGCGGGCGCTACTCACGTATGTGTTCGCTTCAGCACGCGAGCTCAGCGGGATGGGGCGCGTTTAAATATTTTTTTTATGGCCGCTCGTGGAATGGCGACAAACTCTCACCCTTAAAAATCTGCATAGGCGACGTTTAAAAAACTCTACAGGTTGCATGTTTTGAGTTACAGAGGAGGTCTAGGGCTAGAATTATTGCTCTCACTCTACCGATCGCGGCGATACCTCACATGTGTGATTTGAACACCGTTTTCATATGTGCGCGCTACGTTACCTTTTATTTTTTATTTTTACACTGTTTTTTAAAAAAAAAAAAAATGTGTCACTTTTATTCCTATTACAAGGAATGTAAACATCCCTTGTAATAGAAAAAAATCATGACAGGTCCTCTTAAATGCGAGATCTGGAGTCAAAAAGACCTCAGATCTCATATTTACACTAAAATGCAATTAAAAAAATTAACAAAGTGTCATTTAAAAAAAAAAAAATAATAATAATAATAAAATTGCCCTTAAAAAGCTATGGGCTGAAGTGACGTTTTGACGTCGCTTCCGCCCTGCAATGTTATGGAGACGGGTGGGGGCCATCTTCCCCCTCACTCATCTCCATGCCCAGCAAAGGTGAAGATCCGATCGCCTCCGCCACTGCCGACGGCACCCGTAAGCGGCGGAGGGCACCGGAGCGTGAATCCGCCGCAGAGACCACGCTTATCGGAAAGCGGACCGCCGGCAGAAGAAGAGTATACTGGGGTTATGGTAGCTAGCTGCTGCCATAACAACGATATTCCGCTTCAAAGTAAGGACGTATATCAGCGTGCGGCGGTCCGGAAGTGGTTAAGGGTAAATTGGACGTTTAAGGTCCCATATTTGACAGCACATCGGTATCATAAAAAATTTAAATTTTTATTTGTACATAGATAAAAACATCCATAAAAATGCAGGCTGATACATATGTAACTAGTAGTCTTCTCTCATTAAATATAGGAATATCAAGAACATTTCTTTTGTGTTGCGCTATGCCTTTGACTCTTCACACTCATAGTCATACAGTATAACGGTGACGTCATTGCGCATGCGGAGCGACCAGAGCCGAGCGACCTTTTATATGCCTGTTTTACTCTTTGTGAGTATCTGTTTTATGAATAAATTGGAGATTTTAAGCATACTGCACAATGGGCTTCTCCTTTTTTCTACCATGTACGTCTATTGGCTGGTTCATTGAATAAAATATTGGTGACATCATTATATTGGTAGGATCTATGTCCACCAGATTGATAGTGATAGTCAACATTTTACATGCCTGTTTTACACTTTCTTTGTATCTGTTTTTATTAATAAACTGAAGATCTTAAGCTTATTGCACAATAGACTTCTCCTTTTTTTCTATCTTTTATGTTTTATTGAGTAAACTATTGGTGGCATAATTTCATCAATATAATGGGAGGATCTATGTCCACCAGATTCTGCCTTAGGGAAATACACTATATTACCAAAAGTATTGGGACGCCTGCCTTTACACACACATGAACTTTAATGTCATCCCAGTCTTAGTCCGTAGGGTTCAATATTGAGTTGGCCCACCCTTTGTAGCTATAACAGCTTCAACTCTTCTGGTAAGGCTGTCCACAAGGTTTGGGCGTGTGTCTATGGGACCATAAGGGGCCCCCCTGATCCCCACTCTAATCGATCCCAAAGGTGTTTTATCGGGTTGAGGTCAGGACTTTGTGCAGGCCAGTCAAATTACTCCAACCCAAACTCGCTCAACCATGTCTTTATGGACCTTGCTTTGTGCACTGATCCAAATCATTTGGTGGAGGGGGGATTATGGTGTGGGGTTGTTTTTCAGGGGTTGGGCTTGGCCCCTTAGTTCCAGTGAAGGGAACTCTTAAGGTGTCAGCATACCAAGACATTTTGGACAATTTCATGTGCCCAACTTTGTGGGAACAGTTTGGGGATGGCCCCTTCCTGTTCCAACATGACTGCCCACCAGTGCACAAAGCAAGGTCCATAAAGACATGGATGAGCGAGTTTTGGGTGGAGGAACATGACTGTCCTTAACAGAGTCCTGACCTCAACCCGATAGAACACCTTTGGGATGAATTAGAGCGGAGACTGCGAGCCAGGTGTCCCAATACTTTTGGTAATAGTGTGATAAGGCACAAGATGACCTCCGTCACACTGAGGTCTGATAATCTGGTAAGGGGCTAATTTTATGTGGTGGTGGAAACACAGCCCATGAAGTTTTATTGGAATCGCAGTGGGACAGCCTTTCCACCTGTATCACCTAATTATACACGTATGGACGGATATTGATTTTTATATATTTTGTTAAGTGCATCGGTTGCACTGGTTATTTTAATTGTAATGACCACTAATATTGTCCCTTATGACTATCACTGTAAAGAGTTAAAGATATAGTGCAACACAAAAGAAACATTCCTGATCTAGATGTTAATATATTTAGATATCAGTGAGTGCCGCTATTACTGTTATTCTTATTTTAATTAATGGTTTTTGTTATGTTTTTATTCATTTTAGTTGAGGATTTAACACCAAGTGCAGAACATTTTTGCACACATTTTGGTTTATATGACCATAGAGATTTTCCGATAAAACGTTCTAAGCCCAATATAATCAAAGCAGCCTTTCATCAAGGAAAAAGCAATGTGGATATAATACATGCGAGCACTAGATACTTATCAGGCATGTAAAAAAAATTAAAAACAAAATAATTTCAGTCTGTAAACCCAGGAAAACCTCTGGGCAGGCATGTGGAGAATGAAATGCATGCAAGGCCCCAATGACGATTTCCATGAATATATGAACACAGCAATGCAGTAATGCCGGTCGCTCACCCGAGTACTGACCAGTCACACTGGTCTAGAGTACTAGTCTAGGGAGTGACCGCTCTCATAAGTGAGATATAAAAATTGTCTTACCCCTGATGAAGAACCGCTTGAAACGCGTTGGGTTGGAACGCTCCTATAATTCCAACACGTTCCAAGCGTATTGTCATCAGGGGCAAAGCAACGTGGATATATCCCATGAGGGAGCTACTGTAGGTACTTATCAGCCGTGTAGAGATAAAAATCATTCCAGTCTGTAGACCCGGCAAAACATTCTGGACAGGCATGTGGAGAATGAAATGCATACAAGGACTCAGAGACAATTTCCATGAATATATGAACACAGCAATGCAGTAATGCCAGCCGCTCCCCAGTGTTCTGACCAGCCACCCTGGTCTAGAAAACTAGTCTAGGCGGTGGACGCTCTCTTTCTCCCTCTCTCTCATGCAATATATCCAAATTGCCTTGCCCTTGATGAAGAAACGCCTGAAACACGTTGGAAAAGGTGTAACTAAAATCTTCAGGGCCCCGGTGCAAGAAACCATAAAGGCCCCCCCCTGTTCCTCGGTCGGGGCCCTTCCCACTGTTTCCTGGGGCCTTTACTCCCATTGCGTGCCCCTTTATTACGGTCCTGCAGCAGTACCCTTTCACATGTTCTGTAGTGGGCCCCCTTTCAGCAATGTTGGGCGCCCCCTACGGTGGCAGAACGCCAGGGCCTGGTCACAAGTGTGACCTTTGTGACCCTAGTAGTTCCGCCACTGGTGTCAGTAGTTTTTAATTTTTGTTATTTTGATTTTTGTATTATTTTTTACCATTTAATTTATTTATTTATTTACAATTTTATTTTTTAATAATTGTTTTACAATTTTTTTTAGGAGCCCCGTTGAGGGGCTTTGTTGAAATATCAGGGGTCTACACAGAACTCTGATGTTTAACCTTTGATACATATAAAGGAGATTGAGAGCACAGTCCTCAATCTCCATCTCTGCAGCTTTAGAATGAATAGACAGGAATAGCTCTGTACAGAGCTTCCCGTTCAGTCACAAACTGAAGCAAAGTAAACACATTTTACTATACTTCATTTATGAATGAACAGAGTCAGCTGAAAGGCTGCAGGAGGAAAATGGAGGGGATCGGGTTCCTCTATGTGCCGCCTCTGCCACCCCTCCTATTCAGGCATACAGGGGAGCTGCACGGGCCCCCCTGGAGCATGAGGCCGGGTCGCAATTGCGACCCCTGCAACCCCTGTATCTACGCCCCTGCATGTTGGGTTAGAACTTCTTATAGGAACATCTCTGTGAACATCATTTGATTGATATCCAAAGGCTTATATTGGAGTGGTATTGAGGAGAGAAGAATTCTATTTACAGTTGTATCAGCCAACATGTGCAGTCAAATATTTTGCCTTAAAAGTCCCATATACCTTTACTATACCATACGTCAGGAATCTTCAAACTACGACCCTCCAGCTGTTGCGGAACTACACATCCCATGAGGCATTGTAAAACTCTGACATTCACAGACATGACGAAGCATGATGGGAATGGTAGTTCCTGAACAACCGGAGGGCCGTAGTTTGAAGACCCCTGCCATACGTTGAATCATGCAAAATTAAAAATCTACCGGACTTACGTTATAATCTTGACGCTCTCGCTCTATCCACAGTTCCTAAACTTTCTGAGATAAGAAAGCAGGACACCTTTTATACATAGAACATACTTCTGCCATACCCCAGCTACATGTACGACCAACAATTAAAGTTGAACCTTCAGGGCCCTGGTGCAAGAAACCATAAAGGGTCCCCCCCTGACCCCCGACTGGGGCTCTTCCTACTGGCCTTTATTATGGTGCCGCAGTGGGACCCTTTTCACGTGTTCTGCAGTAGGCCATCTTCTTGCCATCCTGGGGCCCCCCCATTGTGGTTGAACACCAGGGCCTGGTCAACAAGTGTGACCTTTGTGACCCTAGTAGTTCCGCCACTGGTGTCAGTAGTTTTTTGTTATGTTAGTTTTTTTTAAATTATTTTTTACCATTGTATTTTATTATAATTTTTTTCCTTTACTATTTTTGTTTTATACAATTTGGGGAAAAGGAAAAAAATGCCCCCTTGAAGTGGGGCTGCCCCTGCACTGTGAGACTTAAACGTTTGTTCATGTCTACCTAACTCTGACATTCACAGACATGACTAGGCATGATGGGAATGGTAGTTCCTGAACAACCGGAGGGCCGTAGTTTGAAGACCCCTGCCATAAGTTGAATCATGCAGAATTAAAATCTACCGGACTTACGTTATAATCTTAACGCTCTCGCTCTATCCACAGTTCCTAAACTTTCTGAGATAAGAAAGCGGGACACCTTTTATACATAGAACATACTTCTGCCATACCCCAGCTACATGTACAACCAAGAATTAAAGTTGAACCTTCAGGGCCCTGGTGCAAGAAACCATAAAGGGCCCCCCCGACCCCCGACTGGGGCTCTTCCTACTGCCCTTTATTATGGTCCTGCAGTGGGACCCTTTTCACGTGTTCTGCAGTAGGCCATCTTCTTGCCATCCTGGGGATGGCCCCCCCATTGTGGTCAAACACCAAGGCCTGGTCAACAAGCGTGACCTTTGCGACCCTAGTAGTTCCGCCACTGGTGTCAGTAGTTTTTTGTTATTTTAGTTTTTTATTATTTTTTACCATTGTATTTTATGATTATTTTTTTTCCTTTACTATTTTTGTTTTATACAATTTGGGGAAAAGAAAAACAATGTCCCCTTGAAGAGGGGCTGCCCCTGCACTGTGAGACTTAAACGTTTGTTCATGTCTACAAAGGACCAAGGAAGACCTGGGCTACATCGGTCCCAGGTGAGGAATACATACAGTATACCATTTGTATTAAACAGTGTACGAGCATCAGTACTTTTATATGCTCAAACGTTCACACTCTTTAGTTTTACGATAGTCGTTTGTCTTTCCTGTGTTTTTTTTTTTGTTCCCTCTTTACTTCAATCACTTGGACATTTTTCTCCAAACTGCGTAGTTTACTATCTAATTTTTAACCTGTGATTCAGAAAATAAAAGTGCCCTTCAGGGGCTTCTACGGGGAAAGTTAACAAAAGTTACATTTCCAAAGCCTTGTTTCCAGCTCCATTTCAGGTCATGTTCAAACATTACATGAGCTGAAAGTTTTATCATCAGCAATTAATCTTTATTCTTTAGGAGAGGAATTGCACGGAAGCAGTAAAATGTCAATACAAAGCAAAAAGGGCCAACGCTGCGGTTTTCTGTCCACTCAGGCGAACTGCCGGCTGTGACAGTGACATTTATTAAACGGACTCTGGGGTTGTCACCTATGTATTCCTTTTACTGATTGGTGGTTTGTGGTGGAATATGTACCCTTTTCTATTAGTGCCCATTTGACACTGATGGCCGCCCTTTTCTAATAAAAGACCGGTGTCAACTGGTAGCTGGTCGAAAAGGACACAGCAATCTAACAAGAATTTCTGATTATATTTGGTGGTAAGTGGGAATGGAAGTGTCCCCTTATTTTTGTGGCCAGTTGTAGATAAAGTGCCCCATCCTATAGAACCGGCATCACTAAATGGCGGACTGTGGTCCGGATCTGGACTGAGTCACTGTCCCATCCAGACCCAGGGGACAGAAAGGACTACTGGGGTGTGATGTAAAGGGGCAGGGCATGTTATTGTGTGTGAAGAGGGGTGGAAAGGACTACGGGGTGAAATAAAGGGGCAGAGGTCACTACTGTGGGGGGGGGGGGGGTTGATGTAAAGGGGCAGGGAGCCCTACTGTGGGGGGTGATGAAAAGGGACAGAGAGCCTTACTGTGGGGGGAGGGGGGTGATGTAAAGGGACAGAGAGCACTGCTGTAGGGGGGTATAGGGGGGCAGTGCTGTTGAGGTGGTAATGTAAAGGGGGCGTGATGTTAAGGGGGCAAGGGACACTACTGGGGAGGGCAAAGGACACTGCTGTGGCGGGTGATGTGAGAGGGGCAGAGGACACTGCTGTGGGGGGGGGGGGTGATGAGGGGCAGAGGACACTGCTGTGGGGGGTGATGTGAGAGGGGCAGAGGACACTGCTGTGGGGGGTGGGTGATGAGGGGCAGAGGACACTGCTGTGGGGGGTGGGTGATGAGGGGCAGAGGACACTGCTGTGGGGGGTGTTGTGAGAGAGGCAGAGGGCACTGCTGAGGGGGGTGATGTGATGAGGGGCAGAGGACACTGCTGTGAGGGGGAGGTGATGAGGGGCAGAGGGCACTGCTGTGGGGGGTGATGTGATGAGGGGCAGAGGACACTGCTGTGGGGGGTGATGTGAGAGGGGCAGAGGACACTCTGTGGGGGGTGATGTGAGGAGGGGCAGAGGACACTGCTGTGGGGGATGATGTGAGAGGGGCAGAGGGCACTGCTGAGGGGGGTGATGTGAGAGGGGCAGAGGACACTGCTGTGGGGGATGATGTGAGAGGGGCAGAGGGCACTGCTGAGGGGGGTGATGTGAGAGGGGCAGAGGACACTGCTGTGGGGGATGATGTGAGAGGGGCAGAGGGCACTGCTGAGGGGGGTGATGTGAGAGGGGCAGAGGACACTGCTGTGGGGGTGATGTGAGAGGGGCAGAGGACACTGCTGTGTGGGTGATATGAGAGGGGCAGAGGACACTGCTGTGGGGGGGGGGGTGATGAGAGGGGCAGAAGACACTGTTGTGTGGGGGAGGTGAAATGAGAAGGGCTGATGACACTGCTGTAGGGGACAGTGCTGGGGGGTGGGGGTGATGTGAAGTGGGTACAGAACACTACAGAGGACACTGATGTAAGAACTGGATTGTGATATAAGAGTAGGGGGGTTGTGTTGTGAAGGACCTGAGTCATTGGACAAACATGCGATTCAGACCTCTGCTGGAAGAAAATTTTACTGATTGCACCTCCGTAAATTTTAATTCAATACCCATGCTATAGAAGATTTTTGGGAAAAATGCTTCTTAAATTGCTGGTAAGTAGAAACAATAATTGATAAAATTGGTGGTCAGCAGAAGGAGGAATTCTCCCTTATATTGGTGGTAAGGGGAAGAAAGAATGCCCCTTAAACTAATGCCTAATGTAGTGCCTCCTGGTCAGTGGGAGAACCTTACATTGGTGGTCAGTAAAACAAAAAGTGGCACATTATATTGGTGGTCATTGGAAAGAAATCTGCTTACATTGATGGTCAATTGAAGAATGCCCCCCTTCAGATTGATGGTCAGCAGAAGGAAGTATGCCCCCTTAAATTGATGGTCAGCAGAAGGAAGAATGCCTATATACAGTACATTGGTGGTAAGAGAAAGGAAAAATGCCCTCTTACATTGGTGGTCCGCAGAAGGAAGAATGCTCATATACATTGGTGGTCAGCAGAAGGAAGTATGCCACCTTACATTGGTGTATAGCGAAAGGAAGCATGCCCCCCTTACACTGATAATCAGTGAGAAGAAAAAACCCTCCCTTTTAGATTGTAAGCTCTGACGAGCAGGGCCCTCTGATACCTCCTGGGTTGAATTGTATTGTAACTGTACTGTTTGGCCTAACATAAAGTTCTGCACAAACTGTTGGCGCTATATAAATCCTGTATAATAATAATTATTATTATTATATTGATGTGCAGAGGATCGAAAATGCCTCCTACATTGGTGGTCAGTAAGAGAAAAATTGGAGGACACTGGTGGCCAGGTAAGGAAGAATGGCGCTTTACACTGACCTGAATCTTGTATTAATTGATGAGCAGCATAGTAATATATAGTCCACCACTTCCTAATGAGAAAGCTTGATTTTATTTGTAGCTTTGTGTACATAAAAACATCCAACGGATTTCTTGAGACACAACTAAGCAATCAAACTACAGATTGATTGCTCAACTCCAGGTCAACAACTACAGCCCAACACCTATGGTTGCCACCTCATCCCTTTAAACCCGAACACATATTAATTACACAGGTTCAGTGGCTGATTAAGGTGGTAATTAAACTCACTTGGTGCCTTATCTGCATTTAATTAGCCTCAGAACCTGTGTAATTCAAAGGTGTTCGGGTTTAAAGGGATGAGGTGGCAACTCTACCAACACCCCCAACACCATTCAACGCCCCCAATATTCACTGAAGCACCCATGGATTTTTATTTTTTTTTTTAAATCAAGCCCTGAAGTAGAGCACTCTGCAATGTGTTTGGCTCTTTTTATAATCAAAAGTCTTGGAACGTTTCGTTATCTGTCACATTTTTAAATTCCAACCACCACAGGGGCTTTTCACAAGTTGAGCTAACACAGAGAATCTTCCCTACGACACTTGCAATCATGAAAACAAAAGTCTAAATCCATCCATTCATCTTAGACAACCAGTGTTTCCTCATGCCTCCACACCCTTATGTTAGTAGTTAGTACAGTAGACATTTCAGTAGACACCTCTCCTTACATTGGAGGTCAGCAGGAGAAGTGCCCCTTTACATTGGTGTTTAGTGAGAAGAACGTTCCTTACATTGGTGTCTCCAAGTGAACTATATATAAGGATGTTAACACACTGTATTGCATATTACTATCTGCCTCTGTTCTCGAGATATTAATGTTTGTAGGTAAGGAAAAAGTATTCTGGAAATGCTTAATGTGTTCAATAATCCGATACACCAGTCAATTCTTAAACCCTTACCTCTGGACTCCGGTGCCAATATTAAATTCACACTGCCCTTGCAGCTACAGAGAAAGATACAACTCTGGGACTCCGGGATCCCGAGACTTAGATGTTAATGGTAGAGAGCACAATATCATGTTTGAACCTATTGACTAATTCCTGGCTCATTAAGCCTCGGATCCATTATTTGCTCAGAAAATTACATCTGGTTATGCGGAGAGGGTTTACTGTGAAATAATGATTTCTAATTACCATAGTTTACTTAGCCTGGAAGTCAGTGAACACGGGCCCATTCCCAGGGGTACACACAGCCTGGGCCTGCAAAAATTAACTCTCCTGGATATGAAGAGAAGTGTATAGTCAATAAAAAGGTTGAAGGTTGACATGCAAACTTTCTGCCAACCATCTCTCATACCATTAAGGAACCGGAGAACTTGTGCATCTTAGTGAACATTTTTCCCACTGTTAAAGGGAAAAGGGTTCTTCACTGGGTTTCCCATTGGAAAAGGGGCTAATTTGAAATGCCAATATAAGGCTATGACCCATTCCATCGCACTAGAGTATAAAGAGTATTTCCGGGGGGGTATGGTACAGAAGGGGGTAGGAGTGAACAATAAGCCCATAGGCAACAAAAAGGTTAAAGGTTGACCTACCAACTGTGCAACTAGAGATGTCATTTTTTCCAGAGTTGTTGGGCTACCCGGAGGCATCAGAAAAAATGTGGGAGCAAAGGTTCCAGAGGAAGGGAAACCCCCAAACGCATATATGTGGGACCTCAGGGGGATAGAGTGGAGATTTTTGAGGGGTACAAGTGAAAAATAGCCCAAAGGCAATGATAATGTTAAAGGTTAGCCTGCCAAGTTTGCAACCAGAGATGTCATGTTTTGCCATTGTGGTTGGACAGACTACACCAAAGCTCCAGAATCAATGTTCAAATGTAAAAGAGCGACCGATGCATGGGGCATTGCATGGGACCAAAAAACAGCCAACATGTTCTACTTTGTAGAAAAGCAACCAATGCACATAGGTGGGACCGTAAAACAGCCAAAACGTCCTGGGGTTCTCCACTTTGTAGAAGAGCAACCAGTGCATATAGGTGTGATCATAAAACAGCCAACACGTCTTGGGGTTTCTTCACCTTGTAGAAGAGCAACTAGTGCATATAGGTGGGACTATAAAACAGCCAACATGACCTGGGGTTCTCCACCTTGTAGAAGAGCAACCAATGCACATAGGTGGGACCATAACACAGCCAACATGTCACAGGGTTCTCCACCTTGTAGAAAAGCAAGCAATACACATAGGTGGGACCATAAAACAGCCAACATGTCTGGGTGTGCTCTACCTTGTTCTCAGAACAGATAGACGGACATTTTGGAACCTCACAGTGACCAGGCAACTAGCATTTTTAAAAAAGAGATTTCAGCAGTGACAGCATTGGCGGCTGGTGCTCAAAATTTTGGGAGGGGAGCAAACAAACTAAAAAATACTGACACCCCCCCCCCCCCCCATCAATTGCAGCCTCACTGTGCTCAACAAACGCAGCCACTGTGCCCATCATATGCAGCCACTGTGCCCATCATATGCAGCCACTGTGCCCATCATATGCAGCCATTGTCCCCATTTTATGCAGCCAGGTGTGCCAATCATATGCAGCCACTTGGGCCCATCATATGCAGCCACTTGGGCCCACCGAACCCCCACTTGCGGGGCTCGCGGCTCTGGCAGCACCCCCAACCCCCAACTCCCCTGGTTCTGACAGACCCCCCTGGCACGTACCACCAGGCAGTACCTCCGCTCCAGCGCGTGTCTCCTCCGCTGAGTCCGCTCCTCTTCCTAAGCGCCAGGCATTCAATAGGGTATCCTGGCGCTTTGGCCAATCAGGAAACAGATCTGACATCCTGCCTCCTGATTGGTGGGGAGGAAGATTAGTGTGAAAATAGCGAAAATTAATTCGCTATCGTCACACAATTGGGTGGGATCGGGGCGCACTCTCTGCGCCTCGAGCCCACCCTATTTTGATGCCTATTAGAGCCTCTGGCTCTAATCAGGTGCTTCAAAAAGTACCACACCCTCCCGCCCCCGCCATAGGAATCCATGCGTCCGGCGTCCTGAAAGGGGTATTAATGGAATAGGGGGGTGGCGCTCGTGTTCCCACAATGCATGGGCCGCCACTGAGTGACAGCCTAACTATTTTATCAGTGTAAGTTTTCTTTAATGCACCTATTTCTCAAAGTGAGCGCTAAGCAGAAAGTCCTCCACCAGTAACCACCAGTGCTCTCTCAGGTTTGCAGTTTGGAAAGGAACAAGCCTGGAATCTATTTCATTTACAAGGCTCTTTGAAAGAATTTTTCCAGAAATAAAACTCCTGTGGCAGGCGATATCGGTAACTTCACATCCAGCTCTGTGCAAGCTTCCTGTAAAAGTAGTCATCAATCACACAAGCAGAAAATGATATTTAGTGTTGATTTACACTTCCACATTGCAGTAATGTGCCCGTTTCATAGGTTTCTGCACAATTCACTTTGAATAAATCCCAGTGCATTAAGGCAACACACTTGTGTCGTAGCACGCCACAATGCATGGCAACACATAGAAGTGTATTGTGGAGCGTTGCATTACAAAAATAGGTTCACATTCAATTTTTGTCAAGTCAAGGGGGCATTGGCAGCCCATTCATTTCAATAGACTGGCTAATGCATTGCATGATAAGGCGTGACATAATGCATGGTAACACATCTCAAAATCGCAAAATGCCCTTAAAAGGCCCTTGTTTATTCAGTGCAAAGGGACAGTTTCAGTGAAGATCCCTATATATATATATATATATATATATATACAGTATCTCACAAAAGTGAGTACACCCCTCACATTTTTGTAAATATTTTATTCTATCTTTTCATGTGACAACACTGAAGAAATTACACTTTGCTACAATGTAAAGTAGTGAGTGTACAGCTTGTATAACAGTGTAAATTTGCTGTCCCCTCAAAATAACTCAACACACAGCCATTAATGTCTAAACCGCTGGAAACAAAAGTGAGTACACCCCTAAGTGAAAATGTCCAAATTGGGCCCAAAGTGTCAATATTTTGTGTGGCCACCATTATTTTCCAGCACAACTGCAGATTGACATATACTGTACATACTGCAGGGAGAGACACAACTTTCCTTTTATTTGCTTATCGCAGATGCTTGATATACCAATGACCACTAGAGGCAGCAGCGCTCCAAGTCAGTGACTCAGCATTGTTCAATATTGAAGCCAGAGAAAAACAGGCAGTCAGATTTTCTAATGGAAGCCAGGAACATTGCAACTTTTTTTTCGTTTTGTTTTGTTTTTTTTAGAACCTTAGCTTGCTGCATTGAACGTTTCCCAAACTGCATTTTGCATTCTAAGATTAAAGCTGAACTGTGTGCTTTTTTTTTTTACGCAGTGCCCCCCCCCCCCCAGCACTTCAAGGGTTAAATGTGCATTAATATCTTTATTTTCTTGTAAAAAAAAAAAAAAAAAAAAGCTTTAATATCCTAATCACCATTAAAAAACAAAACAAAAAACAAAAGAAATTTAATTTCATAAAAAAAAAAAAAAAAAAAAATCCTGGTGATCTAGCCATGAAGGTCCTTGTTCAGGCACCTCCTGTCATAGGGTGACAACGCTCTGTCCCTGTCTCTCAAGTGTTGTCACCCTGCCACATGACTTCCTATGGAGAATGTGGCCTCTTCAACATACATTACCAAGCATGGTCCGCTGTTGTCACCAGCAGGTGATCTGTTCTGAGAAATGCCACGCAACCATCACTGGAGTGCTGCAAAAGTGACTGCAAAGCAGCTGCAGGAGATCAGCAGCCTTGAGCTGCTATTAGATTGTAAGCTCTTATGAACAGGGCCCTATTAAACCCTCTTGTATTTTATTGTATTGTAACTGTACTGTCTCTCCTTACATTGTAAAGCATTGAACAAACTGTTGGCTCTATATAAATCCTGTATAATAATAATATGAAATATGTATTTTGTAAAAAAAAAAAAATGGTAATCATTTAATGAATTGGCAAAATAAACCTGAACTCTAGGAAAAAAATATAAAACACATATTAATACAGCTCAAAATTTTACATACACCATAAAATGTATATATGTATTTTTATGCAAATAGTGTAAGCTCTACTTAGTATCAGCCTATTGCAGTTCATGTACAGTAGAGCTTAGAATGGGAGGGGCAGGAGCTAAGCCAATCAAGAACATGCTGACAGGGGGAGAGAGTGACAGAGAGATGAGAGCTAATCACTGTGCTGCTTCTCCTTTCACTGTCCAATCATAGGCTGAGGCGGGCCCCATGGCAGCCTGGGTTCAGAGGAAGTGGATTGAATGATGCTGGCTGTCAATCTATGGACATCTAGTGGCGGAAAAAGAATACTTTAAAGTGGAGGGCCACCCTAAAATAAAAAAGTGCAACAATATTCTTAAAAAAAAAAAAAAAAAAACATTTGAAATTTTTTTTTTAACTTACCTGAAACCCCTGTTGCTAGGCAGTCTTCCTAATCTGCCTCTTCCTATTCCGCGGCGCTTCCTCCTCTTCGGCGAGCGACCCCGTTGCCTTCTGGGATATGTGTGTGTCCCAGAAAACAACACGGCCATTCACAAAGCGCAGTAGGAAGTTGGCACTGAAGCCGCAAGGCTCCACTGCCTGTTTCCCTTAGTTAGGATGGCAGCCAATCTGATGCAGGGATCGACCTCGAGGGAGACGACATCGCGGGCTCGCTGGACAGGTAAGTGTCCTTATTAAAAGTCAGCAGCTACAGTGTTTGTAGCTGCTGACTTAAAAAAAAAAACAAAAAACAGCCGGAACACCCCTTTAAGGGACAGAAACTGCTTTAACTGACAATTACGCGGTTGCGCGACGTGGCGCCCAAACAAAATTGATGTCCTTTTTTTTTCCTCACAAATAGAGCTTTCTTTTGGTGGTATTTGATCACCTCTGCGGTTTTTATTTTTTGCGCTATAAACAAAAAAAAAAAGCGACAATTTTGAAAAAAAAGCAATATTTTTTACTTTTTGCTATAATAAATATCCCCCAAAAATATATAAAAATAAAAAAACTATTTTTTTCCTCAGTTTAGGCCGATACGTATTCTTCTACATATTTCTGGTTAAAAAAAAAATCACAATAAGCCTATATTAATTGGTTTGCGCAAAAGTTATAGCGTCTACAAAATAGGGGATAGTTTTATGGCATTTTTATTATAATTTTTTTTATTAGTAATGGCGGCGATCAACGATTTTTATCGGGACTGCGACATTACGGCGGACACATCGGACATCGTTGACACTATTTTGGGACCATTGTCATTTATACAATGATCAGTGCTATAAAAAGGCACTGATTACTGTGTAAATGACACTGGCAGGGAAGGGATTAAACACTAGGTGGGCGATGAAGGGGTTAGGTGTGTCCTAGGTAGTGATTCTAACTGTGGGGGGGATGGGCTTCCTGTCACATGACCGTGATCACTGCTCCCGATGACAGGGAGCAGTGATCTCTGTCATGACACAAGCCAGAAGGGGGAAATGCCTTGTTTACATAGGCACTTCCCCGTTCTGAGGCTCCGTGAAACAATCACCGGGAGACCAGCGGACATCGAGTCCGCAGGACCCGCAGGCACGGTCACGCTGTACGTGGCGGCGCGCACGCGCCTGCTATCCCTGGCTCTCAAAGGGGACGTACAGGTACGCCCATTGGCCCACCGCTGCCATTGTGCCGACGTATATCGGCGTGCGGCGGTTGGCAACTGGTTAAACAGTACGTGATGATAGTTTCCAACATGATAAGGACATATATTTAATATATAAAAGAGCCGACATATAAAAATGCATATATTCTTTGGTAAAATAGATACATCTTTGTTCTGATACATAATAAAAAAAAATACATGATCGGATATCAAACGGAATATCTTGACATCATAATACTCTACGCGTTTCGTGGATCACTGTCCACTTCATCAGGAGTTTGATGCAAGAAGGTATCTGTAAATGTAGGTAAGTATAAAAAAAAAATCCCGTGTACAGAAATTATGATAAATGTTTCCCTTGAAAGGGAGAACAAAACAAAAAGTTTAAGTGGCCAAATGCCTAAATACAAGTCAGCTCAAAAAGTGAACTAGGGTAATAGGATCAGAAGGGGGGAATATCCTCTTGGTGCAGTGCCGGGACAAGGCCATCCAGTGCCCAGGGCAAAAATACCAAACTGTGCCCCCCCTTCCCTTAGAGTTAGGTTCAGTGCACCCAAATCTCTGCCATAAACCATTGCGCCAAGGGCAACCGCCCCTCCTGCCCCCCCCCCCCTTGTCCCGACCCTGTCTTGGTGTATATATTTGTGTGAGTTTGTCCAATAAAGGATTCCATGTTCAAGCTGTGTAACTGAGCTAGTTTTGCCTGGTTCTTACAAATTATATGGGCTGTAATATCTGATATCTGAAGGTCCAGACTGAAGGAAGCAGTGTACTGACGGAAGCACTTAAGCCGAGTGCGACAGGGATCCGTTACACCCAGCATCTAAAAAAAGGGGGGGTCGGGGGTGCCAGACTACCATCTATCACGGGGATGAGGTGGAGAAAACCCATCCAGAACTGGGGGAACAGCCAGCTGTGGATGCTTCTGATCACAATTATTTTCCCTACTTTAAGGGACAGCTCTGGATTGAAGATGAATATTTAAGCAACAGCTGCTTCTTCATGTTATCGTGTCGTGCATTGCGTGTCACTGAAGCCCGCTGTCGGCTGATGTCACAGAGCCGGTCCAGGCTGGGGAAAGATCAAGACCACCATATGCTCTGGATCTGCCCAGATCCCTGGAGCGGCACCCGGCTCAGCCTCTCAGCGAACCTCTGAGAGGCTAAGCCAGCCACTCCCACCCCCCTCCACAGCCAAGCACTCCAGTGAGCACTGGAGAGGCAGAGCAGACAGTGGTGTCACCAGCTCTCTGACAGTCACCAGCTCTCTGCTCATGAAGCTCTAAGAGTGGAGCGATCGGCAGAGTTTGATTGCTCAGTTTCTCAGCCTTAGAGCCAGTGGGGAACAGATTCAGCATCCACCTAGGTAAGTATGATTCTAAAAAAAAAGAAAAAACAAAAAAAAAAAGGTAAAGTCTCTTTTACTACTACCCTATGCATGTCGCATGGAAACTCGCACAAAATCGCACATTCACGAAACGCTAGGTGTGAATACAGTCTTGGGCGACTCATTTTTGCTGCTTTAAATATCATCGTTTTTATGGTTCGCATCTACTTGCACCTTTTTTCTGGCCTCGGAGTTGTATATCCCGCGTCGCACCTTCATCTTCCATAGACCGCCATCGCCAGGTGTTCACAGAGCACCGGTGGCAACATTCCAGCCCATTAAGAGGTAACAGCATTGATATAGCAATCGGCACCCGGGGCTCTCGCGGTTCTCATCGCGCAGCGCCAAGCCGGTTCATAAAACACTCTTGACACCCCATAAACATGCCAGTCAGGGATAACTTATGATGCCGTCTTCTCATCTTCACTTCCCTAATTAGCTCTACTTATTTATGCCGCTTTTATCAACTTATTACAGCTGTTAAATTCGGCAGCGAGAAAAGGCGGCTTTTAGCACGATTTGCCTTAAACCGGTAAAAACTAAATGACCTGAGAAGGGTTTATTACCCCAAACTGTCATGTGTTTGCCAATTACTTTTCTGACACAAAGAAACTTTCCTTAAAGTTTGCTGCCTTCTGTCACAACTATATATAAAAATAGCCGTGTGTGTGTGTGTGTGTGTGTGGGCACACGTACGTACGTAGGTGCAGTTAGCTACCTTGCCACTAGGTGGCTCTGTACCAGAATAGTGTCTGGTTACAGCAGATGGTGTCATCAGGTGCTAGGCACCTATTATTTATAGCCATCTTGCAGTAATGTCAGGGGCAGGGCCGTAGATCATTTTCTTTCCTGGGGGGGTTCAGCCTTGGGTACCCAGGGGACATAACATACTGAGGAGGCAATGGTCAATGGGGCTGCCTCACCCCTCTGCCTCCTCAGTCAATGGGTAGCTTGAGCTCTCTCAGAAGTCTATCCCTCTTGACATCACCTCGGATCTCCCATGTCCCGGCGGCTTGTCTGTTTACTATGCAGTGTGAAGGACTCAAGCTGTTCGACTCTCGCAGCTAAAAGGCCACACTAGCCTAGCTGCTGCATAGTTGATGGACGCTCTGTGAGGGGTTTGGACCCCCTTGACCCCCTCCCTTATCTACACCCCTGGTCAGGGGTGAGCCAGTACTCATACATAAGTCAGTTAGGGTTGAGTACACACTCTCTTGAGTCATGGGAACTAATCACCCCACACAAGCACAGATGTAACTGGGACATATAGGCCCTGGACACGGGCAGGAGGCTGGAGAGAAGAAGACCTGCACCCAGGAAGAGCCAGCTGTAGACATTCTGACCCTTATGGAGGTGGGGACTATGGGACCAAAGGCCTTTTAGGCCAGGCCAAGAGCCAGGACAAATGCCCCCGGGTGGAGGAGAAATTGTCAGAGGGAGATGGCTGCTAAAGATGCTACATATGCTTTCACATTGTAACTGCTGCGAACCCTCCACTAAATGTGATTGACTGTGTAATGTCAAGTGACTCCAAAATGTATGTTGGTGTGATGCCCAATTTCACTCAAAACTTTTTCATATAATTTTGGATATCTAGCACCCTCTTAGAGAGGGAGTATAGTTTTTGGGCTTCCCTGTCTATCAGGGAGGATATTAGGTAAATTTAGGTGCTCTCTGCCTCCCAGGGAGCAGTAATCCATTGATAGGGTCTGCTCATTGTGCTCATTGTGCTCAGATGCTGCTCATGTTTTCTGCCTGTTTCACACTGGTCCAATAGGATAAGGCATATTGGACAGTGGGAGGAAACCTGATAAATGGGAGCATAGGCGTAGTTACAGCCCTGTCCATTGGCAGAAACGGGTGCCTCAAGGCATGCTGGGTGACTGTATATATGCTTGGGGCACATGTGCTTGGGCCTTCAGCTGGAGAGCCAAAGACCCCTCCCGGATTCTCTGCTGCTGGGCTTTGGTTCACAACAGATCTGTGGCACATCTGCGCATGCGTAGGTTTCCCCGTGCAAAGACTGGTAGCTAGACATTTGCGGTTCATTTCGTTCCGAATTAATATCCGGACTAATTTTTCGTTATTCAGAGATTCAGATATATCCGAATACCCGAATTACAGTATAAACAAATTTTAACCGAATGCTCCGAATAACTAAATGAAATTCGTCCGAATGTTGGAAATTTGGACTGAAATTCGAATCGAATTTTACATCGAACTCCAGTCGAATAACTGTACACATATTGCTGAAATCAAAGACTGTGGGTGTTATTAGAGTACCATTTCAAAATCATGCTGTTTTTGGTTAAGCCAAAGGTGATTTTAAGAGTCATTGTAGCCATTTGATGAAGATTTTTCTTTTGCTTTTCACTTTGCCACATTTAAATCGAAAAAAAAAAAAAAAACTAAAGTTTTTGATTTGGCCGATTTAAAATGTATCAATTAGAATTTTTCGAATTGAAAAAAATCGGTAAAAAATTACGAATACGAATACCAAATACGAACTGAAGGAATCAACCAAATTTAACAAAACGAAATAACTAGATTCACGAATTAAATCGAAACAAAACAAAACAAACGTTATTGTCATGCACATGTCTACTGGTAGCACGGAAGTCCCAAAGCATTGCCATCTTTGCACATGCAATATCCTGTTTAGCTGTGCCGAAGGGCTCTCTTGGGTCCCGATGGCCTGGCACAGCCCTTCGGCATTTCTGCGCACATGTCATAATGATGGCACCGGGGGGGCGGAGCCATCAGAAATCTCATTAAAGCTTCTCTTTAAGATATAAAGCAAAGGTGCCACATGCTGTTAATAAGCTAAGCAGGGCCGCCTTTAATATTGATTGGACCCTGGGCAAACATTTGCGACCCTCCCCCTTCATGCAATTTCGCTCTCCACCTGCTCTGAGACATACAATAAATAGCAGACAGACTCCAAACCAGTTTACTGAATCAGATCAGGCAGCGATTGTGATTGGTTGCCAGAGGTTACAGTGTATCATTACCGCTCACTGACTGGCTGCTAGAGCTTACAGCTTATTTTCTATAGGGTACAGCACATGACTTCTGCTTGCTGATTGGTTGTTAGAGATTACTGTACATCAATACTGCTCAGTGATTGGTTGCTAAAGGTTACTGGGCATCGTTAACATTCATTAATTGGTTACTAGAGGTTACTGCAGATTATTACTGCTCATTGATTGGTTGCTAGAGGTTACTGCATATCCTTACCGCTCAATGATTGGTTGCAAGAGTTTGATGCACATCATTACTGCTCACTCATTGGTTGCTAAAGGTTACAGCACATCATCTCCTCACTGCCTGCACACCATGGACTGAAGAGGTGAGAAGACCCATCAATAGACAGAGAACTGCTAGGGATGCTATGACTCCTTGGAATAGAAGCAATGCTGGGGGAGGGGGGTGATCTGTGGCAATGCTGGGGGGTTGATGAGATCAGTGGCAGTGGTGGGGGGGATGAGATTAGTTAGGAGGCAGTACCCTGCGGCAAATTCTGAATCATGTGTAGAGCTAAGCTGGAAATCAAATATATAGTGGTGGATTCTACACTGACCACCAATGTAATGGGGAATTTACAATGACCACCAATGTGAAGGGGGGCTTTACACTGACCACCAATGTAATAGGAGCATTCACAGTAAACACCAATGTAAGGAGGGATTTACACTGACCACCAATGTAATAGGAGCATTCACAGTAAACACCAATGTAAGGAGGGATTTACACTGACCACCAATGTAAGGGGCAATTTATCTTGCCTTTGCAGAACAGGCTGATGTTAGGCTCAATGACCACAGTTGTAGTCAGGACTCTCAAGCATGCCCCTTTACCTCCCCAGTGGGCAGCATTCAGCAGAGGTAGATATGGCCTCAGGGGGGCATGATATACATATGAATGGCACCTCTATTTACATATCAATGTCGCTGGTCCATGGCTATTTGCATATTAATGCTGCCACTATTTACATATCAATGACGGTTATTTACATGTAAACACAGGGACTGCAGGTGAGTCACCTGTACACGGCAATACGGCAGAGCTGGGAAGCATTAGTAAAAGAACTTCACACTGAGATATCAGGACACAGCACGGGACTAAAACTTCAAGGGACAAGAGAATTTAAACTGGGATAGTTGGCAAGTATGAGGCAGCTGCTATGGGCCCCACAACTATGATGGGGCCCAGGGAAGCTGCCCTTTTTGCCCTGCCTTAAAGATGGCCCTGAAGCTAAGGAAGCCATCAGCGGCATAACAAGCACTAACTGGTCCCACATGTTTCCTAAAAAGAGCTTGCCCACAATACATTGCGTTGGCTTTCACTTGCTTCGTTTGGGTTGCTTTTCAGGAAGCATTTGACAAGCGGTGAAGAGTCATTTTATCACCTCCTCCTCACCTGGTATAACCCCTTGAACCCACGCTAGCGCACCACAACTGCAGCTGCAGGGCGCTTGCAGAGCGGCCCCATTCACTTGAACGGGTCATGCTTGGCCGCCGAAAGCGTCAGGGGGTATAATTCCTGCCAGGGGCGCGAAGCATCACAGCTGCAGCATGTGTACACCCTGGCCACTGCCTCGACAGCTAAAGGGGGTGATGGTTGGGGGTTTTTAAAACTATGACTCAACCACACGGTTTTACCGCCTCCATCTTTGTGTGTATGTAGGAGCCCTAGTTTCAGCTGGGTGGACCAGGAGTACTTCAGTCCCCATCATCCTGGGGGATCAGGGCCAAGGGTTCTTTCTCTTCAGAGGAGGACCCTGGGTACTTTTTTTTTGCACCCGGTGTTAGTTTCGAGTGTGCGCACCACATTGTGGAGAAAAAAAAATCCATAAATGTCACTTTTAGGACGGATGGCCATTTAAAAGAAATGATCAAGGACCCCTCTTTAGCTTCTTTTGACCTCCCTATCTGGTGTCACTTTGTATCCAGAAAATGTAGTTGAGTTTTCCAATGACACGCAGCGCTCCGCGCTACATAAAGGGAAGGAAACCGGCGCAAGTCTCGGCGATGGGTTAAGCAATTACACAGTGTCTCATCTAGTTTGAAAAGCCTTTCAGTCCAGTACACTTAACACTGAGTCCCCGGTACTCAATCTTCCCGGCCAATGTCTATTAACAGCATGGAAAGTGTCTGATTGTAATAGGGCTGCTCGGCCTCCCTACCGAGCGAACCAAATCAGTCATGATAAAGGGGACCTGTCCACCCCCCCCCACCCCCTCATCCTTGACTCTTCTGCAAATCCACAATTATCCCCATCGAGGCTGTGGTAATTGAAGGCATGTGTGATCAATGCTTCGCCCATTTTCAGTCTGCCGTTATCTACAAGAAAACATGTGTTTGTTTCCAGAGGATATTGGAGAAAGTCGATCAGTCCTCTCTGTCTTGAATTTATTGAATGGTCTTTCGGGCAGCCAGTCGCTAGGCTGCTCTGTAAAACTGGGAGCCGTATGGATCATGGATGCTTAAAAAAAACTCTGTTCCCAAAACTAAAAGTAATAGGAGGTCTTTTGAGCGAGGTTAAAATTGCTAATTTATTGGTTGTGTAATTTATGACCTGGGGTGGTGTTAGTGCTGGGCTTTCTGGTGCTTGCAGGAATTCCCCTAGCACCCCCAAAGCACCCTTCTTTTATCATTTGCAGTGTAGCAGCTTGACTTGTGATTGACTAGACTGTCCTTCCAAATATGAGCCTATTCCCAAAAACCCTATTCTCTAGGATTTTTGGGAACAGCACTGGTGCTAGGCTTTCTACTGCTTGAGCACTTGCAGGAATTTCTTTATAGCTTATAAAACTCTATTTTAATAACCACAAGTAATTTTAAAAAGTGTATATATCCAACTTTAAATTGCTAAGTTTGTTGGTAAAGTTATTTATTATTTATTTATTCTTTTCTCATTTGCAGTATGGCAGCTTGACTTGTAATTGACTACACTGCCTTTCCAATTATGAGCTTGCTAGGGTTTTTTTGGGACCAGCACTGGTGCTGGGCTTTCTACTGCTTGAGCACTTGCAGGAATTTCCTTAGCTCACCCATCACAGATCGGGCAACAGAAGGTACAGAGACAAGGGAAGCCCAACAATATGTAAAGTATCGCCAAGCTGCTCTCTGTAAAACTGGGAGATGTATAGATCATGGCAACCCTGTTCCCATAACCAAAAGTATTTTTTAGGAAGTGTATTGATCACACTTAAAATTGTTAATTTTGTTGGTAAAGTTATTTATGACCAGGGTTGGGGTTGGTGCTGGGCTTTCTAGTGTTTTCAAGAATTTTCATGGGACCCCCAAAGCACCCTTCTTTCTCATTTGCAGTGCGGCAACTTTACTTGTCATTGACTATGCTGCCCTTCCAATTTTGAGCCTGCTAGGGGTTTTTGGGACCAGGAATGGTGCTAGGCTTTCTACTGCATGAGCACTTGCGAAATTTCCATAGCTCATCTATCACAGATCAGGCGACAGAAGGTACAGAGGCAAAGGAGGCCAGACGATGTGCAAGGTATCACTGTGCTGTTCTCTATAAAACTGGGAGAAGTATGGATCATGGTAGCTTAAAAAACGCTATTCCTATAATAAAAGTAATTTAGGAAGTGTATTGATCAAACTTAAATTTGCTAATTTTGTGGGTAAAGTTATTTACAACCAGGGTTGGTGTTGGTGCTGGGCTTTCTGGTTTTTCAGGAATTTCCCTAGCAGCCCCAAAGCACCCTTTTTTTTTTCCTCATTTGCAGTGTGGCAGGTAGACTTGTCATTGGTAATGCTGCCCTTCAAATTGTGTGCCTGCTAGGGGTTTTTGGGACCATTGTTGGTGCTAGGGTTTTTTTTTTCTACTGCTTGAGCAACTGCAGGAATTTCCTTAGTTCATCTATCACAGAACAAGGGACAGAAGGTATAGCCAAAAGTATTATTAAGAGGTCTATTGATAGAGATTACAATTTCTAAATGAATTTCTAGGCAATGTCATTTATGACCAGGGGTGGCATTAGTACTAGGCTTTCTGGTGCTTGCAGGATTTTCCCTAGCACCCTCAAAGCACCCCTTTTCTCTGCCCTTCCCATAATAAGCCTACTGGATTTTTGGGATCAGCGCTGGTGCTAGGCTTTCTTGGGCTTGAGCACTTGCAGGTATTTCCTTAACTCATCTAACACAGAACTGGGGACAGAAAAGCATAGCCAAAAGTAATTTTAAGAACTCTATTGATCAAGATTACAATTACTAAGTTAATTTACTGTATAGGTAATGTAATTTATGACCAGGGGGTGGCATTAGTACTAGGCTTTCTGGTGCTTTCAGGATTTTCCCTAGAACCCTCAAAGCACCCCTTTTCTCTGCCCTTCCCATAATAAGCCTACTGGATTTTTGGGATCAGCGCTGGTGCTAGGTTTTCTTGGGCTTGAGTACTTGCACAAATTTCCTTAGCTCATCTAACACAGAACTGGGGACAGAAAAGCATAGCCAAAAGTAATTTTAAGAACTCTATTGATCAAGATTACAATTACTAAGTTCATTTATAGGCAATGTCATTTATGACTAGAGATGGCATTAGTTCTGGGATTTCTGGTGCTTGCTGGATTTTCTCCAGCACCCCCAAAGCACCCCTTGTCTCTGTCCTTCCCATAATGAGTCTACTGGATTTTTTGGGATCAGCGCTGGTGCTAGGCTTTCTAGTGCTTGAGTACTTGCTGGGATTTTCTTAACTCATCTAACACAGAACAGGGGACAGAAAGTATAGCCAAAAGTAATTTTAAGAACACTATTGATTGCTTACAATTACTAAGTTAATTTATAGGCAATATAATTTATGACCAGGGGTGGTGTTAGTGCTGGGCTTTATGGTGATTGCATGATTTTTCCTAGCACCCCCCAAAGCACTCCTTTTCTCTGCACTTCCCATAATGAGCTTACTGGATTTCTGGGATCAGCGCTGGTGCTAGGCTTTCCAGTGCTTAAGCACTTGAAGAAATTTCCTTAGCACACCCAGAGCACCATCTCTTTTTTTTTAATCTGCAGAGGGACTTATTGACCGTGCTTCCCTTTCAGTTATGAGCCTACCAGAGTCGTTTACACATTTCTCTTTTTAGAAGAAAACAACTGCAGGTTCATCACAGAGCCTTAAATTCCTCAATCATGAAAATGCCACATAATGGCCACTAGATGGAGGTAACGATCATAGGAGAGAAACATATTAGATACATTATGGGGTTTATTTGTGATGGATGTGTGAATGCTGTGATATTATTATTATAGTTTGTTTTTTTAAATAGACCCCTTGAGGGCATATTTACAAGGCAGTGAAACTGACATTCACCATACATTCACTGCAGCTGAATCTTTGAGGCGCATGTGTTTTAATTGACAGTGATTGATTACCACCAGCGAATGTTTGGTGAAAGTCACTGCTTTAAAAATAGGCCCCTTAGTTTGCAAAAGCGCTGGGTATCATAAATAATTACTGTTTTTTTGGACCTTTTTTTTCATAATTTTTTGCATTTAGAGCAGCTGCGGCCTCTTTCAGCCACTTCCTGTTCACATGCACTCACTCCAGCACATTACGTCTTTTTTTGTGTGAAAATTCAATTTATTAAATTTTTGGACATACAAACATACAAAGATATTGGAGTGATCTGGCACAACACCGGCCATTCCTTGACCAACATGGTCAACTCGAATCCAACATTTAGTCTACCTAACAGGTGACTTATTGTACAAAACTCCCCCCCCCCCCTCCCCCCAACATCCCGGACGCACATTACGTCTTTGGAACGACTGCCTGGTGGTGACAATGGTGGACCATGCCCTCGTAATGTTTTGCCATGATCTACTGTAGTCTCCACTAGGGGGCGTATTTGACAGGGTGACAACCCAGGGGCATAAACAGGAAACTGTTGTCACCCTACAAGTGGAAGAGCCTGAACAAGGACTTTCATGGAAGGATCACCCTATGTTCCTGTAATGACAACTGAATTTGTAAAAAGAGGTTGAAAACCTCCAGTAAAGCATATTTGAGATTCAAGTGATTGGGTTTACATCAACTTTAATTTTAATGAATGCGTAACTGCGCTGGAAATATTTCTTGCCAGGATTTAAGCTTTGAGGATCCCGCAGTTAGGCGTCGGCTTTATTACACTGGCTGCTATTCGCATATGTCTAAACTAGGTAGTCTTCGCCACGGTCGAATTACCTACCTGAGCTTTCCGAAGACTTGTTAAGGGCCCCGCGCAGCGCTTATAATGAGATTAAAACAAATGATCAGCATAAAACAGCTTGACAAGGGCTGAATTTAATTTGGGCCGTGTTTACTGATAACGAGAGTAGTGCTGGCAGCGGCGGGCTTCATCCTGCTATGGCGACGGTGCAGAGAGGATGCTTTATGTATGTTTGATATCCGCAAATTTCATTATAAGACGTAATAATCTTATTAACCCTGTTCCGTGAGGCTTGCTACCCACCGAGAAAGATCATTTTTATTTCCTGACAGCGGGAGGTTGTGTTGATGTGTTTATCTGTAATTTTGAGTCAGATGATGGAGATTACAATGAGCGAGGTATAACGGAGACCTGGAGGCCATGATACTGAGCCTTTGTCGGCACTCGCTGACTTGTAGATGGTTGGGGATGACAAGAAATATTCAAGTTTATTGATTTTACCAATACCACCTCACCACCTTATTGTCCACAAGCTATTACATATATCCTTGGCATTAGCTATGGCAAACATAAGGGGCCATCCTACAAAGGGCTGTAGATCCACTGATCCACTGTCTAAAGTTCCCCCAGAATGGTGGCTCCTGCCTATACTTGATCAAAGATATAGAAGATAAGTATAGATCAGGCTTTTTCAACCAGGGTTATTATTCCAGGGGTTGCTAGGGGTTCCCTGAGCATTGGCTGATTTATCTCCCAGCTACAATGAACACTTATGTAAGGAGGCAATTTCACATCCAATGAAAAAGGAATGAATGAATCAATGAATTTTTACGATAATTAAAAAGGGGCTTTTCTCTACTGGCCACCAAAGCGAGAGGTATTTTTCCATTGACCACCATTGTAAGTGGGCAATATCACCCTGACATCCAAAGTAAGGGGTCACTTCTTTGCCGCCAACATAAAGGGGCTTTTATCCAATGGCCACCAATTTCAGAGGTGTTTTTCCATTGGCCACCATTGTAAGGGGGCAATTTTACACTGACATCCAATGTATGGTGTCACTTTTATGCTGATCACAACACAAAGGGGCTTTTCTCCACTTACCACCAATATATGGAGTATTTTCCACTGACCACTATTGTAAGGGGGCAATTTCACACTGACATCCATTGACATCCATTTCTATACAGATCACCAACATATAGAGGTTTTTCACCACTGACCACAAATGTGAAAAAGTCAGAAGTTCTAAACCTTTCACTATTGTACCCAGAGCTTTAAAAAAAAAAATTGGCTTTAATTTGCATAGCCTGATGGATAATAATAATCTGACTGGTTTCTGGGAATTGGGATTCACAGCAGATCAAGCTGATCCATGGTGGATCGCTGATCCACTTGGGGATCAAACCACTTTGCTCAATGTAAATAAGTAGGAATTTTGTACCCCTTAGGAGTTCATTTCTGCGTTGGAAGAGTCTATATCTCATCACCAAGTTGGCCATGACTCATGGTTGTATGGTTTATCATAGACCATACTCCAAGCTGGTTAGACAGGGTTAATTTGGTTTTGCTGCACGCTAGCTGGTACTCAGTGGCGGAACTACTAGGGTCACAGCAGTCGCACTTGAGACTGGGCCCTGGCATTCCGCCACTGTTGGGGGGCCCAGCCGGGTCGCTAGTCCCAGGGCTCTGAGCGGAGAGCGTCTCTCATACAGCTCAGAGAGGGCAGCTCTTCCTGCTTCCCCTGTCCTCCCTTGCACGGGATGAGAGAGGACACAGTTGATCTGCTCCTTCTCCCCCCTCCCCTCTCCTGTGTGTGCACTGTGGGAAGTCAAGTGTCAAGCTGACGAGTTCACACTTCCCACGGTACATACATAGGAGGAGAGGGGAGGGGGAGAAGGAGCAGATCGTCTGTCCCCTCTCTCATCCTGTGCGAGGGAGGACAGAGGGAGCAGGGAGAACTGCCGGCTCTAAACTGTATGAGAGACGCTCCCAGCTCAGAGTCGTGCTGAGGAGGCAGGCAGCATTGATAAGCACTGATATCCAGCACTAGTAGGTGGCATTGATGAGCAATGAACTGTGGCACTGATAGGTGGCACTAATGGGCACTGATAGGTGGCACTGATGGGCACTGACAGGCAGCATTGATGAGCACTGGTAGGTGACACTGATGGGCACTGATAGGTGGCACTGATGGGCACTGATGGGCACTGATAGGTGGCACTGATGGGCACTGATTAGCACTGATAGGCGGCACTGATGGGCACTGATAGGTGGCACTGATGGGCAGCATTGATGAGCACTGATAGGTGGCACTGATGGGAAATGATAGGCAGCATTGATGAGCACTAATAGGTGGCACTGATAGGCAGCATTGATGAGCACTGATAGGTGGCACTGATGGGCAATTATAGGCAGCATTGATGAGCACTGATAGGCAGCATTGATGAGCACTGATAGGTGGCACTGATAGGCAACATTGATGAGCACTGATAGGTGGCACTGATGGGCATTAATAAGCACTGATAGGCAGCACTCATAGGCTATACTGATGGGCACTGATAGGCGGCATTGATGAGTACTGATAGGTAGCAATGATGGGCATTGAGCACTGATAGGCAGCAATAATGAGCACTGATAGGTGGCACTGATGGCCACTGATAGGAGGCACTGATGTGCACTGATAGGCGACATTGATGGGCACTGATAGGCGGCATTGATGGGCAGTGATAGGTGGCACTGAATTGCAACACTGATAGGCAGCATTGATGGACACTAATAGGCGGCATAGATGAGCACTTATAGGTGGCACTGATAGGTGGCACTGATTATCAGTGTAAACAATTTACTGACATTCTTGACAGTTACCAGCTCTCCTTTCCTTACACAGACACGACGTGGGAGGAAAGGGCTGCAGATAACCAGTAAGTCTGATTGCATGTGATCAGATGACCACATGGTAAAGGGCCTCCATGATTGCGCTGGATGCACGTCCCAGGAGACTCATGGGAGGCAGGGTTCTGGGAGAATGTCCATGGACACGATCCGAAAATTGGAAGTCCGGGGCTCGGGTGGAAGGGGGGGGAGGTCAGGGGGGCCCATTATGGTTTCTTGCACTTGGGCCTTGAAGGTTCTAGTTATGCCCCTGCAGTGGTGCTATGTAACTATGTAACTTTGTAAGTGTCCTGAGAATTTTTTGTTGTTTGTAATGGTTGGTCATAATGCAGGTGATTTTATCTGGACTTTACCAACCAAATATGGATGAATAGAGTGATTTGAACTTACTGGGTGTTTAAAGTATTACTACAACAGTTTTTTTTCCTCGATGATGAACTAAAAATAATTATCTTCCTCTCCCTTCCCTTGTGTAGAACCTACAACTCCATAGAAGCCCCAATTAAATTTTCCATGACAATGAGCAGATGGTGATAAGTGGGCTTAATTTCATCGTACAACAAATATGTTTCTATTTGTTTGTTTCCGCATTTGTCTTTCCTTCTCCAGAAGCCTTTTAGCACATTGGCTCAGGGTATACATTTTTTGTCTTCTCTTTTAATAAATGCTTTATGTTTATGCTGAGCGCAGATTTTCTTCTTATGCAACAACCACAAACAAACTATTTTTTTTTGCTGCTGGAGGGAAAACAGGAATGACTTTAGATAATACGCAGGGTGCACACTCATATGCTATCATTACTTCTGCCATACCCCAAAATAAACTAATCGGAGTCTTCTGCTTTAAATCTCGATAAACGCGGTCAGGAAGAAATATATCCTTTAACTGTAGGTGTTGACTAATCATGACCAGTGGTCGTTGTAACGTAATCATGCTGGGAATGGTCAGTCATCTTTAGAGTTCATGGTTGCGGTAGAAGGAGGACCCATATTGCCACTGACCCAGTTTGTGGCCCATACCTGCAGATTCACTAGATGTAAGTGAGGCGTCAGATCCAGAACACCAACTGCCTTCCTCCTGACCAATGGCTGCTATAATCCAATCAGACTGGAAAAGGTCAGTGAACTCTGGGGTCCATGGTTGCTCACCAAGCACCTGGCAGTAACACAACAATGTGGGAGGATCTGTACTGCCTTTTCTTTGAAGCTTCTTGGAAATGGATGGCACCGGGTCTCCAAACCTTTCTGTGTCTCCCACTAGTGATGTGGAAGTGGTGGTGCTGTATTGTATTTTGGAAATAGGTTGGACACGGCCCCAAACCAAAGACCATCAATGGCCACTTTGGACCCTGGCTGGAGAATGTAGTATGGACTGGAGCACCACACCAATGTGTTACGTTCCAAGTTAGGTTTATTTCAATAAAAGTTCAGGCAAAATCAGTAAAAAAAAGCCAATGTGTGCCCTTTATCAGGGCTCAAGAATGGAGTGAAAGTCTATGTAATGGGCCGCTGGTTTCCGTAATTCCAATTTGACTTTCCTCTGCCTGATATCAGGGAGTGTCTATGGTAATAGAGATGGTAGAGGAAAGGGGACTGAAGTAGGAGTATGAGTATTTGTGTCCTTCTCTGAGCAACTAAAAGGAGTTTTGTTGCCGGTGGTGCATGCTGGGGAAGGGTATAAGTATTTGAGTTAACCTTGAGTGCTGTCTGTGCTGCTGATCACCTAGGCATGCTGCCTAGGGGAGGCCCATGGCAGCGTATATAGGAAATGTCTGGGTTGAGGGTTGAACTGTCTTGCCTAGAATGGAGGAAGCTGCCACCAAGCTGGAATACTAGAAGCTCTATTGGAGATGTCCTAGACAGCTAATGCCGTGTACACACAACCGGACTTTCCGGCAGAAAAGGTCCGACGGAATCATTCCGTCGGACATTCCGATCGTGTGTGGGCTTAATCGGACTTCTTCTTTCTAAAATTCTGATGGACCTAGAAATAGAACATGTTTCAAATCTTTCCGTTGGACTCAATCCCTATCGGGAAAACTGTTCGTCTGTATGCTAGTCCGACGGACCAAAAACAACACAAGGGCAGCTATTGGCTACTGGCTATTGAACTTCCTTTTTCTAGTCCCGTCGTACGTCATCGCGTTCTAAATGAACGGACTTTGGTGTGATCGTGTGTAGGCAAGTCCGTTTCAGCGGAACGCCGTTGGAACTGCGTCGGAAAGTCCGCTCGTGTGTACGCGGCATAAGAGTCAATGGAGCCTTGCATGGGACTGGTACTAGCTTGGAGAAGAAAGAGCTCTCTACTATTGCAAAAGGTACTGCTACAATTACAGAAACACCAGTCCTGGCTCAAAGGTACTCATTCTGGAAGCAGAGAATGGCATCTCTCTGTGCCCCTGATCCTATCTCCCTTTTTTGAGTGATGCTGCTGAATAAATTCTAACTTCATTCATCAAAGTGTCTGGCGCACAGTTGTTTTACATCCCCTATTTTTAGCCATAGACTCTGCACTTTGGTGAAATTCTAGCCCACCCTATCACTGAGGGTCCTTCACATGTCTCTGGGGGCCAGGAGGGGTGCTATTGTCACAGTACTGCAAAAGGGAAGCCTTCTAGCAGGCTCACTGGCTGCTAGTTGTATCCCACAACTGTATTTCACAATACCATAAATTATACATTATAGGTCCATCAATTGGACTGAAGGGTACGCCAAAGGAGCCACCAAAATGTATTGGCTTATTATACTGACTCTTCGTTGACATTTATTGGATTAAACTTGTTTTGGACACTTTTGTGTGGGGCTCTAGTCCTTACTCTTTGGCCTGCCCATTATAAAGGCATCACTGGCCCTCATGGTGGCCTTCACCTCCAACTGCACAGGGGATATCCTTGAGGCACTACGCCCAAAACACCTACCATAAATGCTCCTGTGGACTTCCCAGGCGGGTTTCCAATGCCTTTTTACTAATAATAGTTTACCAATTGCTTGACTCGTGTAAAATTGCATGCATTGCTGGCAAATCTTTGGTTTACAGCAATCTACTGTACAACTATGTTTTTTGCCCCTTGGTTCAGCATTACCATATTACACAACCGTGGCAAAGCGAGCCACCGAAATTTCAATCGATGGTCACTCTAGGCAGCTGGAACAGTGAGCAATCTACGGTCAGATAATTGAACATGAAGCCTCAGCAGCGGGCATGGTAGAGCCATAGGACACAGTTATTTATTGGCATTAAATCTGCTCGCAGTTCATATTAAATACGGTCTGCCAATGCAACGATTTATGCTCCCTCTTGTGTATCTTTACCTCGGGGCTGTCTCTTCACTTTACCGATTTTAGCAAATTTATCCCCAGCGGCAAGTCGGTAATTGGTAGCATTAATTATTCTGCAGCTTCCTCGCACAGAGGCCAGCCGGTGATAACGGCAGGCGATGCCATCGAGCTCACAAGGAGGGAGGGCAGAGTTAGAAACTCAGGGCCATTTTGAAAATACAGTTAGGTCCATATATATATATTGGATACAGGAAGAATTTTCATACTTTTGGCTCTGTACGCCACCAGAAGAAAATTAAAACTAAACAATCCAAATGAATTTGAAGTGCAGACTTTCAGGTTTAATTAAGGGGTTGAACATAAATATCAAGTACAAATTTTAGGAACTGCAACCATTTTTATACACAGTCCCTCCATTTTCAGGGGCTCAAAATTTTTTTGGACAAATGAATATAATCATAAATAAAATGTTAATTTTTAATATTTTGTTAAGAATCCTTTACGGACATTACAACCTCCTGGAAACTGTCCTTCACTTGTCTGGATGTTGTGAATGGGCTTTACTTTACCATAGAGAGGATCCTGCAATCCCACCATTGTTGTCTTCCGTGGACGTCCAGGCCTTTCTATGTTGCTGAGCTCACCAGTGCGTTCTTCTTTCCCCACAATGTACCAAACTGTTGATTTGGTCACTCCTAATGTGGCTGCTATCTCTCTGATGCATTTCTTTTGTTTTAAAGCCTTACAATGGCCTATTTCACTAGCATGGACAGCTCCTCTGAATGCATGATGTAGGTTCACAACAATAGATTCCAAATGCAAATACCACTTAGAATCAACTCCAGACCTTTTACGTGCTTAATTAATGAAGAAATAACGAAGGAGTAGCCCACACCTGGCCATGAAACAGCTTTTGATTCATTTGTCCAATTACTTTTGGCCCCTTAAAAGAGGGGGGGGGGGGGGGGGCTATTCTTAAGAGCTTTAATTCCTAAACCCTTCCTCCGATTTGCATGTACATACCTCAAATTAAACCTGAGAGTGTGCCATTTCAACCCATATCCATTATTTACCTATAGCTTGAATATGTTTTGAAAAACACCTGAAAAAACTAAAATTGTGCCTGTGTCCAAATATATATGGACCGACTGTATACAGTATCTCACAAAAGTGAGTACACCCCTCACATTTTTGTAAATATTTTATTCTATCTTCTCATGTGACAACACTGAAGAAATGACACTTTGCTACAATGTAAAGTAGTGAGTGTACAGCTTGTATAACAGTGTAAATTTGCTGTCCCCTCAAAATAACTCAACACACAGCCATTAATGTCTAAACCGCTGGCAACAAAAGTGAGTACACCCCTAAGTGAAAATGTCCAAATTGGGCCAAATTAGCCATTTTTCCTCCCCGGTGTGATCTGACTTGTTAGTGTTACAAGGTCTTAGGTGTGAATGAGGAGAAGGTGTGTTAAATTTGGTGTTATCGCTCTCACTCTCTCATACTGGTCACTGGAAGTTCAACATGGCACCCCATGGCAAATAACTCTGAGGGTCTGAAAAAAAGAATTGTTGCTCTACATAAAGATGGCCTAGGCTATAAGAAAATTGCCAAGACCCTGAAACTGAGCTGCAGCATGGTGGTCAAGACCATACAGCGGTTTAACAGGACAGGTTCCTCTCAGAACAGACCTTGCCATGGTCGACCAAAGGAGTTGAGTGCACATGCTCAGCGTCATATCGAGAGGTTTTCTTTGGGAAATAAACGTATGAGTGCTGCCAGCATTGCTGCAGAGGTTGAAGGGGTGGGGGGTCAGCCTGTCATTGCTTAGACCATATGCCGCACACTGCATCAAATTGGTCTGCATGGCTGTCGTCCCAGAAGGAAGCCTCCAGAAAGCCCGCAAACGGTTTGCTGAAGACAAGCAGACTAAGGAAATGGATTACTGGAACCATGTCCTGTGGTCTGATGAGACCAAGATAAACTTATTTGGTTCAGATGGTGTCAAGCGTGTGTGGGGGCAACCAGGTGAGGAGTACAAAGACAAGTGTGTCTTGTCTACAGTCAAGCATGGTGGTGGGAGTGTCATGGTCTGGGAAGCTACGGTTCATTGAGGGACCCATGAATACCAACATGTACTGTGACATACTGAAGCAAAGCATGATCCCCTCCCTTCAGAGACTGGGCCGCAGTATTCCAACATGATAACGACCCCAAACACACCTCCAAGATGACCACTGCCTTGCTAAAGAAGCTGAGGGTAAAGGTGATGGACTGGCCAAGCATGTCTCCAGACGTAAACCCTATTGAGCATCTGTGGGGCATCCTGAAATGGAAGGTGGAGGAGCACAAGGTCTCTAACATCCACCAGCTCTGTGATGTTGTCATGGAGGAGTGGAAGAGGACTCGAGTGGCAACCTGTGAAGCTCTGGTGAACTCCATGCCCAAGAGGGTTAAGGCAGTGCTGGAAAATAATGATGGCCACACAAAATATTGACACTTTGGGCCCAATTTGGACATTTTCACTTAGGGGTGTACTCACTTTCGATGCCAGCGGTTTAGACATTAATGGCTGTGTGTTGAGTTATTTTGAGGGGACAGTAAATTTACACTGTTATACAAGCTGTACACTCACTACTTTACATTGTAGCAAAGTGTTATTTCTTCAGTGTTGTCACATGAAACATACAAAAATGTGAGGGGTGTGAGGGGTATATATATATATATATATATATATATATATATATATATATATATATATATATATATATATATTCATATTCATATTTCAACATATGAGTTCTATTGGCTACTGGCTGATTGTCTAGTTTGAAGTAACATTCAAATGATGTAGATTGTATACTGAATGGTGAAGTCCTTTATTCTTTACAGTGAAAATAATGCAAAGTAACAATCAGCTTCAAGTTTTTGGGTCAAGTCATATATCCTGATTGGTGGCTCCAGTTTTTAGTAAGCTGATGATATATCAGGTTAGTAGTTTCAGAGAACAGTACAGAAGCCACATTGACGTCTCCCCGTGTCATGTCCTCCAAAAATAAGTTCTACGCACGTTTGTAGTATCAGACAGATTGTAAGCGCCATGGATGAACTGCAGGCGAGCTCCTTGTTTATTTGTGTGTTGGTGAGAGGGAGGACTCCATCAGGTGAAACAAGTAATCATCCCGCACTGATTGTAATCATTATGTGTATAAATAACCCGGGATGAAAACACCAATCTTCTCCTCCGTGCCGCCAGATGATGGCGGAGTAAAATAACACATGGGGCTTGTAAACACAAACATTGATGTGTAGTAATCAGTTCTTATCAATGATGATTTCTTAGGGAGAAGATGGGGGATGGCAAGAGGAACAAAGAGGAAAACCTTACAAATACATCCTTCCCTCCCTCCTGATTTCCAAATGTCTTTCCTTCCAATTTTTACTTGATTTGATTGTAGCCATATTAGTGCAATTGTGACAGTACTCAATTTTCTTCCGATTTTTAAATGTCTGTCCTTCCTTACTTACTTCCGATTTCCAAATATCTATCCCTCCTTCCTTTCTTTCCCTTTCCCTCCTGATTTCCAAATGCCCTTCCGCCCGCTATTCTTCTTACTTCCCTTTCTTTTATTTCTTTCTTTCTCCCTTCTAGCCTTCCTTTTCTTTATTCCCTTTCTTTCCTTCCGTCCCTCCATCCTTCCCTCCTGGTCTCCTAATTCCACCCTTTCTTGATACCTTCCTGCATTAATTTCTCCCGCCCCCATCCTCCTTCATTTCTTTTATTTCTTCCTTCCTTCCCTTAATTTCATTCCTTCCTTCCTTCCATTTCTTCCTTCCTCCCTTCCTTCTATTCTGATTTTCAATCTTTTTCCTTCCTTTCCTTTCTCCCTTCTAGCCATGCTTTTTTCCCTTCCTTCCTTTCTCCATCCCTCCCTCCTGATTTCCTAAGTCCACCCTTCCTTTATACTTTCCTTCATTCATTTCCCCCTCCCCCTTCTTCCTTTGTTTCTTTTCTTCCTGCCTTTCTTCCTGATTTCCATGCGTCTTATCTTCCTTCTTTCCTTCCTTCCCTTTCATTCCTTCCTTAATTCTTCCCTTCCAGCTTTTCCTTCCTTCCTTCCTTCCTTCCTTCCTTCCTTCCTTCCTTCCTTCCTTCCTTCCTTCCTATTTCCCTTCCCTTCATAAATTTCTCCCGCCCCATCCTCCTCCTTTTTCTTCCTTCCTTCCTTTCTTCCTTCCTTCCCTCCAGCTATTTCTTCCTTCTCTCCATCCTCCCTTCTCTTCTGATTTTCTTTCCCTTCATTAATTTCTCCCTCCTTCCATCCCCCCCTTTTCCTTTCTTCCCTCTCTTTTTCCTTCCCCTTCCTTTCTTTCTTCTTCCTTCCCTCCCCCCCTTTTCTTTCTTTCCTTCTCTTTCTTCCCTTCTTCCTCCCCTCCTTCCCTGTCTTACCTCCCTCCTTGATTCCTCCCTTCCTTCTCTCCTCTCGGTCCCCTCTCTAGCACCGAAGGCTGTCATTGCCCGATCTCTCCGGATATATCACTGTGCATGATGCTCCCCAGGTGTCCTTTGCCCTGGTGCCAGCAGCACCCCCTGGAGTCTGGCAGAGGAATTCTGTGCCCTTCAGCCATGTCTTTCTATTCTCTGGCAGAGGGACTCGGGATCCAGCAAACAAACTGCTCTCCCTGATAGGACAACAAAAACAAACCATGTCAGCCTGAACATCTGCTGACACAAATCATCACCAGAAAGTCATTTCAAACAATCTGTCTGCTCATCCTCTCACAAGTCAGGGAAGTCACAGTGCTTTTCTACTTTTCGCCCCGATCCTAGATGATGACAGCCTTGTGTCAGTCCCCGGCCTCCTGACATCAGGATCACAAGAAGACCCACGAATAGCCGGTGACAACGCTGACTCCGACAGTTTCCTCAATGTCATTAAAATGTATGGCGCTGAGTCTGATAGTTCTTCATCCCTCGTCCCGTCATGTAAAAGTGTCAACCGAAAACTTCAGGTCACTTTTTTGCTTTCCCAGCTAACAGGCTTATTTTAAGGGTATCCATCACATATGTCAACAGAATGGCTCATACAGGCAAATGGGCGTACCTGTACATCCCCTTGAATTTGCTGCCTTGCGGGTGCGCACGTGCATCGTCGTCAGCGCCCGCGCACGCCCGCCTGCCGCCCGACATGGGAGCATGCCCGCGGGTCCCGCAAACTAGATGTTCGCCGGCAGCCTGCGATCGTGAGACGGAGAGGCAGAACAGGGAGATACCTATGTAAACAAGGCATTTCCCTGTTCTGCCTAGTGACATGACAGAGATCTACTGATCCCTGTCATCAGGAGCAGTGATCACTGTCATGCCAGTGGTAGCCCATCCCCTCACAGTTAGAATCACTCCCTAGGACACACTTAACCCCTTCATCGCCCCCTAGTGTTTAACCCCATTCCCTGCCAGTGTCATTTACATAGTAATCAGTGCATTTTTATATAAATTTATATAAATGACAATGGTCCAAAAATTGTGTCAAAAATGTCCGATGTGTCCCCCATAATGGGGGGGGCCGAGAAAGCAGTCACTTTTTGTCTTTTTTTTTTAAATTTTTAGCAGAACGGCTAAGGAGGTGAGGGTTAGGGGTTCCAGATACCGGGGTAGCAGATTACTTACAGACTCTTCAGATCAAGATCAATGTCTGGCTTCACAGTGGTGGGGATTTTCTAAAACTGGAGCACACGGAATCATAGTAACCAATCAGCTTCTGGGTTTTATTGCCAAAGCTTAATTGAAAAATCTGAAGTTAGAAGCTGATTGGCTACCATGCACAGCCGCACCAGATTCTGTGTGCTCCAGCTTTAGTAAATCTACCCCAGAGTGTCATACCCTTTAAGCCGACCCGGCAACACTGTAAGCACCTTCCCAAATTTCAGTGAGTCCTCCAAGTGAGTCACTAGGCTCTTCTTAGAGACCGGCCTTCTTCCTAGCTCTCTCCAGCAAGGGGGCCTCTCCTTGGTCTCCTCCTTGGCACAGATTCCTCCAGATCAGGTAGGAACCACTTCAGCACACATTAGGCCCTAAAACTGGCTATTAGGAGCCAGCAGAGCTCCATCCAGCAGCACCTCCCTTGGCATCAGCCCAGGAGACGTGAGAGAACGCATGGCCCGTCCCAAATATTTATACCCCCCTCTAGCATGCACCAGTGGCATCAACCTCCTACTGGACTGGCTGAAGGAAATATAAATATTCATAACTTAGTTTTGTTTGTGAAATCCCATACCATGACCAGTGATACCGGTGACATCTACTGGCGACAGTGAGAAATCACAAGCCAACTTAACTCATTGGCGCCGGCCGCCTGCCTGCAAATAGGTGGCCTTCCGGTGGCCGGGCCTTGACGCCGGGCATGCCTTAGTGCAAACAGCGCTGTGCCGAAAATGTGTGCCCTGCGCGCTCCCGACACTGTTACGGAAAACTCCCAATTGCTGCTTGGGGAGATTTCCGATCACGTGACAGCCAATCATGGCACTCGCATTACCTTAAGCCCCGCCCCACCTCCTAGCACGTAACACCCCTTAAGGGGCTTGCACCTGCCAGCTCCAAGGGGTTAACTTAAGTGGAGTTAGATGTACTAGCAGACTTAGAAACACTAACAAATTAAAGCCGAACTCCAGCTCACACTTTATAATCAGTTACAACAAACAGATTTTTTTTTCCTTTTGGGATAAATGTTTAACACGAATAAATAAAAGCTGACCATTGTAGACACCCCTGTCAGTAGTAAATGGTTTGTCTCAACCCTACAATTGATACATTCTGCTGGAGAGTTTTTTCTTTAAAAAAAAAAAAACACTTTTCTATATTGCATTGTATGGTTTTGTATCTGTAAGGTTTAAAACCTTAATAAAAAATGACTGGAAAAGAGAAAAACAAAACAGACTTATTGGCCAGATCACTAGATGAAAATAGAAAAAAGAAAGAGCCTAAAACAAAAAAAAAAAAATGAATGCAGCCGCCACATCTAGAAAATGGTAAGCTGCAATAAATGAAATGTTTGCTTTTGGGTTTAATACCGTTTAGGCTTGCTTCACACCTATGCAGGTTTTTTTTTTTTTGCGTTTTTTTACTGCAATTTTACCACGATTTTGCGGCGATTTGCGGTTTTACGGGCTTTTTTGGGCAAAGTTGTTGTAGGGCAGTTTAAAAAAAAAATGCAAAACCCAAACCGTGGCAAAATTGCGGTAAAAACGCACTACATGATTTTCTGCAGATTCTACACTGAAGTCTATTAAACCAAAAATGCAAAAAAAAAAAAAAAGCACGGTTTAACCCCTTCAGCCCTGGAAGATTTGGCTGCTGAATGACCCAGGCCATTTTTTGCGATTCGGCACTCCGTCGCTTTAACTGACAATTGCGCGGTCGTGCGACGTTGTACCCAAACAAAACCGACGTCCTTTTTTTCCCACAAATAGAGCTTTCTTTTGGTGGTATTTGATCACCTCTGCGGTTTTTATTTTTTGCGCTAAAAAACAAAAAAAGAGCAACAATTTTGAAAAACAACACAATATTTTGTATTTTTTGCTGTAATAAATATCCCCATTGTTTTTTTAAAAAAAGCTATTTTTTTCTCTGTTTAGGCCAATATGTATTCTTTTTCATATTTTTGGTAAAAAAAAATCGCAATAAGCGTTTATTGATTGGTTTACGCAAAAGTTATAGCGTCTACAAACTAGGGGATACTATAGATTTATAGCATTTTTATTATTATAATTTTTTTTTTATACTAGTAATGGCGGCGATCTGCGATTTTTATCGGAACTGCGACAATATGGCAGACACATCGGACACTTCTGACACATTTTTGGGACCATTGGCATTCATACAGCGATCGGTGTTATAAAAATGCACTGATTACTGTAAAAATGTCACTGGCAGATAAGGGGTGAACACTAGGGGGCGATCAAGGGGTTAACTGCGTTACCTAACTGTGTGTTCTAACTGAAGGGGGAGGGGACTGACTAGACGAAGTGACGGATCGTAGTTCCCAGCTAATAGGAACACGATCTGTCACTCCTCTCAGAACAGAACAAGGATTTGTGTGTTTACACACACTCGTCCCTGTTCTGCCTCTCGTGCTCGCAATTGCTCGTGGCCGGCGGTCATCGCGCCCGTCGGCCACGAGCATTGCCTGCGGAGGTGCGTGCGTGCCTGCGGCGGTGCGTGCGTGCCTGATGCGGTGCGTGCGCGCCTGCTATCCCAATCCCGTGAGCCGACGTATAGCTACGACGGTTCGCCGGATCGTGCCAACCTGCCGCAGTACAATGACGGTGGCTAGTCAGCAAGGGGGTTAAAATATCTCTGACCCTTTCCAATAAAGCAGAGGCACAAAAATGCATTGATGTGAATGTGTTCCAGAGGAACCCATGGTAAAAATAAAAAATAAAAAGTCCTGCGTTTCTGCAAAAAGCGTGAAAAAACGCATTGGTGTGAATGGAGCCTTAATGTGCTTTGTTATGGCAACATGTATGTTGCTGCAACACGGTGGTGCGGCCCTCACGGATAGTAAGGGATGCATTTCATCGGTAAAAATTTTGTTCCAGTATTCTCCACTAGGTGTCCCTATTAGCGCTCGTGCATTTAGAATGCTGCACAGGTGGGTGGGGTCAGGCTGTGTTCGAACGGAAGGGGTTACAGAAGGATAGAGAGCAAGGCGACGATCTCATAGGTCAACTGACAACAAACCAAGCCGGCGGAGAGGGAGCTGAGTGCACAGAATCGGGATTTAAGTGAAGCCAATCAACCCTGGAAAATCACAGGTGGAAAGCTCAATTTCAGGCTTCAAACTGCGAGCCAACCTATCTGGAAATAAGATTGTCCGCAGAGAAAGATTTTATGGCTTATTCCAGGCTGGAGCACTGAGCACTGATGATAAAGATGCAATTTAGTTTAAATTTCACAAACCCCCCCCCCCCAAAAAAAACAAAAAAAAAAACAATATGCATCATCAGATGATAAAGGATGCAATTTTGATGACTTTTGTTACATTGTTTCGGAAGAAGTCAGACAAGTTCAACCGCCAGACAAATAAAATCTACATCCTCAGACCTCCAAATCATTCATAGGAAGGCAAAAGCTCTTCTAAAGAATAATTCAATTTTGCTCTAAAAGGTTAAAAAAAAAAAAATCCTTCCTGATCCCCAAAGCCAGACAGAAACTTCCTGACTGTATTAATATTCTACATCCTTAAAAAAAATTAGTAGCCAGATATATGTTGTGCATTTAGAAACCGATCCGGCTCTAAAGAGTTGGTTAGATTTAGCTCTTGTGGAAACCTTTTCCACCTATTCACAGCTATTATGCCCCATACACACGGTCGGACTTTGTTCGGACATTCCGACAACAAAATCCTAGGATTTTTTCCGACGGATGTTGGCTCAAACTTGTCTTGCATACACACGGTCACACAAAGTTGTCGGAAAATCCGATCGTTCTATACGCGGTGACGTAAAACACGTACGTCGGGACTATAAACGGGGCAGTAGCCAATAGCTTTCATCTCTTTATTTATTCTGAGCATGCGTGGCACTTTGTCCGTCGGATTTGTGTACACACGATCGGAATTTCCGACAACGGATTTTGTTGTCAGAAAATTTTATCTCCTGCTCTCCAACTTTGTGTGTCGGAAAATACGATGGAAAATGTCCGATGGAGCCCACACACGGTCGGAATTTCCGACAACACGCTCCGATCGGACATTTTCCATCGGAAAATCCGACCGTGTGTACGGGGCATTACTGTAAAGAAGCCTTTTTTTTTCTATGTGGACGGTAAACCTCTTCCCCTCTGGGCGTAAAGTGTGCCCCCTTGTATCTTTTATGATTACCTTAAAGTGAACACTAAGGGGTTTCTTTATAAAAAAATAAAATAAAAAAAATACACAGCCATCCATCCAATGAATCTGCACGTATGTTGGTTCTGTGCAAATTGGACAAAAAAAAAATAGAATGTTGTTTAGACTATTTTCTCCTCTGAACAAATGTTCTTTTAATATGGGCTGTATTAACTAACACATTTGGGACACTAGATGGAGCCGAGGAGCATGAAAAATACAAACATCTTTTGTAAAGACAGACACAATGTAACAATTCTGGAGAACGCTAGAGGGAATGAGCAGAAAGATGTAACCAACAGTGCACATTCATCGGAAAGGCTCATCCTCAATGGCACTGGATTGAAACATTATCCTACATTTACAGTAAGCTTTTTTTTATTTCTTTTTTTAAATATTTGCTCTGCTCACAGTAAAGAAAGTGCATATTATATGTTATATATTACTGAAATCAATCATGAAAACACCCTTTCCTTTTTATTTTTCCTTTTCCTTCTCTTTCTCCTTTTCATTTTCATTCCCTTCCCCTTTTGCTTTCCTTTTTTCTTTCCATCTCTTTTTCTTTATCTTTCTCCTTTTCTGTTCCCATTTCATTCCCTTCAATTCCCCTTTACTTCCCCTTTTCCATCTCTTTTCCTTTTTCATTTACTTTTCCTTTCCTTTGCCTTTCCTTTTCATTCCCTTTCATTTCCCTTTTTCTTTCCTTTTCCTTCTCCTTTCCTTTTTATTGTACTTTTCTTCCCTTTCCCCTTCCCTTTCACCTTTCCTTACTCTTCTCTTTTCCTTTCCTTTTCCTTCTCCTTTCCTTTCAATTGCTTTCATTTTACTTTTCTTCCCTTTTACTTTCACTTTTCATTCCCTTCTGTTCACCTTTTCTTTTCCATTTTCTTTCCCTTTCCTTCCCATTTCCTTTCCCTTTTCATTCCCTTCCCTCCCCCCCTTTCCCTTTTCTGTCTCTTTTCCTTTTCATTTCCTTTTCCTTGGCTATTTTCTTTCCTTTGCCTTTTCTTTTCATTTCCTTCCATTACTCTTTTCCTGTCCCTTTTATTTCCCTTCCATTCCCCTTTTCTTTTCCTTTTCTTTCTCCTTTCCTTTCAATTGCTTTAATTTTACTTTTCTTTCCCTTTCCTTTTCTCTTTCCACTTTTCTTTTTCCTTTCGCTTTTCATTCCCTTCCATTTCCCTTTCCTTTCATTTCCTTCTTTTCCCCTTTTTGTTTTTTTACTTTTTCATCCCTTTCCCTTCCCTTTTCTTTCCTTTTTCTTTTTTTTTTCCTTCTCCTTTCCTTTTTTATCCATTTTACTTCCCTTCCCCTTTTTCTTTCCATTTCCTTCTCCTTTTCTTTTGCTTTTTTGTCCCTTTCCCTTCCATTTTCTTTCCTTTTTTTTTTCCTTCTCCTTTCCTTTTTTTTTTGTCCGTTTTCCTTCCCTTCCCCTTTTTCTTTCCATTTCCTTCTCCTTATCTTTCCTTTTTATTTAATTCTCTTACCTTTCCCTTTCCTTTGTCTTTTCATTGCCTTTACTTTTTCCTTTCTTTTTCTTTCCTTTCCTTTCCCTTTTCTTTTTCTTCTTATTTTTTTTTCCTTACCTTTTATCTTCTTCACTCTATTAGTATAAAAAAACAATCACTTCTAACCTCTAGAAAGGGTCCTTTATCTACATAATCCGGAACACTCAGGTGATAAATCTCAGGCTTGTTCTGTACTTTAAATTGTGAAATGAAATCCCAGCGGAGCCCGGAAGGGAAGGAGTTAAGGCAGTGAAGGAACATTAGCGTGTGTCATGTGCTGTTTTCACACATTTAAATTATTCACGTGATGAATGAACTATTAATTTTTTAGCCTATTTACAATGGGCTGTCACATTGGCTCTCCGTCAGCCTGACCGCCCTGCCGTGTCTAATGGTCGGAGTTCCTGGGAAAGGGGGGGGGGGATCCAAGTATGTGAACTGTCCAGCTCCGTGACAAAAACATCCGGAACACCGCCGGTCCTTTCTCCGGGTATTTGTCTCATTCTTATTGGGTGAACTTGTTTTTTTTTTTTTCCTAAGAATTCTTTTCTGGGTTTTTTTTTTCCTGCCACTCATAAGCAATTAAGTACAAGCAAATTAGATCTGGCAATGCAAATGAGATTAGTCCTGATTGACCGCACTGGGGTCTCCCCAGACAGAGCGAAGTTCTGAACTCCAGGCACGTTGTGCCAAGCATAGAGGATTGGCGCGGATTTGCATCCCTGGAAGACGTGACTGACGAAGGATTTACATCATGGCGCATTTTGTTTAATAAAGGACGTGTCAAAAAAAGGTCACTGATTTACTGTCTAGTTTTCTTTGTAGAAAGAAAGTAGGGGGATGAACTATGTATCCCTTACTCATTTATGTGGTGGAGCAGGACGATATCTGAGGGTCCTCCTTATTATTAAGGGGGGCTTGCAGATTCTGACAAGTGCCCTGTCTGCAGACCCCCACAACAACTGGGCCATCAACATGAGGACAAGGCGCTTGCCAGAGGGGTCACCTTAATTTTTATAGAGGGCTTCCGGATTCTGATAAGCTCCCTGCCTGCAGACCCCCACAACCACCAGACCAGGGTTGTAGGGATGAGGCCCTTGTCTTCATCAACATGGGAACAAGGTGCTTTGCCAGAGGGGTCCCCCTGATTTTTATAGAAGGCTTCCAGATTCTCATAAGTTCCCTGTCTGCAGACCCCCACAACCGCCGTGCCAGGGTTGTGCAGTCAAGGCCCTTGTCTTCATTAACATGAAGACAGAGTGCTTTTCAGAGGGGTTCCCTTGATTTTTATAGAGGGCTTCCAGATTCTGATAAGCTCCCTGCCTGCAGACCCCCACAACCACCAGACCAGGGTTGTGGGGATGAGGCCCTTGTCTTCATCAACATGGGGACAAGGTGCTTTGCCAGAGGGGTCCCCCTGATTTTTAAAGAGGGCTTCCAGATTCTTATAAGCTCCCTGATCACAGACCCCCACAACCACCGTGCCAGGGTTGTGCAGTAGAGGCCCTTGTCTTCATTAACATGAAGACAGAGTGCTTTCCAGAGGGGTCCCCTTGATTTTTATAGAGGGCTTCCAGATTCTGATAAGCTCCCTGCCCGCAGACCCCCACAACCACCGTGCCAGGGTTGTGTGCAAAGTCCATTGTCCTCCATCGAGGACAAGATGCTTCGCCTAGGGAGGTCCCCCTGGTTTTTATGGAGGGCTTCCAGATTCTGATAAGCTTCCTGCCTGCAGACCTCCAGAACCACCGTGTCAGGGTTGGAAGAAAGAGGCCCTTGTCCTCTTTAATATGGGGACAAGGTGCTTTGTTTAGGCCCCCACAGCACGGTATCCCTCATGTTGAGGGCATGTGGCCTGCTTTGGTTTAGGAGGGGAGAGTAGGGTTGCATACTTGCCACCCCCCTTTTCCTGGTTGCATGTTCATGTAAGGGTCTGATATGGATTGGGGGCACTCTTTTTTTTTCTTGTTTTTGCTTCAGATTTTCCCCTAAAATCCAACCCAGATCTGAAGGGTCTAGAATGATAGTTTGAGGTAACAAGGTACTTTTCCTCACGGAGGTCCCGCTGATTTTCATAGAGGGCTTCCAGATTCCGATACGCTTCCTGCCTGCAGACCATCACAACCACTGGGCCAGTGTTGTAAGAAAGAGGCCCTTGTCTTCATCGATATGGGGACAAAGTGCTTTGCCTAGTGCCCCTCCCTCCCACCCCCAGCAAGGTATCCCCCATGTCAAGGGCATGTGGCCTGCTATGGTTTAGGAGGGGAGAGTAGGGGTGCATACGGGCCACCTTCCCTTTTCATATAAGGGCCTGGTATGGATTTGGGGGAGGGGATCCCACTCCTTTTTTTTCTTTTTGCATTGGGTTTCCCCCTAAGATCCAGCCTAGATCTGAAGGGTCTTGAATGAAATTTTAGAGGGACCTCACACCCTTCCCCAACTATGTTGAGTACAGGACAGTACAGGAGGGGAGAGTGGAGGTGCACACTTGACAACCCCCTTTCCTGGCTTGCCAAGCTGCACACTCAGATGAGTCTGACATGGATTTGGGGGAGGGGGGACCCAACACTTTTTTCCCCCCCTAAAATCCAGCCCAGATACGAAGGATCTGGAATGAAATTTTGTTTTACATCAATAAATATATTTATTAAAATAAAACATTTTTTTTTCAACAAAAAAGTTTCAACAAATCCTTTTATGTTGTGGTACCATTGACTGGTTTTGCAAATAATCTATTACCATTTAATTTAAAACACATGGCATGGAATCGTCCAAAGAAAAGAAAAAAAAAAAATTCTGCCTGGAAAGGCTTCAAAAAGGAGATGTAACCGGTGCTGGAAATGTTGAAAAGGTTTATCTGGCAAGCAAAAATCCATAGCGGAGAGAAAATAAAGAATTTTACCTAATCCGGGGGCCCATACTGTATGGAGTGGCTCGGAGCCACCCTATCAGCGAGAAGCACTTTGCGGGTCTTAGAAAAAGGGCGCTCACAGGCAGATAATTGCATTCCAAACACAAACAACCAAAAAATGGATGAAAAAAAAAAACAAAAAAAAAAAAAAAAACACTCCACACCCCGTCTTCAGCTACACACAAACCCAAATCCTTTTCAGCGCCGTCCAAAGCCCAAGAGAGCCCGCGGCTACTCGAGAACCTGCCGCGCTCGCCCAGATTCATGTATCCGGCGGATGGCAGGAAAAGTGCCCCTCTTCAGTGCTGTGCGAGTGCCAACGCCGGGAGAGTTTGCCAGGGAACCCGGCTCATTCGTGAAAAGCGTTTGAAATCAATTATTTCAGAAAACAACACTGATTGTTCTTGTCAAAAGGCCCCTCAGGACGGCGCGATAACCTTCCGCGACTGGAGTCACAGCCACAGAAAAAAAAAACAGAACAGTGGCGGCGGAGAGCGCAGAGACAACGGTACAAGAGGGGGGGAGGGGGGAATATTTCTATACTCTCGGAGCAGCTGTACAAATTTCCTCGACGTGCTAGGAAAATAATCTGTCATACCACCTGATGGTCGTTGAAAAAGCGCCAAGCTGTATGAAATCGCGTTATAATATTAGGATTGTAGTACGAGCCGGAATTACTGCTGACGAAGGGAACACACAAAAACATTTTTTTTCTTCAAAAAGTATTTAATTATATTTAGAATAAAAAATTCTATCTATCTATCTATCTATCTATCTATCTATCTATCTATCTATCTATCTATCTATCTATCTATCTATCTATCTATCTATCTATCTATCTATCTATCTATACACAATATATATATATCTACCGTATATACTCGAGTATAAGTCGAATTTTTCAGCACATTTTTTTGTGCTGAAAGTGCCCCCCTCGACTTATACTCGAGTCAATCACTTTTCTGCAGCAAAAAATTTCATTTTCCGAACCGAATTTGGGGCCTCGTATCTCAGGGCCACTTGATGCTAAGAACCCCAAATTTGGTGTGCAAACCCAGTGGAACCACAACATATCCAAAGCTGGGGTTCTTAGCACCAAGTGGCCCCGAAATACGGGGCCCCAAATTCGGTTCAGAAAATGTCATTCTCTGCTGCAGAAAAGTGCTTGACATTTTCTGAACCGATTTTGGGGCCCCGTATCTCAGGGCCACTTGGTGCTAGGAACCCCAAATTTGGTGTGCAAACACAGTGGACATGGTACCATAACATATTCAAAGCTGGGGTTCCTAGCACCAAGTGGCCCTGAGATACGGGGCCCCAAATTAGGTTTGGAAAATGTCATTTTCTGCTGCAGAAAAGTGCTCGACATTTTCTGAACCGATATTTGGGGCCCTGTATCTCGGGGCCACTTGGTGCTAGAAATCCCAGCTTTGGATATTTTATGGTGCTAGTTCCACTGGGTCTGCACATCAAATGTGAGGTTCCTAGCACTAAGTGGCCCCGAGATACGGGGCCCCAAAATCGGTCAACTGTGTCCATCATCAGCAATGTCATTTCGGGACACTTTGGGTTCAGAGACCCCAAATTTTGGCTGCAGCTAGGGGGCATCTAGGAACCCTTAACTACCGAGTTTGAAGTTCGGGGGACCTATGGCTGCAAATGGGCACAGTGATGCTGCAAATGGGCACAGTGAGGCTGCAAATGGGCATTGTTGACCCTCTTTTCCACTTACAGTAGCTGTGCATTTCTCACCCTCGTCTTATACTCGGGTCAATAAGTTTTTCCTATTTTTTTGTGGTAAATTAGGGCCTCGACTTATACTCGAGTATATACGGTATATCTATATCTATGTATGTATATCTATATCTATATATATATCTATATACACTACCGTTCAAAAGTTTGGGGTCACATTGAAATGTCCTTATTTTTGAAGGAAAAGCACTGTACTTTTAAATGAAGCTAACTTTAAACTAGTCCTAACTTTAAACAAATATACTCTATACATTGCTAATGTGGTAAATGACTATTCTAACTGCAAATGTCTAGTTTTTGGTGCAATATCTACATAGGTGTATAGAGGCCCATTTCCAGCAACTATCACTCCAGTGTTCTAATGGTACAATGTGTTTGCTCATTGGCTCAGAAGGCTAATTGATGATTAGCAAACCCTTGTGCAATCATGTTCACACATCTAAAAACAGTCTAGCTCCTTCCAGAAGCTACAAAACTGACCTTCCTGTGAGCAGATTGAGTTTCTGGAGCATCACATTTGTGGGGTCAATTAAACGCTCAAAATGGCCAGAAAAAGAGAACTTTCATCTGAAACTCGACAGTCTATTCTTGTTCTTAGAAATGAAGGCTATTCCATGCGAGAAATTGCAAAGAAATTGAAGATTTCCTACAACGGTGTGTACTACTCCCTTCAGAGGACAGCACAAACAGGCTCTAACCAGAGTAGAAAAAGAAGTGGGAGGCCACGTTGCACAACTAAGCAAGAAGATAAGCACATTAGAGTCTCTAGTTTGAGAAACAGACGCCTCACAGGTCCCCAACTGGCATCTTCATTAAATAGTACCCGCAAAACACCAGTGTCAACATCTACAGTGAAGAGGCGGCTGCGGGATTTTGGGTTTCAGGGCAGAGTGGCAAAGAAAAAGCCATATCTGAGACTGGCCAATAAAAGAAAAAGATTAAGATGGGCAAAAGAACACAGACATTGGACAGAGGAAGACTGGAAAAAAGTGTTGTGGACGGATGAATCCAAGTTTGAGGTGTTTGGATCACAAAGAAGAACGTTTGTGAGACGCAGAACAAATGAAAAGATGCTGGAAGAATGCCTGACGCCATCTGTTAAGCATGGTGGAGGTAATGTGATGGTCTGGGGTTGCTTTGGTGCTGGTAAGGTGGGAGCTTTGTACAGGGTAAAAGGGATTCTGAATAAGGAAGGCTATCACTCCATTTTGCAATGCCATGCCATACCCAGTGGACAGCGCTTGATTGGAGCCAATTTCATCCTACAACAGGACAATGACCCTAAACACACCTCCAAATTGTGCAAGAACTATTTACAGCAGAAGCAGGCAGCTGGTATTCTATCGGTAATGGAGTGGCCAGCACAGTCACCAGATCTGAACCCCATTGAGCTGTTGTGGGAGCAGCTTGACCGTATGGTACGCCAGAAGTGCCCATCCAACCAATCCAACTTGTGGGAGCTGCTTCTAGAAGCGTGGGGTGCAATTTCTCCAGCTTACCTCAATAAATTAACAGCTAGAATGCCAAAGGTGTGCAATGCTGTAATTTCTGCAAAAGGAGGATTCTTTGATGAAAGCAAAGTTTGATGTAAAAACAATGTTATTTCAAATACAAATCATTATTTCTAACCTTGTCAATGTCTTGACTCTATTTTCTATTCATTTCACAACGTATGGTGGTGAATAAGTGTGACTTTTCATGGAAAACACAAAATTGTTTGGGTGACCCCAAACTTTTGAACGGTAGTGTATATATATGTATATCCATAGATAGATAGATCTATCTATCTATCTATCTATCTATCTATCTATATATATACAATATATATATTATTAAAATGTATTATTTAAAAAAAAAAGATATATATATATATAATTATTATTATTATTATTATATTTATATATATTTAAAAAATAAATAAATTAATTAAATAAAAATGATATCTATCTATCTATCTACCTATCTATGTAGATATCTATATCTATATCTCTATATATATATATATATATATATATATATATATATATATATATATATATATCTATATATATTCTATATATATATTCTATATATATATATGTGTGTATATATATATATATATATATATATATATATATATATATATAGATATATATATATCTATATCTATCTATATATATATTAAATATATATACATATTATATATATATATATTATTAAAATATATTATTTTAATATAATATTTAAAAAAACATATATATATAGATATATATCTCTACATAGATATATCTATATAGATCTATATATATATATATATATATATATATATATATATATAGATCTATATAGATAGATCTATATATATATATATATATATTTTTTAATTATTATTATTATTTTATTTATATATACATATATACATATATATATATATATATATATATATATATATATATATTTATTATATATTTTTTTTCATTTTTTTGACCCTGTTCACATTAAGCGTAGTCCAAACGCACATTCCCGCCCGTGTTTTTTTGCTCGGTCTTTGCATCAGAAGCACCAAAGAAGCTCCCCCATCTTTACGCTTTGTACCGTGCGTTTTTTACACATTTGTCACACAACCATTAAAAAATCTATTAAATTCGAAATCAATGGCACCACAAGCTCAAATGCGTGTTTTGCACATTTTTCACACAATCCAAAAATTTTCGCATTTCTGCACACTTTTCTCGAACGCACAGGTGTGAATGGGGCCATGTGTATCCTTTATCTGGATTTTAAAATGTCGTATAAGTGCCTGACATCTGTCCTTATATTATCTTCCTGCAATGAACTGCACTGTAGAAATCAAGCCAAAGGGAAGGATATGCGCTGTGGGCGGGTCAGGCTCTGTATCGTGGTAGGCCGGGGGGGGGGGGGGGGGGGGTGCTGTCTCATGGCTCAATGGTTAATTTAGACTTGCAGATGGGGAGGGGTGTTAAAAAAAGGCCTCTTTAGCTCCCCCAACTGGCCCACCCCTTAAACTGCAAAGCAGCAGACGGGAGTGTTCACCTGATACCGCTGTGATGCTTTGCTTCGTGTCTGCGGTAAAATGTACCCCCCCCCCCCCCCCCATCACATTCAGCCAAATGTGACCCAATCATCCGAATGGTGACGTGCCGCTAATGATTTGCATTGGTTTAGCATTTACAGGGTTAAAACAGGTGGTGAGGAGGTGGGGGCGGTGCAGTAAAAACAGGCAGGTGAGACAAAGTTTTACCACCCCCCACCAACCTCCCACCTAAATTAAAAAATGCAGCCACTCCCCCATACTGCGGCTGAATTGCTGCTGCGTTCAGCAGATGAACGCAACCCATTCAAGCGAATGTGAACGCGCTGCAAATGACACACAACTGTACGGCATTTACAGGGTTAAAACAAGCGGTGAGGAGGCGTCATATTGCCTCCTCGCCACCTCTCAAATTCCTCCGAAAAGTGATCCGAGTGCCAATCGCTTTTTAGAGACGCGGCAATTTGGCCGTGACGTCTAAACTCAGCCTTAGGGCTCATTCTTACGTGCAGCTAGACTGCGGCCCCTCTGAAAAGACATCCACAAGGGATCGCTTTTCAGAGGGTGTGAAATTTTGCATCCTCACCGCCCTGCTTTAAACCTTCAAAATGCCAACCTACCGCGAACATTTCGCTCAGTCGCAGGCAGGTTGCGGCACGGCCCCTTTCACCTGGATAGGTTGTGTTTTGCAGAGGTACCGCCTGTTAAGACCTGCAGTTAATTTTTTGGGATTTCTTGCATCTCTTAGTTTAGGTGGGTGGCCGGTGATGGGGGGGGGGGTAAAAGGGTCTGCTTTTACTGCCCCCCCCCCCTGCTGCCTTTGTGAATGAGCCCTTATAACCAATGACTCTGGCCTCATTACTGCCCCCCCCACTGTGCATCCATAAGTGCCTCAGTTGGCCTCAATGTATTTTTTTAATGCAATTTGGCTTGGGATCAGCCCCTTGCAGTCCCTGTGCAGCAGAGCTCAGACTTGGGGAGGGAGAAAAACTAGGAGCCAATTCGTTGTACTGCAATGCAAGGAGCGTGCTGATAGGAGGAGAAAGCAGAGTGACAAAGAGATGACCTCATCTGTCTGCTGCTTCTCCTATCACCATCCAATCACAAGCTGGGGGGGGGGGGTGCAAGACCAGTAAGTGTTAAAGAGAGGCAGCAGAGAAAAATCTGGTTTCTTTCCGTGCATTATAGGGCTGTGCTACATGGCAGAGCTGTAAAAATATCAGGACTGCATGGACAGATATGCAAATTATTTAGCAGGCCAAACAGATCCCTCCTATGTATTTAGCTGTTAGTTGGGTAAATATCATGGATCTGAAAAGCCGGAGTTTTAAATTTGGACACCTAGGCCAAGTCCCACAAGCCTTTGGTCATGATGCAAGTCAACAACGGCTGCTTCATCGCCCCTGATATTAGAAATTTTTACTATGACAAGAGACTGCTTGATGTTTCCTGTGTTGATTAATAGTTTATTACATTACAAAAGCCATATCCCGTGGCGTTCTAATCAAAATCATTAATTTAAAACGGGAAATACCGCATGTGGCCACTAGATGGAGCAGAGGATTATAAGAAATGACTAAGATACTTAGCGCCATCTCATGGCCAAATTTGGTATTTTTCATTTTAAATCAGTGATTTGCATGTGACCTGCACAGGATATAACCCATTTCATACATTTTTTTCCCCATTCGCACAGAACCAATGTACAGACATTTTCACTGGGCGAATGGATATGCAAATCCTTCATAAATCAGCCCCTTAAGCTGGATCTAGCATTCACTATATTTTTCCTGCTAAGAAATGTGTCATTGCAAAAGCCATATCCTGTGCTGTTGAAATGTAAACCATTGATTTAAAATGGGAAATACCGCATGTGGCCACTACATGGAGTCAAGGATTATAAGAAATTCCTAAGATACTAGGCCAAATCCCAAAAGTCTCTGGCCATCACGTAAGTCAACACCCGCTGCTCGTTCACATTACATTACAAAAGCTATATCCCGAGCTGTTCAAATGTAAATAATTAATTTAAAATTAGAAATACTGTATTTGGCCACTAGATGGAGCCAAGGATTATAAGAAATACCTAAGATACTTAGCGCCATCTAGTGGGCAAAATCCGTATTTTTCATTTTAAATCAATGATTTACATATGACCTAAACAGGATATAGCCTATTTCATAACCCCCCCCATTCACGCAGAACCATACAGACACTTTCACTGGGTGAATGGATGTGTGAATCTACATCAGCCCCTTAAATTGGATCTAGCATCCGCTATATTTTTCCTGCTAAAAAATGTATCATTACAAAAGCCACATCCTATGCTGTTCAAATGTAAATCATTGATTTAAAATGGGAAATACTGCATGTGGCCACTAGATGGAGTCAAGGATTATAAGAAATTCCTAAGATAATAGACCAAATCCCAGTCTTTGGTCATGACGCAAGTCATCAACCACTGCTCAGTCACCCTTGATATTAGACATTTTTACAAAGACAAGAGACTGCCTGACATTTCCTGCTTTGTGTAATAGTTTATTAAATTACAAAAGCCATATCCTGTGCAATACCGCATGTGGCCACCAGATGGAGCAGAGAATTCAAATAAATTCCTAAGATACTAGGCCAAATCCCACGAGTCTTTGGTCACGACGTAAGTCATCAGCCTCTGCTCGGTCACCCCTGATATTAGACATTTTTACTATGACAAGAGACTCTTTAATGTTTCCTGCTTTGTGTATTAGTTTATTACATTACAAAAGTCATATCCCGAGCTGTTCAAATGTAAATCGTTGGTTTAAAATGAGAAATACTGCATTTGGCCACTAGATGGAGCCAAGGATTTTAAGAAATACCCAAGATACTTAGCTCCATCTAGTGGCCAAATGTGGTATTTCTCATTTTAAATGAATGATTTACATTTCAACAGCTCGGGACATAGCAATATCAGTGGCCAAATTTGGTATTATTTCATTTTAAATCAGTGATTTACATAGGACCTGCACAGGATATAGCCGTATATATGACGCAAGTCATCAACCGCTGCTCGGTCACCCTTGATATTAGACATTTTTACCATGACAAGAAACTGCTTGACATTTCCTGCTTTACGTAATAGTTTATTACATTACAAAACCTTTTTCCCCGAGCTGTTAAAATGTAAATCACTGATTTAAAATTAGAAATACTGCATTTGGCCACTAGATGGAGCCAAGGATTATAAGAAATACCTAAGATACTGAGCTCCATCTAGTGGCCAAATTCGGTATTTTTCATTTTAAATCAGTGATTTACATAGGACCTGCACAGGATATAGCCGTATATATGAGGTAAGTCTTTAACCGCTGCTCGGTCACCCTTGATATTAGGCATTTTTTGCTACGACGAGAGACTACTTGACATTTCCCCGTTTGGTGTAATGGTTAATTACATCTGACTTGTTTATTCTATTACTAGCCTTGTATAAAACATTATTAAGACCCCCCCATATAAGGCGTCAAATAATGCATCTCCGCTTGACGTAAAATCCAGATCCTGACATTTCCATGATGAATCTTGGCGCTCCCACAACCCGGCTCCCCATCACCTTAAGGACAGAATGAGGTCCCCCCCTCCCCCCCCTCCGCGCCTTTTGCCGCTAACCAATAAGAGCAGAGAGCGCATCTCGGGTAAGGCTTTCCGTGGCCTACTTACAAAGTTCAATGCCTCAGTCAGGGGCGCAATAATTGCAACCGTCTACGAAGAGCAGCAGCTGCACGCCAACACCATAAATTATTCACCTGCATCCTCGCGGATTTTTCTGGGTTAGGATAACAATCGCGCTGGCTGCGATTCAAAGTGTTTTGCTCGCTTTCCGTGGCAAGAAAGAAATGTTTTCCCGAACTTCAACGAGAAATTCAAGTTTACAATAGACAGTAATCTTAGCAAAAAAAAAAAATGGATAAGGATCGGAGTGACTGCTATTCATTGGGGTTTCGGAAAGGAAAGGAAAGGATGAGCGTCAAGTTTAGGGAATTTAAATAAAGTTTTTTTTAAAAAAAAGGGTGAAAAAACTTTCCTCTGTGAAAAGACCAGGGCCCGTTTATATCTATGTGTCGCTGTAAGGTGCGTTTTAATGAGCGCGATAACGCTGCATCGCCATTCATTTTGAATGGCGACCCAGCTCACTAAGGCAATGCACAATATTGGAGACACGTCTAATTTTCCCGGGGCGATTGGGCGCCTTAACAGCCCATTGTTTTAAATTGCAGCGCAAAAATGGGCCCCGTCTTATTTTTTTTTTTGCATTGGCCTGCTAAAAAAAATAAGACAATAGGCAGTTTTTGACAAGTCCTTTATTAAAAAAAAAAATGAATGAATGTAAAAAAGCCATATCCTGTGCTGTTCAAATGTAAATCATTGTTTTAAAATAGGAAATACCGCATTTGGCCACTAGACGGAGTCAAGGGTTATAAGAGATTTCTAAGATACTTAGCTCAATCTAGTGGCCAAATGCAGTATTTTCCATTTTAAATCAATGATTTTACAAGTCCTTTATTGAAAAAAAAATAAAAATAAAAAACAAATCTCCACTCCCAATGATTTTCCATTTTAAGTCAATAATTTTACAAGTCCTTTATTGAAAGAAAAAAAGTCCCCCCCCCCCGTATAGATCCATCGTTAGTCACAATTCCAACGCCGACCTGATAAAAAAAAACTCTACTCCCAACAATTTTTCATTTTAAATCAATGATTTTACAAGTCCTTTATAAAGGCATATCCTGTGCTGTTCAAATGTAAATTATTGTTTTAAAATAGGAAATACCACATTTGGCCACTAGACGGAGCCAAGGGTTATAAGAGATTCCTAAGATACTTAGCTCCATCTAGTGGCCAAATGTGGTATCAATGATTTTACAAGTCCTTTTGTTGAAAGAAAAAAGAAAAGAAAAAAAAGTTGTTCCCCCGGTGTAGATCCATCGTCAATCACAATTCCCGCCGACCCGAAAAATGAAAAAAAAAAAAAAGCTCCACAGGATATGGCTTTTTTGCACTCTTTTTTTCTTTATTTTCTTTTTAATAAAGGACTTGTTAAAAACTGCCTACCTTTTCAGGGGGCTAAGCTTTTTTCTTTTTTTTTTTTTTTTTTTCAATAAAGGACTTTTTTTTTTTTTAGACATGGGGGTTCCCCTTAAAATTTAATTTGAGTGCAAGAAATTACAAGAAGCTGAAATTAAAAAAAAATTCTAAAACTAAAATAATAAGACACTTTGATTTATCCATGTTATTGTAATTTTTTTTTATATATATATATATATATATATATATATACAGTAAGGAAACTTCTGCAGATATTTGTATTAGCATGTAATAAAAGCATTTTTATAATAATTATTTTGTTAGCCTAAATACACAAGTACTGTTTTTTTTTTTATTTGTAATATATTCTTGTACCACCAATTTTTCCTCTAAATAAAAAAGTTTGTAAAAAAAAAAAAAAAAATTATATATTTGTATTAGCTACACTAAATATAATGATGAGGACGCCGTACATAACTTATAAAATGTTGGCCAGAAAAATTCGGCAATTAGAGCAGAAGTATCAACATCCCCTTTTTAGCAGAGACCTCCCCCCACCTCCTCCCGAAAATTCAGGGCACGTGAAGCCGTCAGCTAATGATGCATTGAGGAAGTACGCCTCTCCATTAGTCTTAATTTTTCATTATTTACTGGGAAACAGGAGAGGACAAAGACGGTGAACCAGAAACAACACGTTTCCGTCTCTTAACATGATGACTTAATAATCTTCTCGTTTAGGCGTGATGTCATCAATCAACCTGCTCCTGCTCTCTCTAGGCTCTAGTAAGCTTGCCTTATCAATGCGATTTATTAATTATCCTCAAATTTGTGATGACAGGTTGCAAAGAATGCAAAAAAACAAAAAAAAAGATGTTGCGTTCTCACTGCACCTGAGATCGTAAAGTGGACCTACACCGACGTTAGCATCATGGTTTTGCTGTGAAGGTCAAATAAAAAGTTGAGGATGATCTAAAATGATCTTACTCTTCCTGGAGAAAATGCTGCTCCATTCTACCCTCAGTGGTGCTCACTTGAAGCAGAGGAATTATGACTAAATGCCTAGGCATGTGCCTATATGGAAGTGGTCTCCAAACTGCAAGCCCCTTGTTTTCCTTTATCCAGCCTTTGGGACACTGTTCCTCCCACTGATACCAATAATGAGGCACCATTCCTAACACTGACACCATCAGTGGAGCATAATTCCTCCCACTGACAGCAATGATGGGGGACTATTCCTCCCACTGACACAATGATGGGGCACTATTCCTCCCACTGACACCAAAGATGGGGCACTATTTCTCCTTATGACACCAACAATGGGACACTGTTCCTCCCATTGACATCAATGATGGGGCACTATTTCTCCCACTGACACCAACGATGCAGGGGCGGCCCGCCTATTAGGCGCGCCCCCCCCCCCTATCCTCACCACCCCCTATATGCAGTGGATAGATCCACTTGCAGTTGCTTACATCAACCATCATTGGGGCACAAGAAGTCAAAGAGAATCAGATCTCATTCTACCTTGGGAGGAACACTATGTTCTGACCCTGTCCATAGTTTACCTTTGGAAGGCCAATGTCTACTTGGTGACTCCTTGGAAACTTACATCAAGCAAGCAAGTCATGGGAGACCCCCCCCCCAGCAGAAGAAAGGAAAAGCCCCCACAGGCAGACCTTTGGTTCCTGAGATGAAGAAGAGTTCTCTCAGGCCTCCAGGTCCAAGTCCAAGCCCAAATCCCATTCTGCCGTAAGCCCCAGACTTCTAAAAGTCCAGGAACAAGCCCTCTTCACAATGACAAGTTGGCATCCATTGTGAGCTTCTTTCAAGACATAGGGAGAAAGGACTTCCCCAATTCTAGTGCTGGGCTGGAAATCCTATGGGGCTAAGATTAAGTTCTGGGGTGTCCTGTAATGTACTCCAAGAAAAAGGGCTTTACAGATAGGTCTAAAGGGCTAAAAACCTGTGAAGAGAAATATTAGTAATCTCTGGCGCCAACCAAAAAACATGCTGAAAAATGTGACGCTTCCACCTCTGAGAAGCAAGGCGCTAACACATATGTGATAATTCCATATGAACAAAGGATAAAAAACAAACCAAATATACTTGAGAGTCCAAAGGTGAAAAAACGTTTTATTTATAAGAATTATTAATAAATATTGCACAGTCCAAACATTTTTCCTAAATCTTGCTGAAGAAAGCTCCAATCACCATGCTCCTGATCTTAAAGGTTCCTCAGATACTCCTCATATAAGTATTCCACCACAAAGTGTACAAAATGCACGCTTACCAACAGCATCTATAATATGCGCCTTTGGTGTCATAGGATGCCACCCTTTTTGCAAGTTGTTTTCACAATGTCCCACCTTAAGAATGGTCTATTGGGAATCCACCACCAGCTGATTTCTTCAAACATCAATAACCGAGACCCAGGGAGAGATGCCGTGATGCCGTTTTATTATCAAAACAAGAATTAAAAATATAAATTTGCCATTCACATTTCAAGGTTCTATAGTCAGCACCAACACAACCAGCCAGTTCGATAGTCCTGCACTGCACTGTATGAGGAGTATCTGAGGCACCTTTAAGACAAGGAGCACGGTGATTGGACCTTTCTTCGGCAAGATTTAGGAAAATTTTTTGGACTGTGCAATATTTATTTATATTTCTTTGTTTTTCACCTTTGGACTCTCAAGTATATTTGTTTTTGTTTTTTTTTATCCCTTGTTAACATGCAATTATCACATATGTGTTAGCGCCTTACTTTTCATTGTTTCACTAAAAACCTGTGATATTTCACTTCTATATTAATCTAAAGTTAGTTTAGCAGTTATCAAATAGCGTTGCTGTTGTTGGGTATGTACACACATGACAGTCTCTGATCCAATGCATGATGAGGCTTACTGCTAGCTAAGAGAAAGCAACCTGGGACTTGAAGTGCCAAAGAAGCACATTATTTCCAGGAAAAATATTCATTAACTATCCACATAGTTTGACATTTTAATGACTTCTGACTGGGTGACTAAGAGAACCTGTAACACACTTTAGCAGCTCATTTTTTACAAACGTTCCAACGGGCAGAATTTGGGAAATGTCATAAAACGTATAAGCACTGAGCCACAGGTTGATTTCATTACCATCTAAGCTCCCGATATTAAAGATTCTTCTCAACTCATTACAGCTGGAGACACTGATAAATATGAACACAGGGGATGAATAATACCGGGACCAGCTCATTCCCTTCAGACTCGCATTAAGCTCAGTTCAGTAATCTTCATCAATGTTTTTTAAAAATGTCTTTCAAAAAAGTGACAGAGGCATAAGAGTTTTAGAAAAGTCTGATGCTGCATAACTAAGAAAGGATACCACCAACTCCTGATTTTTTTTCCATCTCAATGGGACAAAGGGTAATCTGGTTGTTTCTACAACACTGGACCTCTCAACCACGAGACCACCCAACCAGGATTCAGCTGGACAATGTCATGGTATTTGCTTACATCAACCATCAATGGGGCAGAGTCAGAGAGAAGAAGGTCTCATTCTACCTTGGGTGGAACTCAATGTCCTGGTCCTGTCCGTAGTGCACCTTTTTGAAGGACAATGATTATTTGGTGACTCCTTGGAAACTTACAAACAAGTTATGGGGGAACCCCAGCAGAATAAAGGAATACCCCCAACCTTTGGTTCCTGAAATGAAGAAGAGTTCTGTCGGACCTCTAGGTTCAAGTCCAAGCCTGGCTCACAATTCCACTGTAAGACCTGGACTTCAAAAACTTCCAAGTCTGGGAACAAGCCCTCCTCAAAATGATAAGGTGGCATCCATTGTAAGCACCTTTCAAGACATTGGGAGAAAGGACTTCCCCAATGCCAGCCCTGGACTGTAAAACCTTTTCAAGACATTGGGAGAAAGGACCTCCCCAATGCCAGCCCTGAACTGTAAACCCTTTGAAAGACTATGATCCTGTAACGTACTCCAAGAAAAAGGGTTTTACAGATCACAAATTTTATTTATTTTTCCCTGCAACACTGGACCTTTCGACTACGAGGCCACCTGACCAGGATTCAGTCGGGCAACGTCATGGCAGTAGCTTACATCAACCATCAATGGGGCCCAAGAAGTCAAAGAGAAGCAGATCTCATTCTACCTTGGGGTTTTTACAGCGAAATACCATGTCACAACTATGTGCCAATTGCTTGGCACATGTTTGAGGTGTGGTCCTATTGACTTCAATTGGCGTGCCTGGGGAGAGGAAGAATGTCTGGCTGCCAAACGCGTGTGTGAAAAAATTGCTGCACCATAAAGCGCAGCGTGACAGCATTGTGAATAGACCTTAGTTGCCACCATGTCCCCATGTAGGAAGGCGGTCAGAAGGCGGTAAAGGTCAACCACCCATTTCGACTGCCTCCGAGGCATTTTGGTGAGTATAGAAAACTGTGGAAATCAACACATAGGTATCACTGTAGGATGCAACAATGTTGCAACAGATCTCTGACAAGGCATGAGAGATTTGTTTTGTTCAAACCAAGATTTTACATAAATTATGTGATTCGTGAACAACCAAATAACCACAAAAAAATTGTTCAATCTATTGGTCTGGTAGAGGCTACTGTTCCTACAGTGTCTGAATGAGTGTTCGTTAATACACCGTTATTTCTATGCAAGAAAAGCCATTGCAATGCACTGGAGGAAACCTCGCCCTTCTACACTTTTATACTGGAAACAATTGATAAATAATATCCTCCCATTGTATAGAGATACCTATATTAATAGGAGTTGCCCTAGTAAAGTACACATCATCTACTGCCGATGGGGGTCATTAATTATAATATGGGTGTTTCTGTATATAAGGGATGTGTGGGATCATTGATAATAGAAGGGATCATTATTTACTTCCTCCCCTCTCCCCCTTTCCATATATATATATATGTATATATATATATATATATATATATATTTTTTTTTTTTTTTTTTTCTCCTTTTTTCCCAAATAAGACACACACATATATATTATATTTATTATTATTATTATTATTATTATTTCCCTTCAAGTTGTTGCTGTATTGTATTGTTATTTTGAATGTTTATTTTAGTTTCAATGTGTATGATGTTTTGTTGTGTTTTGATTGTTTGTCTGTTGAAGAAAATAAATTAAAAGATTTATTTAAAAAAAAGACTGGTATAACTCTATCCAGATCTGGTCCTATCAACCGTTATGATGTCATTAAAGAAACCCTGTCAGTCTTTGAAAAATCCTGAATTAAAATTATTATCTTGTGTAGACTGGGAAGGTTTGGATTATTTATTTTTACAATTGTCCCTTTGAATTTCTCTGCGCAGTAAACAGACAGTAAATAAGCCTCTTTCTTCCGCAGCAGTGTGGTGTACAAATCTATGCATTTCAGATTGAGTGCATGTACTGTATACCCAGGGGTTTTTTTCTCAGAGAATAGGTGCAGGTACTCCCCCCTTTCTGAGTCATCCCTTGCATCCAGCCCCTAATCTATATACAGGGCGCCGGACGCATGGATTTCAATGGGTTTTTTTTGTTTTTTTTTGAAGCACATGATTAGAGCCAGGGGTTTTAAATGGCTTAAAAAAGGGTGGACTTGGGGCGCAGAGCACTGCGCCCTGACCCCACCCAGTTATGTGACAATAGCGAATTAATATTTGCGATTGTCTTCCTGATTCTCCTCCAGGCCAATCAGGAAGCTAGTCTTAAGATTGGCCTGGCCGATTGGCCAAGAGGAGAAGCGATCATATTGGCCACCGAGGGAAAGAGGGTGCTTGTGGTGCTAAGTAATTTGTATGGAATTTGTTATTGATAATGAAAAAGCAGCCAGTGACAATAGATCCCCCAGCAACGATAGATCCCCCAGAAATGAAATGCCCCCTCAGCAACAATAAATCAACACCAGCAACAATAGACCCCCACCATAGATCTCCTAGCAGCCAGCATCATTAGATCCTCCAGAAGCCAGCATCAGTAGACCCCTCCCTCAACAGTAGATCCCTCCCTCAACAGTACAGCCCTCCATGCAATAATTGACCCCCCCTCCCAACAACATAAGACCTCCAGCAACAACAGATCCCCTCCAAGCTAAAGTGGACCTCACCAGCAACAATAGGTCCACCCACAGCAACAATAGATCTACCTAGCAACAATAGATCCCCGCAAGCAACATTAGACCTCCTCAGCAACAATAGATCCCCCAAAGCAACAATAGATCCTCAAGCGCACCCCAGCACCCCTTGCCATTACAACCATTCAGTGCTGGAGGTTCGGAAACTGCGCACCCCCGTGTTCCCGCTGACAAAAAAAGCCCTGCGCATGCCCATCTCTATGTGCAATGCCTTAGAAACAATGAAAGACTTACAGAAAAGGGGTTATCAGTGATTTACAACGTACAGCTCATTGACTACAAGAAGAAATGTCAGAGCTGTAAGCTTATGAGCCAACAATTGGAGTTGGGCTTTATATATACACACGATAAACATTCTCTAGGAATGAAGTTCCATCAACCATCAAAGAGGGGTGGTCAGTAAAGCACACAGCTCATTAATTACCAGAGACCACAGGGCTGCGTTAGCTCACAGCCCTTATCTGAAACAGTCTATGCTGAAATAAACTGCTTCTTGAGGTGCTGCCACAGATACACAAAAACGTGGCAGCACTTCCCGTATAACCAACATGAAGATGTCCTTTAGAGACAGGGGTCCGTCCCTAGCACAGTTCATTGGCACATATGAAAAATATTAAAACTGACCTGTGGGGTTGAGGTGCCTCCAGGTGATGATGGGGTCAGGGCGGCCATTGGCAATACACACCAGAGTCACGTTGCTGCCTTCGTTCACAGTGATGTCTGCGGAGATGTTGGAGATCTTTGGTGGAACTGTGAAAGGGAACACAATAATGGAAAACGAAGGTTAGCAATGCCAATGCTGACATAAACCATACATTTACAATTTACGGGATAACTCAAGAATTAGGTATGCAGAAATATGAGATGTGTTTATCTGACAAAGAATTTGTACGGTAATGCATGTACCTCTATTGGCCCCCCTTCTTTCAGCAGTGCTACATCATTTCATAGCAAAACAATGGTGAGTACGGATTTCATAAAACTGCAGACTTTGTGTCACTGCCCCGCCTCCTGCTGGCTTTTTTGACTACTAGTGGACACTTAATTAATACTCAACCTGAGCCCTCTGTAGCTCCCTCTTAAAGTAACAATCCAGACCAGCCTATCTCAACCTTTTCAACACAGGGGAACCATTGAAATAACTTTCCGGCCTCAGGGAACCTCTTCTATAATGACTATATCCACATCTCATGATACATTTGCGTGATGCTGACCATCACTCAAGTGTATGTATCATGAGTTGTAGATATAGCCAATGAGAAGAATGCTCCTTACACTAGTGGTCACTGGGAAAAATTCCCCCTTACAGATAGCTAAACTTATCAGGAAGGTAGAAATGCTCATTGCTCATGGAACCCCTAGCAACCTCTGGAGGAACCCCTAGAAACCACTGGAAGAACCCTCAAGGAACCCCTAGAAATCTCTGGAGGATCCCTCAAGGAACCCTTGGCAACATCTGGAGGAACCCACAAGAAACCCCTAGCAACCTCTCGAGGAACCCTCAAGGAACCCCTAGCAACCTCTCGAGGAACCCTCAAGGAACCCCTAGCAACAACTGGAGGAACGCTAGGGTTCAATGGAACCATATTTGGGAAACTCTGATCTGGACAAAAGAACAGCAGATAAATATTTTTCATGTAAAGTACAAACACACTAAGTAATGTGCGAGTGTAAAACTCCCAGGTTTTTATCTCACAGAGATCATAGTACTTCCCCTGACAATGCCTTTATTTATTTTTAACTGCAGAAGGACAGAACCATGTTTGTTCAGGCATAATCCAGGGCCACCATCTACTTCCTGGACTGAGATGGCGTCTCAGAGATGACACAATCATGTAAATCACCTTGTGACTTGTTACAAAGTTACAATGTTGCAGTCCAATGACGGTCGATGCACCAGCCGCAGGGGGTGGGGACACAAACAGGTTTGACCATTCTTCCAGAAGAGCATTTTTGAGGTCAGTCACTGATGTTGGTCGAGAAGTCCTGGCTTGCAGTCTGCGCTCTAATTCATTCCAAAGGTGTTCTATCGAGTTGAGGTCAGGACTCTGTGCAGGCCAGTCAAGTTCCTCCACCCCAAACTCGCTCATATATGTTTTTATGGACCTTGCTTTGTGCACTGGTGCACAGTCCTGTCGGAAAAGGAAGGGGCCATCCCCAAACTGTTCCCACAAAGTTGGGAGCATGAAGTTGTCCGAAAATGTCTTGGTATGCTGGCGCCTTAAGAGTTCCCTTTACTGGAACTAAGGGGCCAAGCCCAACACCTGAAAAACAACCCCCATACCATAATCCCTCCTCCACCAAATGATTTGGACCAGTGGAGAAAGCAAGGTCCATGAGCATGTTACCTGCCTGTGGTTTAGTCTGTTTTTGACCGTGGTTGCTATTGTGACTTGCCTCTTGCTTTTTCCAGTTCCCGAGTCTGGCCTGTAATTTTGACAGCTATAAAATCATGAAGGCTTCATTCAAAAAAATAAAAATAATGGTTTCAGATTTGCATTCCGTTGGAGCCACCATGCTTAAAATGACTTTTTACCTAATAGCTCTTTGGCAATCTGCCCCCGAATGACTTACGGTGCAAAAGTTAGAGGTGGTGTCATTAAATTTAGTTACGTTACGTGCCGATTCTGAAATAAATACAGCCCTGTGTGAGTCTCTAGCATGACACGGGATCTTCAGGATCTACAAACACGGCAGGAGAAGCCGAGAAGGGAGGGCACCGTTCTGTTTACACTGCAGCAACTAAAGCAGAAAATGATTTTGTTTCATTTCTGACTACACACGGATCCAAAAGCTGAAGTAGCGAAAACGAGAGAGAGGCAAAATGAAAGGGGCGATTTTCATCGGGAAGCCCAAGAGACAAGCCTGGGCCACGCGGCTGAAAAAGAAGCCTTCTGGAAAAATAGGAGAAAAAAGAGAGATGAAAAGAAAAAGAACGAAAAAGGCGACTTCTAGGAATAGAGCTGTGTCGATATAGACTTAGTTCTGTTGTATCTAAACCGGGTTCACAACCCCTTACAAAGAAGACGGTGTATTGTCAATAGCTAGACATTTAAAGATTTTTCTGGAAGTCATATTGGATGTGACCATTACAGGTTCACGGTCATCAGGGCTTTTTTTCAGCGGTAACGTGGGGGAAGGGAGTTCCAGCACTGAATGTATGTAATGGCAAGGGGTGCTGGGGTGTGCTGGAGGGTCTATTGATGCTGGCTGCTTAGAGATCTATTGTTGTGGCGGGTTCTATTATTGCTGGGGGGGGGGGGGGTCTAGTGTTCCTGGCTGCAGGGAATCCATTTTACTGCCTTTCTTGTTATCATTAACAAATTCCATACAAATTACTTAAAACCACAAAATGATATTTGGTTCTCTATTCTCTAAAAAGGGCAGTATTGGGCAGCAGGTAGGGGGTGGAACCAAGGGAGAGTGCCCAGAGGTGGGTAGGGACAGTGCTGTCTTTTGGCCTAGGCCGACAAGGCCCAGGCCTAGGGCGGCACTTTGCAGGGGCGGCAAAAAAGCCGCCCCCCCCGCACAAAAAAATGCCCCCTGACTTGTCCTCCTGAGTCTCGCCCCCTTGCTGTAGAGTGGCACTTGTTATGTGTAGTATGGAGCGTACTTGGCCAGGTAGGGGGGAGGGATTAACACCCCCATAGAACGGCCTTGTGACTGGCCATGCAACTGGTGAAGCTTAAGGCTCCGCCTACCCTCCTCCACTGGCATCCTTACACTTTGCAACTCCTCCCCGGTGCAGGGTCTGTCTGTGTCCAGGGGAGGAGAAAGAGGAGGACGTGGGGAACCCCCAGGCAGGCGTCACTATGGGAGGTGGGGGCGGAATGCACCCAGTGACACCCTCCAGGAAGCGGGTGCTGTCGAGCCCCCCCCCCAGCTGTGAAGTGGTGACAGAGCGCTGTTTCTCAGCTGGAGGCTGAAGGTACTAGCGCTGTGACAGGGGAGAGGCGGGCTGTCGGACGGTTTCCCCCACTCAACCCCCACCCTCTTTTCCTGTCAGCCGTGCAGGATAAGAGAGAGGGCTCTTTTCAGATTTGCCACCCAGCTTCTTGCCCGTTTTTTCCCCTCCCCATTGGCCACAGCGGAGGCCAGTCAAAAGACTAGGGCCAGTCAAAAGACATGTAGTCCCAGAAGATTGGTGGCCCATTGTTCTCCAGAGGGAGCCGGCTATGCTCCCCAGCATGCACTCTAATGGGGGAAGAGAGAGAGAGGTCCCGGGAACAAGCCGAAGCAGTGAGAGTAGCCAGTTACAGGAGACAGGAAAAAGAAAGAGAAGACTGTGCTGGGGTAAGACAGAGAGAGCGCCACACTTGGGTTGTTTTTCAGGGGTTGGGCTTGGCCCCTTAGTCCATGGACATCCTCCCAGAACCCTGCATCCTGCGTGCCCCCTGGGGCGGGCATCCGGTGCACTCTGTGGCTTCTGTGTGCTTTGGATGATCACAGATCACGGTAAAGGGTCAATCACAGCAGCCCTTTACCATGTGATCCGCTGATCACATGTAAACAGACTTGCCGTTTTTCGGCAGCCTTTTCCTCCTATGCTCTGTCTGAGGAAAGGTGAGCCATTAAATGACAAGAATGTCAGTGCATTATTTACACTGATCATCAGTGCCCTGATCATCAGTGCCACCTATCAGTGCTCATCAATGCTGCCTGCCTCCTCAGCAGGGTTCTGAGCTGAGAGAGCCTCTCCCATATAGCTCAGAGCTGGCATTGACAGTTCCCACTCCTCTCTCCTTTCTCACACGGATGGGAGAGGAGACAACCGATCTGTTCCTTCTCCACCCGCCTCTCTCCTCCTGTGTGCACTTCATGAAGTGTGAAGCTAATGAGCTCACACTTTCCGCAGGGCACACAGGATGAGAGAGGCGAGAGGAGAAGGAGCAGATCGGTTGTCTCCTCTCCCATCCGTACGAGGGAGGAGGGGTAACAGTTAATGCCGGCTCTGAGCTACACATGGGAGAGACGCTCTCAGCTCAGAGCCCTGCGACTAGCAACCCCGCAGGGGACCCACAACAGTGCGACTGTTGGGACCCTGGTAGTTCCACCACTGATAAAAAACTGTTGTAAATAAATCCAAAAAACATGAAGACTTGCAATTCCCATCAAAATTGGCAATCCAAAAAAAAAAAATGGAGATCTTTTTTTGGATTGGAGTCCTTTTGTTCTTCCTGGAATAACTGGTCTCTTGGTGCTGCAAGTTTTACCTTTTATGTCAGGGATTCACTTATACCAGCCCCGTTTACAAGCAGCCTACAGTAGAAAGTGCTAAACTAGTGTGCAGACATAATTTTATATGATTTATGTGAACTGGTCTCTTGCACTTGGCCCTCTGGCTAAACTCACAAATACTGTGTATGGGAACTCTTGTACACTGGTGACCTTATCTTTCCATACTCAGATTATACAGTCTTTTGTTGACTCATTGTTGGCCAGGGACAAGATCCGTGACTTTGTTGACCGGGCACCAGAGCTCTTGCTTGGTTAGGGACCAGACCTCTCACTTTGTTGTCTGGGGACCATACCTCACACATTGTTGTCTAAAGAGCTGACCTCACCCGTCCCATGGGAAGCACCTTCTCCTCAGAAGACAGATCTAACCATATTTTTGTGTTTGGCTGACTTCCATCATCTCTTACGTATTTCCTCTTTCACTCACTCACTCTCTTGCTGAGGCTCTTTTGTTGTGTCTATAATAGTTAAACACAGATGCATGAGGACTACTGGTAAACTTCTATATCTTGTTGTATGGTTTCAAGAACTTTAACAGAAAAGGGTGTATTATATCTCTTGTACTCTGATGGCCTCACCTTTCTAAACTCAGATTCTCTGGTTATCTTCTAAATACTGTATTTTTTCCCCAGAGAAATCAATAGGATAATATTAAAAAAAAACTCAGATCCTCGTGTCTTTTGAATATATGTTGTTAGCTAGGGACCAGACCTCTCATTTCCTCTGAGGAGCTCCTTTTCCTCAGAGCCCACTTTTTGTGTTCTTGTCTGGCTTCTATCATCTCTCACACATGTTTTCTCTCTCCCTCTCTTAGCACACTTCAATCTTGCTGAGGCTCCCTTAACTCAACACTCTTGCATTGGGACTACTGGTAAACTGTCTATATCTTGTGGTTCCTGAAATGAGGGAATAGGGAAACTCTGGAACATCTACAGAGAAAACATATTGTATTCAGATTCTCATGTCTTTTGTTTACACTTTATTGATTGGCTAGGGACCAGACCTCTCATTTCCTCTGAGGAGCGCCTTTTCCTCAGAGCCGACTTTTGTGTTCTTGTCTGGCTTCTATCATCTCTCACACATGTTTTTTCTCTCCCTCTCTTAGCACACTTCAATCTTGCTGAGGCTCCTTTAACTCAACACTCTTGCATTGGGACTACTGGCAAACTGTCTATACCTTGTGGTTCCTGAAATGAGGGAATAGGGAAACTCTGGAACATCTACAGAGAAAACATGTTGTATTCAGATTCTCATGTCTTTTGTTCACTCTTTGTTGATTGGGGACCAGAACGCTCACTTTGTTGACTTGCGATCAGAATGCTCACTTTGTTGGCTTGGGACCAGAATGCTCACTTTGTTGGCTGGGGACCAGACTTCTCATTTTCCACGGGTGGCTCCATTTCCTCAGATGATGAATCTAACCTGCTTTTCTTGTTCTTGGCTGGTTTCCTTCATTTCTCTCTTGTCCTCCCTCTCTCTCTCTCTCTCTCTCTTAGTGCACTTCAAACTCTTTTTCTGGGGCTCTTTTGTGGTGTCTAGAGTAACTTATGGCTCTCACATGAAGACTACTGGTAAACTGTTGTAAATGTTATTTTGTGGTTCTCAATATGATGGGATACGGAAACTCAGGAACATCCAAAGAAAAAGCGTGTTGTAACTCTTATACTCCGATGACCTCACCTTTCCATACTCAGATTGTTTGGCCCTTTGTTTACTCTCTGTTGGTTGGGGACCAGAGCTCTCACTTTGTTGGCCAGGGACCATAACTCTCAATTTGTTGGTTAGGGACCAGACTTCTCATTTGCCATAGGGGCTCCTTTTCCTCAGAAGATAGATCTAACCTGCTTTTCTTGTTCTTGGCTGGCTTTCATCATTTCTCTCTCTCTCTCTCTCTCTCTCTCTCTCTCTCTCTCTCTCTCTCTCTCTCTCTCTCTCGTAGCGCACTTCAAACTCTTGGGGCTCTTTTGTGGTGTCTAAAAAAAAACTTCAGGCTCTCACATAGGGACTACTGATTATATTTTATCTTGTGGTTCCCAAAATGATGGGATAGGGAAACTCATGAAACATCCACAGTAAAAAAAAGTGTAATGTAACTCCTGTTCTCTGATGACCTCACCTTCCCATACTCAGATTATTTGGCCTTTTGAGTATTCTTTCTTGAATGTGGACCAGACCTCTCACTGTGTTGACTAAAGACTTGGCCTCTCACTTCCCCTGGGGAGCTCTTTCTCCTCAGAAGACAGACTTAACTCACTTTTTGTGTTCTTGGCTGGCTTCTATCGTTTCTCACACATGCCTTCTTTCTCTTACTCTCTTGGTGCACTTTAAACTCTCTTGCTGAGGCGCTTTTGTGTTGTCTAATATAACTTGAGGCTCTTGCATGGGGACTACTGGTAAACTGATTATATCTTATTTTGTGCTTCCAGAAATGAGGGCATAGGGGAACTCAGGAGAAACCCATTTAAGGTCATATCGACATGGTTTGAACCCTCCGGGGGGATGTGAAGAAACAGCGCTTTGAGTTTATCTAATTAGAGGGGTACCTCTGGATCTGTGCAATAGTCCTTCGACAGTGTGGACCGCGTGAGCAGCTGCTGTCCGGTGCTTATATGTCAACATTGTCATTTTTTTAATTGATGAAGGATGGACTTGGTATTACATTTTTTGCAATATATTTTCTTTAATAGTGTTTTATATATTAAATTGTCATTTGTCAAAGGGCTTGGTCCTTTGTGGTAACCCCTTTTGGTGAGACTTCTCATAGTCCGTGTTATTTGGTATGTTCTGGTTATGAGGACTACAACCGTGAAAAATGGGAATTATTTTGATCGCTCTATTTTTTGAGTCCCCTGTTATTTTTTTTTATTGAGTGTTGTAAATTTAGGAATATCCAGAGAGTGCATGGTAACTCCTATACTCTGGTGACTTCATCTTCCCAGGGAAGCTCAGGAGCATCCACCGAAAAAAAATAAAAATATAAGAGGGAGAGCCCTGATGGTGTAGTACTGGATTACAATAAAAACAGAACTCTACTACTAATAAAAACATAAATAATCAAAAACAGATATACTTGTATAACATCTGACAAGGTTGTGAGTGACCATAAGAGAATGGTATAGAATGGTATATCAGGGGCGTACATACAGGGATCTCAGGGGTCGCCGATCCCTACATGTAGCCACTCAATGCCACTTCTCCTCTCCCTCCCAAAGACATTCAGCAGCTGCAGGAGGGAGATGGAAGGCATTAGTTCTTTTACATGCCGCTTCTGCTGCCTCCCTATCCCTGTCCTGCTGCCCCAGGCCCCTGTGTCCTTCCCTGGTCCCCCCCCCGCCTCTCCTCACTGCTGCGGGGGATCTGTCAGGATGGAGAGAGGGGAAGGGACCGGTAAATATTTAATTTACCGGCGCCTTCCTTGTCTTAATGAATAGAGTCAGTGATCGGTACTCTGGGGTTTATTTTTATTCATGTATAGCTGAGGCATAGTAAACTGTGTTGACTATGCTTCAGTTTATGAATGAACGGGAAGCCCCTGTACAGAGCTATTTCTGTTCATTCATTCTGTGCAGCTTAGGCTGCAGAGAAAGGGACTGATGAATCTGTCCTCGGTCCCTTTCTCTGTCTGAAAAGTGAGACATCAGGGGTCTGTTTAGACCCCTCATATTTCACCAAAGCCCCTAACAGGGTTCCTAAAAAATAACATTGTAAAAAATAAATAAAAAAAGTATAAGTAAAAAGATTATAAAAAATAAAAAACTACTGACACCTGTGGCGGAACTACCAGGGTTGCAAGGGTCGCACTTGTGACTGGGCTCTAACGTTCCTCCACCGTGGGGGGACCTCAAGGTGGCATTAATGTGGCCTACTGTGGGACCATAATAAAGGGTCTCAAGTTTGGAGTAAAGGCCCCAGTCGACAGAGATCATGCAACCGACAGCTTCCAGCTTTTCTATGTTTGCCGTTATTTTAATTAATGCCACTTCAACTTGGGTTGTGGGACTTTCTCGAAGGTCATTTTTGACATTTGGGCAATGTGCGGGTTAAAGGTTAACGGTGTGTGGGTTAAAGTTTTTTTACTCCAGAATAAGGAGAGCTTGATGTCACTGACTGTCTAATGCCCAACTCCATGCTCCATGCTCTAACTTAGCCTTTCTCAACCTTTTAACCTCAGAGGAACCCTTGAAATAATTTTCAAGTCTCAGGGAACCCCTGGTAAGATTAGTCTTTCGGGAGTCATTGGGAAAATGCCTCGTACATTGGTGGTGATAAGTGAAAAGAATGCCCCCCTTACAGACACTTCTGTATTAATTCTGCTGGCTCTGCCAAGGGGTCTGGACTTGGAACCCTGCAGGCACCATCAGATGGGAGGTCAGTTAGCCACATCTCAAGGAACCTCTAGCCAAACCTGGAGGAACCCTGGTTGAGAATAACTTCTCAATGGGTCCTTCCCAGTAGTATTCTATTTTTTTATTCTGGCCAATCACATGACATGCTTAACCCTTCCTGGCAGTAGATAGTCCTGGATGAGCAGCGCTGGTTTGATGACCTTAGGGCGCCTTACTCGAGAGGAGTGGCCATGACACCCTGCACCCAGTATTTTCTCAATCTACCTGGTTGTGCGGCACTGTGTGTCATTCAAACTGAAAGACTGTGGACATCTTGTGGTTGAAAAGAGGTGCTGCAGGGATAGCTTTGGATTGAAGGTGAACATTGCAGCCTAAACTGCTCTTCTTTAGAAGGGGGGGGGGGGCATCTAAAGACACACAAATTAACCCAAATTTGAGCCAAAATGTAGGATTTTCTTTCACTCTCAGAGATAACGTTAAACAAGACAAATAGGGTAAACCCCCCCTATGGGGACACAGACGCCATGGAAACCTGACAGGGGTTCTAATCCCTCTTCACTACCTTAAAAATATGCCTTTAGTTATATTTACATTTATGCGGTCAGCTTGGAGTTAGGCTTTACAGTGCTTGTAAACCCTTACATGTACAGTACCCAGTGAAGTGACTGGCCTCAGGTGATGCACAAAGATGAAACACATCCTCCTAGGTAAGTTGTACCAGCTTATCTGCAGTTCTTTCTTCTCTACAGCCCTTCAAAGGGCAGAACTTATTCAGCATGTCTGAGCCTCCAGAATGCAGGGGGCGGGAACTAAAGTTACAATCTGCGGATCTTAAAGTGAGCTGATTGGAGGGAAGGGGGGCACACCCCTTCACAGAGCACACAGGAACAGAGCTGAGGCTGTCAAGCACAGGCTGTGTGCTGGGGCTCCCTCCTCTGTCACCTTTTTTCTCCTGTGTTAAAAAAAACCTGTCAGAAGTGACTCATGCTGATAGCAGAGAAACAAGGCAGCAGACAGAAATGACACTCAGGGGTTGATTTACTAAAGGCAAATAGACTGTGCACTTTGCAGTTGCACTCTGCAGGAGCAGTTGCTACAGAGCTTATCCAATCATGTGCAAACAAAATTATTTTTTTAATTTTCCTTGCACGTGATTGGGCGTTCTTTGCGAAGTGACGCTTTACCTCATTTACTAAGCTCTGGAGCAACCACACTTGAAGAGTGCAACTGTCTATTTGCCTTTAGTAAATCAACCCCTTAGTGCTCTGGATTGAGACAAGCACGCACTATAGAGGGATGCGCTTTGTTCATATTTCATGTCTGAGCAGTGGCGGCCCGCCCATTTAAGGGCGCCCGGGCGCCGCCCCCTCTCTCTACGCCACCCCCTATATGCAATGGATAGATTCATGCACATCCAGGGCCGCCACGGCCACCTCCTATTCATGCGTCCGACCACTTTCAGCACACCGGGCTCGTGAATTACAATTTTTTTTTGAAGCACCTGATTAGAGCCAGAGGCTCTAATAGGCTTTAAAATAAGGTCGCAGAGAATGCGCTCCAAACCCTCCCAGGTATGTTACAACAGTGAATGATGAATATCCTCAATCCGGCCAATCAGAAGCGGGTGCGAGACCTGCTTCCGATAAGGGAAGACTCCCAATTGGGCGCCGAAGGGGAGGGAGGAAACGGAAGCTGTCGCCGTGATGACCTGTGAAGAGCAGGAGGACAGAAGGCTGCTGCCGCCGAGCAGGTGATGGGGTAAGTGCTACCGACCGACCGGGGGGGGGGAGGGGTATCATACTATTTGTTGCCCTGCCAAAAAAATTTCCACTGTCCACCACTGAGGTTTCCAACCACTTTAATGGTGGGAAATGACTTTCCTAGATTACTTAAAGCAGCACACATACGTGGAGAGCTCGTGATTGGCCTCGCGGCGGCGGGTATCTCTAGTCCAATAAATACAGTATAAAGAAAGGGGCGACGTTGACCTTTGAAATGAAATCAGTTCTCTTTTACTCCTTCCCACGAGTAAACCACGGCAAACGGCTGTACAAAGGCCAGGGTTATATAAAGCTCCGTGCGGTGACGCGGCCCGCTCCCTCCGCAATAAAAGGATGTTCGCTAATGTTTGCTCTCTCCCCGTCGGCCCGCCATTCTCGGGGATTTAGATATTATGAACAGAAAAATACTTGTTTTCTATAACACTGAGGATATAGAGCCGCTCAGACCACCAGAACTCAGAGACCCCCGCTGCTTTATTTTCTTCTTCTCGAGAAGTACATCAGGGCTCGTCAGCCGCAGAACGAAATGTTCAGAAAGGATGGAGCACCCATTACGAGGGAAGTGGATCTTCAAGTAGGTTTATCTCTATAAATAAACTCCTGGCATGTCACAATAAACCACAACATTGTACAAAAAAAAGAAAAATCGATCTTTTAGCGCTAAAAGACATCTTTAAGATAGTATTAAACCAATCGGTGCTTTTTTTTTTTTTTTTAGCTTAGAACATTGAGCACAATAAAATAAACATTCCCCATTTGATAAAATTCTTACTCCATTACTTGCAGTTTACAACTTTCAATGCTGCTTGGCTCCTGCTCTCTAGAGACAGTGGACAATGCAGTCTCCAGCCAGCCTGGAGGAGGAGGATGCTGGGGCTGTGTGTTTCTACTGATGCCCACAGGGTAAGGAGACACAACTCAAGTTTCTGCATGTAAGGGTGGCTCCATAGGATGCTGCAAGACAAAAGAGCTGCCTTGAAACAGGAAACGTAGCGCAACGCTCATGGCACCATAAGTGTACTTATTTATGTTTTAGGCTGTCTTCATCTGTTTTTCTATACAAGGAAGGGGGGCAGGGGAGGTCCTTTTTAACAGTGCAGTGTCCAGCCAGCCTGGAGGAGGACGGAGGAGCAGGGGAGTGTCTTTCCATCCTAGTCTGCAGTAAACTTTGGTAAAATGTTTACCCTAGCACTTGCAGTTTAAAACTTTCAATGCTGTAGGCTCCTACTTTCTAAGTGTTCCTTCCCTGAAATTCTGGTCTTCACAGGAAATAGTTAACAGTGGACAGTGCAGAGACTGAGAAGGGAGAACTGAGTGATAGGCCGTGTTTGATTACTCGGTTCTCAGCCTTATGCCTCGTACACACGATCGAACTTTCCGCCAACAAAACCGTGGAATTTTGTCCGAAGGGCGTTGGCTCTTGCATACACACGGTCACACAAATGTTGGCCAACAATTACGAACGTAGTGACGTACTGCGTGGTTTTTCAGCTCTTTAGCGACACCCTTTGGGCTCCTTCTGCTAATTTCGTGTTAGTAGAAGCTTGGTGAGTGTTGATTCGCGCTTTTCAGTTCGCGCTTTTCAGTTCGCACTTTTCAGTTCGCGCTTTTCATTTAGTTTCTGAACGGCCGTTCGCCAACCAGACATGTTGCGGAATCGGAGGAGATAACGTGTTATTTATTATTGGCCTTGGAGTTATTGCTTTGACATTATTTTTTGGTTGAATAATAATGATTTGATTTGGTATATTTTCTATATTTTTGGATGCATAGAATGCACTTTTTGGTTAAGTTCTATTGGCAGATAACATGCCTATTTTTTTTTTTTTTTAATGCACAATAAAAAAAATTGTGTAGAATAATACTGGGCTATGTGTTTTACTTCAAATGACAGTTTGGGAGTAGGCAGTTGCATTTTTAAAAATTACAATGTAAAATGGACAAGGGACACCAACATAGTTGTATCTTTGATCTTATAAACTACAGGATAATGGTGTTGTGGTAACTAACCAAATAATAAAAAAAAGAAACCATAATAATATTATTCTTGATATCAATAGAAAAAAAAAAAGCCTTTGAAAATTAGTTTGCAATAACTCCATCAGTATCACCAGCAAAGCAGCTTCATTATTATCCCATTAAAGAAGAAGAGAATTATGCGCTGCATTTCCAGATTTCATAATTTGCTGCGTCACGAATTCTCCATTACGAACGCTAGTTTACAAGACCAACTGCTTCTGCTTCCGAGCATGCGTGTTTGTACTTTTGTACGATGGACTTGTGTACACACACGATCGGAAAATCCGACAACAAATGTCCGATGGAGCATAGACAAGGTCAGATTTTCCGCCAACAGTCTCTCATCACACATTTCCTGTCGGAAAGTCCGATCGTGTGTATGGGGCTTTAGAGCCGGCGGGGGGGGGACAGATGCAGCATCTACCTAGGTAAGTATGATTCATGAAATTCCCACACTTCTCTTTTAATTACCCAACATCTCCTCTTTCCTGCTATCTGGCCCACATAACAATTAGGCCTCATTCACATGGAGCGTATGCTTCCATACCCAGTGTGATGGCCGCGTACCGCATGGGGATACTAGGTGTTCTGTGATCCCTGGGCAGGCAGTCCAGTAAAAGTCAATGGGGACACGGCAGCTGTATGGATATGGTCAAATATCAAAATTTGACATGCAGAGCAGGAAGGGATGCATGTATCCAAACGCACAGTGTCTGCATTCCGATCTGTGCACCCACTTCTAAAGGTGACGCTCTCTGGTGGATGCAGATGCAGCAAAAAGTGGCTCAGCATACAGGACCTGTCTCAGTGCCTGTCTGAATGAGTCCTTGGGGGAATTTATCAAAACTAGAGCAGACAGAATTTGGAACAGCTGTGCATGACAACCAATCAGCTCATAGATTTCATTTTTAAAGCTGAAGATAGAAGCTGATTGGTTGCCATGCACAGCTGTTCCAAATCTTGACTGCACCAGTTTTGATCAATTCCCCTCACCGTGTTTTCCATTTCTTACTCCTGACTACTGCATTCTAAGTACAGCACATTCTTTCTTAAACTGGTTGTAAAAGCAAAAAATTTTTAATCTTCATGCATTCTATGCATGAAGGTAAAATACCTCCTGTGTGCAGCAGCCCCCCCCCCCCCCGCCCCACCTAATTCTTACCTGAGCCCCCTCTCGATCCATCAATATCCACGAGAGCCTTGCCTCTCCAGAGACTTCCACTCCTGATTGGCTTTTGGCAGCAGCGGGAGCCACTGGCTCACACTGCTGTCAATCACAGCCAGTGAGCCAATCAGAAGACGAAAGGAGCGGTTAGAAAGGAGCGGTTAGAACCCCTCCCTAGCGGAGTCGAGCCATGGCTCTACGTGTGAATGGACTCGCAGGGCCGTGACTCGGGAGCGTGCCTGCTTTGGTGCCCCCATGCAAGCTGCTTGCTGTGGGGGCACCCAGTAAGAGGGTAGGGCCAGGGGTGCCGGCGAGGGACCCAAGAAGAGGAGGATCCAAGCTGCTCTGTGCAAAACCACTACACAGAGCAGGTAAGTATAACATGTTTATTGAAGAAAAAAAAAAAACGAAAAAAAAAAAAAAAAAAACAAGACTTCAATATCACTTTAAGTGTAGCTGTGTGTAGTAAAGAATATGCAATAGAACAGTTTTATTTTATTAAAATTAGTATACTGAGGTTTTTACTGTCTGCTACATACTCGCTTGTGGCACAGTCATTAAGGCATATGGCCCTTTAAGCCCCTCCCACTGTTGATGCAATCTGACCACACCCACAGTTTTGGCGTGGAGCTGCTATATTGGCACATATAGCAAAAAAATGTGCCATATGTGCTAGTTACGCCACTGTGGGGGATCCCTTTCTACTTGCGGCTCCTTAGGGGGGGTGCGCTACAAGAATAAGGAATTTGCAGAAGACCTGAAGTACAATGGGATCTACAATTGTGGAAGTTGAGTTATAAGGGTAAAAAAAAAACCTTCAGTGAGTGCATGGAGGAGCCCATCCCCTTTAACAGTGATGGCGAACCTTGGCACCCCACCAGAACTACATTTCCCATGATGCTCAACTACACTGCAGAGTGCATGAGCATCATGGGAAATGTAGTTCCAAAACATCTGGGGTGCCAAGGTTCGCCATCACTGCCCTATAATATTCAACCATAGAAGACCAATAGCACATTAGACAATGCGCAAAGTTAATATAGGCAGAATAGACTGTACCGGGCCGGACAATGTACTAAGTTAATATAAGCAGAATAGACTGCACAAGGCCGGAGCGAGGACCTCGCATTTTAATTTCATGCCCTGTAAAGCCCCACTGCGCCCGTAAATGAAAAAAAGCGACACTCTTCATCCCCTAAGGAGTTCTAATCATACACCGACAACCAACGTAATTATAAAGTTCACCATGTACACCGCTTTAGGCTAAATGTCTTAAAATATTCTGAATAATTCAAAGTATTAACATTGTTTTCATCCTTTATTTCATTGAAATAGTGTTCAGGGTCCTTTTACTTTTTTTTTTTTAACACATATTCGATTTTTCTTTTCTTTGCGCTGCACCAAGTTAAAAGAACTGATTATAAGGTGTATTATAAGCGTTTAGTAGCAGAGAGGTCAGGTAGAGGGCCATAACTCAGCTGTGTGCAGATGGCATCCTTTGCTCAGCAATGTTGTGTTAAAGGTTACAAAATAATGGAATAAGAAGCTGGGTCATTTCTACACGAATGTGGACCAGAGAAGGTGATAAATGACCCCCCCCCACACCTTTATGTGTATCCAGATTCCCAAGAGAGTAAAACAGAGAGATGTTCAATGGAGAATAGCAGCAAAAACCCAGGACGCAGTAATGGCTACAATATGGAAGGTGTGAGTCCATCTCCTGTGTGCTCTTTTTGTTTTTAAGATGTGTTGAGTTATATTTTGAGATTTAACGGGGGCAGGTACTGGCAGAAGAGCTTGCAATCAAACAAGAGATCTTTACTAGCAACTCAGGACAACGTTCAGATGTAGAATGTAAGCAGCTAAAGAAAGAGGACAATTCTTGGGACATTGCATTAGGAGCAACCAAACTACTTTCCATGACTACGGTAATCAGTAATGGTAGCTTAAATACCTGCTATGTCTGTCCACCACATGGGCACCTCCAAGCCACTTCAAGTAGATCTTCAGCCAAAACTTTCTCATCTAGTTTTGGATAGAATGGGGAGGGGTTAGAACCTTGTTTCAGGTGGTTATTGCTCTCTATGTTTAGTCGACCGGGAGAGGTCCAAAGTGGACCAGCCAAAGGCCCTAGTACAAAACATGCTTGTTACTCTTTTGTTGCAGCCCCAAGAGCTCTTTTGTTCCTTCCACAAGATTTTTTAGCAAGTCTTCAAGGCAGATCAAGGATATTCCTGCAAAGACCTGGAATCTCTGATTTCATCACTGTCCAGCATGCTGGACAAGTCCAAGCCACTTCAAGTAGAACTTCAGCCAAAACTTTTCTTCTCTAGTTTTGGATCGAGTGGGGAGGGGTTATAAACTAATTTCAGGTTTTCATTGCTGTTCTATATATATGGTCCACCAGGAGAAATCTACGGACTTGGTATCATACGTGCTTGTAGTTTAAATACCTGCTGTGTCTGTCCACTACATGGACACATCCAAACCACTTCAGCCAAAACTTTTTATCTAGTTTTGGATAAAATGGGGAGGGGTTAGAACCTTGTGTCACATATTTATTGTTGTCTATGTTGAGTCGATTGGGAGAGGTCCAAAGTGGACCACCCAAAATCTAAGGAACTAGTACAAAACATACTTGTTACTCTGTATTGCAGCCACAAGAGCTGTTCTGTTCTTTCCACAAGATTCTTTGAAAAGTCTACAAGGGAGATCAGGGATCGCAGGGGATCTGTAAATACTTGGAGTCACTGATCGTATTGCTGTCCAGCATGCTGGGCACACCTGAGCCACTTCAAGTATAACTCCAAAATGTTCTTTTCTAATCTTGGATGGCGTGAAGTGGAGCAAGAACCTCATGTCGGGTAGTTTGCTGTCTATGTTTTGCCTACCAGGAGAGGTTCAAAGAGAACCACCTGAAATCCAAGGACCTGGCACCACATGCTGCAGCCAGAAGAGCTCCTCTGCTGCTTCCATTAGATTCTTCAAAAACTCTGCAAAGCAGATCAGGGATATTCCTGTAAAGACTTGGAATCACTGATCCTATAATGCCATTGTCTCACTGAGCTAAATCTTTGCCTGGCACTAGGGAACACAGGCTATAACTCAGAGGAGAAAAGGAGAACAGGCACTAGTTACCATATGGTGCAATCAGTCTAGTTTAGATAAGCAATTTCTACAGTCGTATGAAGTTTTGGGCCTACATGAAGAAAATTACAGCTAAACTCCAGGCTGATATAAAAGGAAAATATTAAGGTAGCTTGGGTTTAATTAATAAAGCAGTAGATGTTCTGACCCATTGTTATGAAGGTAACTTTATGACAGCAGGTATTATGGAATATGTATAGAGTTTAGCTCTGGGAGAACAATTATCCAGACATAGACTCGTCTAAGGCTCGCCAGTTCCTAAATGTCTTGCAGGACAATTTCATTGTTCAGATGGTAGACACACCAACCAGAAATAAAGCGTTACTGGATCTACTGATTACCAACAATACAGACCTGATCACGGATGTGGAAATATGGGGCAATTTAGGAAACAGCAATCACAAGTCAATTGGCTTCAGTATAAATCACACAAATAGGAAACATAAGGGAAATACATAAAAAGACACTGAATTTCAAAAGAGCCAACTTCCCTAAACTACAAACCTTGCTAGAAGGCATAAATTGGGATAAAATCTTAGGAACAAAGAACACGGGGGAGAGATGGGTTTACTTTAAGAGCATATTAAATAAGGACATTAGCCAATGCATCCCATTGGGTAATAAATTTTAAAGATCGAACAAAAGTCCTGGTTGGCTTAACTCCAATGTAAAAATGCATATAAAAGCAAAGGAGAAGGCCTTCAAAAAATACAAGGTTGGGGGATTATCAACAGCATTCAGACTTTATAAAGAATGCAACAAGAAATGTAAGGGTGCAATTAGGGCGTTTAAGATAGAACATGAAAGACACATAGCTAGGGGGAAAGCAAAAAAATCCCAAGAAATTCATTAAGTATATAAACAGACCATATTGGCCCCATAAAGAATGAGGAAGGACATCTGGTTACAAAGGATGGGGAGATGGCGAAGGTATTGAATTTATTCTTCTCCTCAGTCTTCACAAGTGAATCGGGGGGCTTCAGTAACCAAAACTGCAGTGTTTATTATCATGACACATCACAGAAAGCCCCACCATGGTTAACAGAGGACAGAATTAAAATTAGACTTGGGAAATTTAACATTAATAAATCACCGGGACCAGACGGTTTGCATCCGAGGGTACTTAGGGAACTCAGTTAAGTAATTGCCAGACCATTGTTCCTCATTTTTACTGACTGGAATGGTACCAGCTGATTGGAGAAAAGCCAATGTAGCACCAATATTTAAAAAGGGCCCAAAATACATCCCTGGGAATTACAGACCAGTTAGCCTAACATCAATAGTATGCAAGCTCTTGGTAGGGGATGATAAGGGACTATATACAAGATTTTCGTAATGAGAATGATATTAGCAGTAATCAGCATGGATTCATGAAGAATTGTTCTTGACAAACCAATCTATTAACCTTCTATGAGGAGGTGAGTTGCCATCTAGATAAAGGAAGGCCCGTAGACGTGGTGTATCTGGATTTTGCAAAAGAATTTGACAAAGTTCCCCACAAACGTTTACTGTACAAAATAAGGTGCGTTGGCATGGACCATAGGGTGAGTACATGGATTGAAAACTGGCTACAAGGCGAGTTCAGAGGGTGGTGATAAATGGGGAGTACTCAGAATGGTCAGGGGTGGGTAGTGGGGTCCCCCAGGGTTCTGTGCTGGGACCAATCCTATTTAATTTGTTTATAAATGACCCGGAGGATGGGATAAACAGTTCAATCTCTGTATTTGCGGACAATACTAAGCTAAGCAGGGCAATAACTTCTCCGCAGGATGTGGAAACCTTGCAAAAAGATCTGAACAAATTAATGGGGTGGGCAACTACATGGCAAATGAGGTTCAATGTAGAAAAATTTAAAATAATGCATCTGGGTGGCAAAAAATATGACTGCAATCTATACACTGGGGGGAGAACCTCTGGGGGAATCTAGGATGTAAAAGGACCTGGGGGTCCTAGTAGATAATAGGCTCAGCAATGGCATGCAATGCCAAACTGCTGCTAACAAAGCAAACAGAATATTGGCATTAAAAAGGGGATCAACTTCAGAGATAAAACGATAATTCTCCCGCTCTACAAGACTCTGGTCCGGCCGCACCTGGAGTATGCTGTCCAGTTCTTGGCACTAGTCCTCAGGAAGGATGTACTGGAAATGGAGTGAGTACAAAGTTAGTTATGAGGAAAGGTTGCGAGCTCTGAACTTGTTCTCTCTGGAGAAGAGACGCTTGTGAGGGGACATGATTTCAATTTACAAATACCGTACTGGTGACCCCACAATAGGGATAAAACTTTTTTGCGGAAGGGAGTTTAAGAAGACTCGTGGCCACTCATTAAAATTAGAAGAAAAGAGGTTTAACCTTAAACTACATAGAGGGTTCTTTACTGTAAGAGCGGCAAGGATGTGGAATTCCCTTCCACAGGCGGTGGTCTCAGCGGGGGGCTTCGATGGTTTCAAGAAACTATTAGATAAGCATCTGAACGACCGCAACATACAGGGATATACAATGTAATACTGACATATAATCACACACATAGGTTGGACTTGATGGACTTGTGTCTTTTTTCAACCTCACCTACTATGTAACTATGTAACAGTTATTGGCAAATATAGGTCACTTTCCCCCAATTTGGCAGGTGTGTAATCATCAAAATTTTCTCCAGACATTTATGACTTGACCATTTATGGGAGGTCCTCATTAGCATTCTTTCAAAGACCCTGGGCTAATGATTGTTTATGATGTCTCTGCTTTTTGTCAAATATGCTTTAAACTGGCTAAAGCATTAACCTCATAAATGACATCAATATTTCAAAACTATCCAACTGAAGTAAAGTGCAAATTGACATCAGCAGTGTCTATTAGCGTGTCATAATTTGAAGGCTATGCTAAGTGACTTAAAGCGTATTTGAACCCCAAAACAAAAATGTAATACATTGCAGCTTACCAATCCTTAGTTGTGGTGATTGCATTAGTTTTCTTTCTTTTTTTTTTTTTTTTTTTTTTTTAGGCCTTTTTCCTTTATTATCACCTGATGATCCTACCAGTAAAACACTTCATGCCCTAGGGTGACAACGCTACTGCATTTATGGAGGAGCAGGGTTGTCACCCTTGGCTACTCAGCAGATTTGGACTGCAAACATGTCCCTCTCCTTATCTCTATTACATAGGGAGGAGTGGCTGTATAGTCCAAGGATCCCAACCCCCGGGCCGCGGACCACTGCCGGTTTGTGGACTGCTGCTGACCGCACAGCAGGAGGTGAGTGGCGACCACGGTCACCCTGAGCTCGCTCATCCATGTCTTTATGGACCTTGCTTTGTGCACTGATCTAAATCATTTGGTGGAGGGGGGATTATGGTGTGGGGTTGTTTTTCAGGGGTTGGGTTTGGCCCCTTAGTTCCAGTGAAGGGAACTGTCAGCATACCAAGACATTTTGGACAATTTCATGCTCCCAACTTTGTGGGAACAGTTTGGGGATGGCCCCTTCCTTTTCCAACATGACTGCCCACCAGTGTACAAAGCAAGGTCCATAAAGACATGGATGAGCGAGTTTGGGTTGGAGGAACTCGACTGGCCTGCACAGAGTCCTGACCTCAACCTGATAGAACACCTTTGGGGTGAATCTCGTCTAACATCAGCGCCTGGCCTCACAAATGCGCTTCTGGAAGAATGGTCAACCATTCCCATAGACACACTCCTAAACCTTGTGGACGGCCTTCCCAGGAGATTTGAAGCTGTTATAGCTGCAAAGGGTGGGCCAACTCAGTATTGAACCCTATGGGCTAACACTGGGATGCCATTAAAGTTCACGTGTGTGTAAAGGCAGGCGTCCCAATACTTTTGACAATATTGTGTACTTCCAAAGCTGACAATTGACCATAAAGAGGACACATTTATTTGTCTCCTTTGAAAACATCCATATAAATATATGTAAGGGTTACTGTGAAGAGCCAATATCATTGTCTAACCATTGCAGAGGACATAAGAGACATGACTTTACTTTGCCTCTCGTAGAATCAGATTGTTCAGTTCCAGTGGAGGAATAAATGAATAATCTTTATGTGCGTGTCCTTTTTTGATCTTTAGTTTTTAACTAGTGATTTTCAAATAAACGATAGAGATGTTTGCTTTGTTTCAGAAGCATTAACAGGAAATAGGAATGCAGCGTTGTCCTTGTATACATCAATTGCAAGTCCACTATTTCATTATAGTGACAAACAAAAATAATTGGCATGCATTTTACTAATGATTAAATGGCATTGCAAAGTGCTTATATGCTAATGTTAGGTTTGTTATGTAACAACAGGTGGGCTTGTTAGAATGACTTTGCAGAAAGCTGTTATCAGAACAAATTGTTGTCCTCTGTATTGCTGGAGAATCTTGTTGTGGAACATTCACTTTATTGTCTAAAATATTAGGACGCCTATTTTTACATGCAAATGAACTCTAATGGCAACTGCTCCAAATGATTTGGTGGAGGGGGGATTATGGTGTGGGGTTGTTTTTCAGGGGTTGGACTTGGCCCCTTAGTTCCAGTGAAGGGATCTCTTAGGGAATCAGCATGCCAAGACATTTTGGACAATTTCATGCTCCCAACTTTGTGGGAACAGTTTGGGGATTACCCCTTCCTGTTCCAACATGACTGCCCACCAGTGCACAAAGCAAGGTCCATAAAGACATGGATGAGTGAGTTTGGGGTGGAGGAACTTGAGTGGCCTGCACAGAGTCCTGACCTCAACCCAATAGAACGCCTTTGGGGTGAATTAGAGCAGAGACTGCAAGCCAGGCCTTTTCATCCAACATCAGTGTCTGACCTCACAAATGCGCTTCTGGAAGAATGGTCAAACATTCCCATAGACACACTCCTAAACCTTGTGGACGGCCTTCCCAGAAGAGTTGAAGCTGTTATAGCTGCAAAGGGCGGGCCAACTCAATATTAAACCCTACAGACTTATGCCCCGTACACACGGTCGGACTTTGTTCGGACATTCCGACAACAAAATCCTAGGATTTTTTCCAATGGCTGTTGGCTCAAACTTGTCTTACATACACACGGTCACACAAAGTTGTCGGAAAATCCGATCGTTCTGAACGCGGTGACGTAAAACACGTACGTCGGGACTATAAACGGGGCAGTGGCCAATAGCTTTCATCTCTTTATTTATTCTGAGCATGCGTGGCACTTTGTCCGTCGGATTTGTGTACACACGATCGGAATTTCCGACAACGGATTTTGTTGTCGGAAAATTTTATCTCCTGCTCTCCAACTTTGTGTGTCGGAAAATCCGATGGAAAATGTCCGATGGAGCCCACACACGGTCGGAATTTCCGACAACAAGGTCCTATCACACATTTTCCATCGGAAAATCCGACCGTGTGTACGGGGCATTAGACTGGGATGCCATTAAAATTCATGTGCGTGTAAAGGCAGGTGTCCCAATACTTTGGGTAATATAGCAATATATTACTATATATTACTATATATATATAGATCTATATTACTATATATATATATATATATAGATCTATATATATATATCTATATATATATATATATAGATCTATATATATATATATATATATATTTATATATATATATATATATATATATATATATATATATATATATATATAAATATATATAGATATGTCTATATAGATATATATAGATATATATATCTAGATCTATATAGATCTATAAATATATAGATCTATCGATATATCTACATAGATATATATCTATATATTTATATTTATCTATATATATCTATATCTATATCTATATATCTATATCTATATCTATATCTATATATATATATATATATATATAGATATATTATATCTATATATATATATATATTTAGATAGATAGATAGATATTTTTTTAATGTATGTATAAATGCACTTCTTTACCAAGTATATATAGATATGGATTCTAATATAAAATATTTTTTAAAGCTTCTGATAGCCACACTGTAGTGGTTATTGGATCTCACCATCGCACAGAACACGTGCTAAGAGCAATAAGGACAAATAAACAGGACGTTACTTAAGCTCTGACTTTAGCGCCAAGTTATAGTTTTCTGCGGAGCCTTTTCTTTAACACTTTTAATCATTTTTCAATATTATGTAACGGAATTGTTTTTTTTTTTTTCTCTCTCTGTTCCCGACCTTTAAGATAATACACATTACACACTAAGCAAAGAGAGAAGATAAAATAATACGAATTGTGTTTACTTCGTTCTCATGAATAAACCAAGAGAAAAATAAATGGCACATTTCCTCTTAATCATTGAATCTCTAAGTCAAATAAAAGCTGTCATCGGACAAGTTCCATATGCCAGGAATCTGTTTTGCTACTAAACCGAGACAAGGTGTCGGCAGAAAATATAATCCAACGGAGAGAACACAGGCATTTGCATGAGATTATTTTATATTTCTATTTTTATCCAGAACGGCAGACTGTGTATTGTAATACAATCACTGCAATGGCAGTCTGGTACCCCATCTGTGAAACGCGTAGGGTAATTTATGCAAAAAAAAAAAAAAAAATAGAAAGAAAAATGCCACACTGAGTTGGATGTGAATTTGAGGTACAGTGGTGGTGGGTAGTTGAAAAATCTTGTTGTGGAACATAAAGACAGTCTCCTTGTTCTACAATTTGATATTTGGGGGTTCAGAGCCCCCCCACCCCGCTAGGAAGCACTAGATGTGGTTTACACAAAATCCTTTTAAAGTCTATATAAAATCAACATTTTTTTTTTTGCATTTTTGGATAGAGTAGAGAGAGATTAAAACGCCTATCACATTCATTTTTGTCTCTCTCCCACTGGGGTGATTATTCTTCTTTCTGTCCTGAAGATGTCAAAGTACATGAGATGAAATAGAATTCCCAATCGGTTTGTAGAATATTTAAAAATATGGGCATGCCACAGCAATTGGTTAAGTCCCATAGGAATCAGGGGCTGCCCGTCCATTAAGGGCGCACGGGCGCTGCCCCCTCTGTCACGCCGTCCCCTATATGACAAATGAATAGATTCATGCATTGCATGAATCTATCCATGGCTGCCGCTGCCACCCCCTATTTAGGCGTCCAGCCGCTTTTCGGTCGCGGGGCGCCTGAATTCCAGCGGCGGGGGGTGTTTTTTTGAATCACCTGATTAGAGCCAGAGGCTCTAATAGGCTTCAAAATAGGGTGGACTCGGAGCGCAGAGCATTGCACTTACAATCCACCCAGGCGTGTTAGAAAAGCAAATGAATATTTGCTTTTCTAACACTGAACCGCCTCTCTGCAAATCAGGAGGTGCGGGTCTAATACCGGTCACCTAATTGGCTGAAGGCAAAGGTGATTCCATTGGGCAGCAAGCAGAAGTGAAAAAGAGACACACGGAGGACACAGGAGTCATCACCCGACCCGTGTTTCCCGTCCCACAGCTCGCCGCCAGCACCCGCTGCTTGACCTGCCACCAAGATGGGGCATATGATGGTACAGAGGCTGCAATTGATGGGGCACAAAGGCTGCATTTCATGGGCACAGAGGCTGCATATGATGGGAACATTAGCTGCAATTGATGGGCACAGAGGCTGCATTTCATGGTTACAGTTGCTGCATATGATGGGCACAGATACTGCATCTGATAGGGCACAGTGGCTGCATTTGATGGGGCACAGTGGCTGCAAATCATGGGCACAGTGGCTGCATTTGATGGGCACAGTGGCTGCAATTGATGGCACAGTGGCTGGATTTGATGTTTTTGTTTCAGTATTTTTCAGCATTTTTCAGTTTGTTTGCATATGATGGGCACAGTAGCTGCATATGATGGGCACAGAGGCTGCATATGATGGGCACTGAAGCTGCAATTGATGGGCACATAGGCTGCATGTCATGGACACAGTAGCTGCAATTGATGGCACAGAGGCTGCATTTCATGGGTACAGTGGCTGCATATGATGGGCACAGTGGCTGCAATTCATGGGCACAGTGGTTGCATTTCATGGGCACAGTGGCTGCATTTGATGGGACACAGTGTCTGCATATGATGGGCACAGTGGCTGCATTTGAAGGGGGAACAGTGGCTGCATTTGATGGGGCACAGTGGCTGCATATGATGGGCACAGTGGCTGCATATGATGGGCACAGTGGCTGCATTTGAAGGGGGAACAGTGGCTGCATTTGATGGGGCACAGTGGCTGCATATGAAGGGCACAGTGGCTGCATATGATGGGCACAGAGGCTGTGATTGATGGGGCACAGTGGCTGCATATGATGGGCACAGAGGCTGCAATTGATGGAGCACAGAGGCTGCATTTCATGAGTACAATGGCTGCCTATGATGATTGTTGGGGCACAGTGGCTGCATTTGATGGGCACAGTGGTTGCATTTGATGGGCGCAGTGGCTGCATTTGATGGTGCACAGTGGCTGCATATGATGGGCGCAGTGGCTGCATTTGATGGGGCACAGTGGCTGCATATGATGGGCGCAGTGGCTGCATTTGATGGGGCACAGTGGCTGCATATGTTGGACACAGTGGTTGCAATTGATGGCACAGTGGCTGCATTTGATGTTTTTGTTTCAGTATTTTTTCAGAATTTTTTTGTTTGTTTGCGCCCCCCCCCCAAAAATAAAATTTGAGCACCAGCCACCACTGATAGGAATCTTTATTGAAGTACAATGCAAAAAAATAAATAAAATCAATGCATTTTAGGGGGGTTACAGTTCTCTGTTGCTTGGCTGCCTGACTGCCAGTGTGTTAGCATACTGCTGTCACCATCAGGGGTCAGGCTCAGAGACCAATAGCTATAGCAGTACAAGGGCCCCACCAACCAGCAGGATAAGTAAACAAGCAGGTTACCCTCGCGGATGACACCGGCCCAGCTGAGATGTGGGCTCTAGCCCCAATAACCGGTATTCACCAGAGCGCCTGATAGAAGAGATGGGTTTTGCTGTGTGTTGGTACCAGGTCATGGTGCTCAGGATCACCCCACCAGGAGGTGAGGAAGCTGGGGTCCAGTAGCAGATTTAGGAGGTAGGGAACAAGCAGAAGTGTTGTCAGTAAACAAGCCAAAGGTCAGTAACAATTTGTTGCAGGTTGGGATCAAGTGGCAGCGTAGTTGAGGAACAAGCCAAAGGTCAGTAACAAGTGGTTGCAGGTTGGGATCGAGTGGAAGCGTAGTCGAGGAACAAGGCAAAGGTCGGTAACAAGTGGCTAGCAAAGATATGAATGACAGCAGGAGATATAAGAGTGAGATATTGGCTGGAGAGAGCACAACAATTTGGCAAACAGGAAGTGCAGACATGGCTTAAATAGGAAATTCATGGGAGGAGCAAAGGTGTCAAGGTTCAAGAGAAACACGACACAAGGCAAAGTTGTGTAAGGAATCAGGACGTGAGCTGTTCATCTCAGGTGGCTAAGCAAGAAGAGATACTGCCAGACACAGCACAGGTTGAAGGTTCAGATCCGGGTCCTAAAAGATACTCATTTTACACTTCCATTCTCCTTGCAAGTGGCGAGACTGTGATCCTTCTTTCGATATGCAAAGTGCAAAGTTCATTCACTGTCAACATACAAGCCCAGATGAAGATATTTTGAGCCACCGAAACATGTTGGATTTCAATTTTTTTTGCATTCCTACTTCAATAAGGACTGTAACTGGACTCATATAATCGCTGTGGCGCTCACAACTTTTTAGTACACAGACTTTACCAGAGAAAAAAAAAATCAACCAATTGGCACAGTTACTGATTACAATGAAGGAAACCTTACTGCCAGACAATGTAAAAGTCCATATAATCCATGTAACTGGAGACTAGAAAGTCCATATACTAAACAAAGGCCACTATAGTGGCTGCTGTGTCTGGAGCAAGAAGCAACTCTGTAGACACTGAGAGAGAGAGGGTGAAATACACAGCACCTTCTAAGTGTAGCTTTAAAACAGCCAATAATCCAAAAATAAGAATGTTTCTCACAAAAGGAGTGGAATTGCAAGCGAAATAGCACTGCAGTGAGGTCCTGTCTATCATCAGTTCGGATGAGAAGCCACCAGCGGGTGACTTTACTAGGGACACCTCTGTTGATTGAGAATTGCCTCCACTAGATTATATTAGCTAGAGCAGCCTTTTTCAACCAAGGTGCCTTGAGGTTTGTTCAAGGGTGCCCAAATTTGCCCAAAAATTGTATGCATGGTGGCGTGTGGATGAAGCCTGCCTTTTAGTTACACAAAGCCACAGGTTTTCATTGTGCACCATTAGGACCTTCTAGCTGCCGACCTGCTAACGACCAATGGCGTCATCAGTTGATAAGGAGAAGGTCAGTCACCTGCATAGCATGCTTGTTTGAACCTCCCCTGCCTCTTTCCATCAGTTTTGTGGTCACATTATCTGAGTGATGGAGAATAACCGAGGAAGAAGAGTAACATTGGAATACTAGTCAGTACCAACTTGCACCTCTAACGTTGGATGTCCTATGTGTGTGGATGTTGCTGCATTATGTAAAACTATTAGAATAGTTTTTACATTTTAGGATGGGGTGCCTCCAGACTGTCCATAATTTCAAAGGGTGCCTCCAGACTGTCCATAATTTGGGAGGGTGCCTCAAGGTTGTCCATAATTTTAAAGGGTGCCTTGAGGTTGTCCAGAATTTTAAAGGGTGCCTCCACTGAAAAAAGGTTGAGAAACACTGAGCTAGACCATCTAACCTTGTTCATCCAGGGGGCCAATGCTTTTAAAATATGCATCTTAGATAGTTGCCTGAGGAACTGGTGTACCTATCAGAGGATTTATTCTAGTGACAGCTAAGAGGAAATTCACACCCACTTGACCCTGTCTATCAAGGAGGCCAGAGCTTCTACAATATGCTTCTTGGAGAGTTGTCCCAAGAACTGGTGTAGCCATTGGAGGATTTGTTCTAGTGACAGCTAGGGGGGAAATCCCCCTCACTTTGTAGATATTGTCTATCACTTCCTGTTGCGTCACTGAGACAGGAAGTAAAGGAAATCTCCCCAACAGCAAAAAAAAAAAAAGACAGGGGTTTTCACCCTCCTCTACCGTTTTGGCTTTACATACACTTTAAAGGCGTGTAAATGACGTCCATTATCTGGGCACAGGTGAACACTGAACGCCTAATGCAAGATTAATAAATATTTTGTAATTTCTGTAAAGTATATAATGATTAAAACACCTCACATTCCAAGTCTTTCTCAGTTCATGGCCCATTGAGAGAAATAACTCAACAGCTTCCTTTTATCTCGGCAAGATTTTCCAGTTTTCAGCTATTAAAGAATGATGAAAATGTCAATATTAGTTAGCATCCAGATTATGGCTGTAAAAGCTGTGCCAAAACAGGGCATGGTTATACAGTTCCTTGAAAAAGTATTCACACCCCTTGAAATTTTCTACATTTTGTCATGTTACAACAAAGAAAGTAAATGTATTTTATTGGGATTTTATGTGATAGACCAACACAAAGTGGCACATAATTGTGAAGTGGAAGGAAAATGATAAATGATTTTCAAATATGTTTACAAATAAATATGTGAAAAGTGTGGCTTGCATTTATAGTCAGCCCACTTTACTCTGATATCCCTAACTAAAATCTAGAGCAGTGGTTCTCAACCTGGGGGTCGGGACCCCCTCGGGGGTCGAATGACGATTTGCCAGGGGTCACCAAATCCTGGGCTGTTCTTGAAGCCCGCACCACTCTCCCAGCCTTTTCGCGGCCGCCCAGCAGGGCTCCCTCTGGAGCCTGTGGCCACCCTGCTGGGCTGTTCCTAGAGCCCACGGCCGCCCACTCAGCCTCTTTGCAGCCACCCGTTCAGTTCATGGCATGGGTGGGGGGGCAGAGACTAGAGGTCAGCTGACTGTTGAGGAATGTGAAGTGGGAGGGGCTGGAGGAGACCCTATCTCCTGATTTCGGCATAGGTGTCACTGCCGCCAGACACCACAGAGCTGGAGACACAGTGAAGCCGGAGACACAGTGAGTAACACTACCTGTTATTATAGTTGCCATTAAAAGTCCCCACTACAGTTCTCAGATCAGCAGATGACCTTGATCAAGAGCACCTAAGTTGTTTGATCAGAACTCCCCCCAGCACTGCCACTCATCCCAACTCCCCACCAGAACTGCCACTCATCCCATCTCCCCGCCAGCAATGCCACTCATGCCAATTCCCCCCACTCCCCACCAAGGAATAAAAATAGAGAATACATGGAAGGGAGAGAAAAAGAGGGAGAGGAACAAAGAAAAAGGGAGAGAAAGAATAAGAGAAAGAACAAAAAAGACGGCTAGAGAGAGGGATGGGGGAAAACAACAAGAAATTAGGATAGAGAGATAAAAGGGAAAGAAAAATATACCATAAGAGGTTTTAATACTATACGAGTGGAAGGGACTCAGGGAGCACTAAATGTCCGTGGGTTAGGGGCGCAAATTACTTGTCTTGCCTTGGGTGCTGGCAACCCACGCTACGAAAATAATTTTACTGTTAGGGGTCCCCACAACTTGGGAAATTTTATCAAAGGGTCACGGCATTAGAAAGGTTGAGAACCACCGATCTAGAGGAACCAATTGCCTTCATAAGTCACCTAATTAGTAAATAGAGTCCACCTGTGTGTAATTTAATCTCATTATAAATACAGCTGTTCTGTGAAGCCCTCAGAGGTTTGTTAGAGAGCCTTAGTGAACAAACAATATCGTGAAGTCCAAAAAACACACCAGACAGGTCAGGGATAAAGTTGTGGAGAAGTATAAAGCAGGGTTAGGTTATAAAAAAATATCCCAAGCTATGAACATCTCACAGAACACTGTTCAATCCATCATCCGAAAATGGAAAGAGTATGGCACAACTTCAAACCTACCAAGACATGGCTGTCCACCTAAACTGACCGGCCGGGCAAGGAGAGCATTCATCAGAGAAGCAGCCAAGAGGTCCATGGTAACTCTGGAGGAGCTGCAGAGATCCACAGCTCAGGTGGGAGAATCTGTCCACAGGACAACTATTAGTCGTGCTCTCCACAAATCTGGCCTTTATGGAAGAGTGGCAAGAAGAAAGACATTGTTGAAAGAAAGTCATAGGAAGTGCCATAAGCAGTTTGCGAGAAGCCATGTGGGGGACACAGCAAACATGTGGAAGAAGGTGCTCTGGTCAGATGAGACCAAAATTGAACTTTTTGGTCTAAAAGCAAAACGCTATGTGTGGCGGAAAACTAACACTGCACATCACCCTGAACACACCATCCCCACTGTGAAACATGGTGGTGGCAGCATCCTGTTGTGGGGATACTTTTCTTCAGCAGGGACAGGGAAGCTGGTCAGAGTTGATGGGAAGATGGATGGAGCCAAATACAGGGCAATCTTGGAAGAAAACCTGTTAGAGTCTGCAAAAGACTTGAGACCGGGGTGGAGGTTCGCTTTCCAGCAGGACAACAACCCTAAACATACAGCCACAGCTACAATGGAATGGTTTAGGTCAAAGCATATTCATGTGTTAGAATGGCCCAGTCAAAGTCCAGACCTAAATCCAATTGATAATCTGTGGCAAGACTTGAAAATTGCTGTTTACAGCCGCTCTCCATCCAATCTGACAGAACTTGAGATATTTTGCAAAGAAGAATGGGCAAAAATGTCCCTCTCTAGATGTGAAAAGCTGGTAGAGACATCCCCAAAAAGACTTGCAGCTGTAATTGCAGTGAAAGGAGGTTCTACAAAGTATTGACTCAGGGGGGCTCCATACAAATGCACACCACACTTTTCACATATTTATTTGTAAAAAATGTTGAAAACCATTTATCATTTTCCTTCCATTTCACAATTATGTGCCACTTTCTGTTGGTCTATCACATAAAATCCCAATAAAATACATTTACTATTTTGGTTGTAACATGACAAAATGTGGAAAATTTCAAGGGGTGTGAATACTTTTTTCAAGGCACTGTATATGCATGAGCTGGAGTAAGCAAATATAGGCAGGAAATCCCCAAAGCTCCCAGATGGGCAGGAACAGAATCATGAACTATGGCAGGTAGATCTCACTGTTGAAGTATCCAAGACATACAGTATAAGGGGAAGCACAGTGACTTTGTGGTTAGTACTTCCTGAACAGGGGTTTCTAGTACAAGTCCTGGCCGGGGCACGATGGGCATGAAGTTTGCAAGTTTAGGTTTCTTCCAGTTGCTCCACATACTGGTGCGTTCTCTGGCTCCTGCCTAAATTGACCCTTGTATGATATTCTACTGAGTGCACCCAAGATGGCTGCCTCTACAACAGAAGATAAACTTCAGCAGAAAGGCCACTGCTTCCAGACCTCTGTAAGTAACCCACATAGAGAGCACATAGAGAGCAGGGGTCCTTATGCAATATGCATTAGTTGGAGTAAGCAAATATAGGCAGGAAACCCCCAAATCTCCTAGATGGGCAGGAACAGAATCAGGAATTATGGCAGGTAGATCTCACTGTTGATGCATCCAAGACATATAAGGGGCAGCACAGCGACTCAATGGTTAGCATTTCTGCCCTCCTGCACTGGTGTCTTTAGTTAGAGTCCTGGTCAGGGCACTGTGTGCCTAGAGTTTGCATGTTAAGTTTCCTCCAGTTGCTCCATGTACTGGTAGGTTAATTGGCCCTCGTATGATATTCTTCTGAGTGTACCCAAGATGGTTGCCTTTCCAACAGCAAAAAAAGTGCTTTAATTTCCCAGAGAGAAAGGTACTATAGAAAATTAAATAATAAATAATAATAATGAGAGGCCAAGGGTAAGCCCACCAAGCTCCACCCAATAAATAAAATGTCAATTTTTGATGGTCTTCAATAACACAGTGTTTATGCAGATGTGCGGGTAGTCAGGGTTCCTGGCCTTTTGGCAGCAGTTGGGCTTTGGAGCTTCAAGCTCGGCTTTTGCTGACCATTCCAAAAAGTGCACTTTTGTACAAGATTCTACCAACCACCCACCAGCAAGGTTTTGGCTTGCTCATTCTTCATATATTCGATTCCAGAGTATTTTCTGTTTTATTAAAGATATTGTCAGGAGTAATTCGGGCTGCATGCCCCCGTACCATTAGTCTTTCTTTGCCGGTACAAAACTGATAGTTTAATTTTATTAATGCATTGTGAGAACATAGAAAGCCGTTTACCTAAGAAAGGAATTGAGTTTAGCATTTATTGGATGAGGCAGAGGCTGGGAAAAGACATTGTGAGCTCTGAATTACAGCAAACTATTAGACCTTAAAATACTTTGAGACTGTAAGTGTAATATAGACATTGCCAAATGGTTTATGTCTTGTACCTATTAATGGAGACGTCCAAGAGAAAGGACAACATAACATTGTAGATACCTCAGATTTTAGGAATTTATACTTAAGGATTTTAAAAATGCAATTGTTTTAATCCATCCTGTGCATATATATTGAGCTATTACATGGGAGAGAACAGCAAACCATTCACATCAGTCAAGCTCAAGAGTAACATGCACCACAAGGTCCCAAACAAAGTCATGCACACGTACGATAGGGACAATTTATTGGCAGTCAATCAATTAGCATGCACCACCATTACCATTAGCACCACCTTTAAATCCTCCTGCTTCCCCTGATCCCACCCCATACACTTGGCAGAAACAATTTAATCCATATGAGAACAAGAACTGACTCACTCAAGTGGTTCTTAAAGATATGGAACCCTTGAAACCAATACACTCATCCTTCATCCTCAATGGATCCTCAATGGCTGATGCTTCTGTCGCAAATGCCATGATGGGACTGAGCCTGGAGGGACTCCAACACTATACCCTCCCCCACTCTTCTTCTTATGCCACTCCCTACCTACTGGATCTCTCTCTACTTTTATCTTAATTTCTTTTCTTGTCCATGGTTCTCAATGGTCCCAAGCCTTGCTTCCACTGGAAAGTGGGACAATAACAGATCTACTGGAAGGATCAACAGCCAATAAAACAGGGGGGACTTGGAAAAGCAAAAACTGCCAATGCCACTGAAAAACAAAGTTAACAAATATATTTACTGACTCCCACGAGTGGTTCCTGGATATATGGAATCCTTGGATCCAATCTAGTCATCCTTTATTCTCAATGGATTACCTGACACTTCTGTAGTAATTGCCATGATGGGACTGAGCCCAGTGGGACTCCAACACTACACCCTCCCCTGCTTTTCCTCTTATGCCATGCTCTATAAAGACATATTTTGACGTTATTGGCGTGGGGTACCTTAGGTGGCCTGCTTAGAGCCTTGGCTTTAACCCTGCTAAACAACATTGGAATGAACTGGAATGCCAAATGTGTGCAAGTCTTCTCATCCAAACGAACTTACCCTACTGCCTAGCCTTAGCCCTAGCACCAATTCTGGGGTGCAGTTCACTTGTTTTATGTCAGAAGACTTTATGCTGATAACATACAATCCTCACACCAGAGTTGGAGCTCCGCAACCCAGGGCCAGAAGAAACAGCTCCATTTTTTTTTCAAGACACGGCAAAGTTTTATGGTGAACTGAACAGCCTACATAGACAGGGGTAGACATTTGACTGTCATCACATAGTTATATGATCTGGGGCGCCTGACTATCACACCTACCTACTGTATATGGCCAAAGTATGTGAACATCCTTCCAAATTTTTGCATTCAGATGTTTTCAGTGAAGGTTATTGTCAGGGCCGTCTTTAATATTGATTGGACCCTGGGCAAAAAATTTCCTGGGCCCCCCCCATGCAATTTCACTCTCCATCTGCTCTGAGACATACAATAAATAGCAGTTAGACTTAAAATCAGTTTACTGTATCGGATCAGGCAGCAATTGTGATTGGTTGCCAGCAGTTACAGCATATCATTACTGCTTACTGACCGGTTGCTAGAGGTTACAGCACACATTACGGCTCACTGATTAGTTGCTAGAGGATACAGCAAATTATTTCTGCTTGTTAATTGGTTGCTAGAGATTACTGTACAGTAATACTGCTCACTGATTGGTTGCTAGAGGTTACAGTACATCATCTCCTCACTGAAGGGGGGCATGATATACATAGGAATGCTGCCTTTATTTACATATCAATGCCGCCAGCCGCAGTTATTTACTTATGAATGCCGATTATTTACGTGTAAACACAGGGTCTGCTGGTGAGTCATCTGTACACAACAATAGGGCAGAGATGGGCAGCATTAACACCAGCACTTCACACTGAGATATAGGGACACAGCACAGGATTAAAACTTAAAAGGACAAGGTAATTTAAACTGGGATAGTTGGCAAGTATGAGGCAGCTGCTTTGGGCCCCACAACGACAGGGCCCAGGGCAGCTGCCCCTTTTGCCCTGCCTTAAAGACGGCCCTGGTTATTGTTGATGTTACAACACACAAAGACATTTTGCACAATTGTGTTTTTCCAACCTTTGGGAAAGTCTCTTTTTTGTTCCTGCATGATTTTACCCCTGTGCAAAAAGATATCTTCATAAAACATGGTTGGACCAATTTAGTGTGGAGGAACTCAAGTGGCCTGCATAGAGCTTTGCTCTCAACCCTACTGATCACCACCCATAAAGACACGGATTTATGAGTTTGGTGTGGAGGAACATGAGTGGCCTATACAGAGCCCTGACCTCAACCCTACTGACCACCATCCATTAAGACATGGTTTGATGAGTTTAATGTGAAGGATCCTGTGTGGTCTGCACAGAGTCTTGACCTCAACCCTACTAATCACCATCCATTAAGACATGGTTTAATGAGTTTAATGTGGAGGAACATGAACGGCCTGTACAGAGCCCTACAGATCACCGTGCATAAAAACATGGTTTGATGAGTTTGGTGTGGGGGAACTCAAGTGTCCTGCCCAGAACCCTGACCTCAACCCTACTGATCACCATCCATAAAGACAGTAAAAGAGAGTAAATAAAGAGAGTTTAATAAGTTTAATGTGAAGGATTCTGAGAGTCCTGACCTCAATCCCACTGAATACCCTTGGGATGAAAAGAAACACCAATGGAAAGACAGGTCTTCTCATTTCAATGGGCACTTATATCCACGGACACACCCTAAAATCTTCTGGAAAGCCTTCCCTGAAGAGTGGAAGATGTAATATTCACGAAGAGAGAGTCAAATTCATACGAATGCTCATGGTTGTGGAACGGGATACCCAACAAGCTCATATAGGTGTGATGGTCAGGTAGCCTCAAACCTTCAACCATGTAGTAAAGAAGCTCCATCTACCTGAAGGTCAACATGCTGTTGGCCATAGCTGCCCACAATGTAGAACAGCTGTGATGTCCTACTATGACTTCTTTAGGTCCAATGGCCTACAAATTGCAAGTGCAAATGGCCGTTTCCGAAGCACAGGTATGTTTCTACATCATCTTTCTGTAATGGATCGCTGTTGTTTTTGAATCTAGGTTATTAAAAAAAAAAAATGTTTACAAAACATTTCAGGCAAGAATCTAATTAGCGTTTTAATTAAATTTAAACCATTTAAGAGAAAAATGTGTATGGGATCAGAATTGTTTTCAGAGGAACGATTTAGCTAAGATGAACATTTCAGAGGAAATAGGGTTTTTATTCCAAAAAAAAAAAAAAAAGAAGCTTGGCAAGGGGACAACAGCAACAAACTGCTTCATAAACACCAAACCCAAACGACTTTCCTTCTATCCCTCCGATGTCCAAATGAAAAAAGCCGCAAGAATAGCGGCAAATTTAGCGTTGAACTCTGATTGAACTGGAGTTCAGGGGCACGCTCACCTACATAGACTGCCAAGTCCGGCGCAGAGAGCATGTAGTAAATAATTCAATTATAAGGCAAAATACACTTTATTTTTTCGCATTGCCAGAATTTACTAGTACAGGGGAGCTTTGTCAGCTTTAATTAAATAATCTTCTCTCCGCTCTGCCTGCAAACAATCCTATTTTCCGGCTGCTTTTCATCTCGTCGGCGTTCCGGCTACCTGGTGTTAGCGTGAGTAATTTTACCCTCTGGGGCTGTACTATTAATGTGATGATGGTCCCCGCAGCGTTTTAGATCTGCAGCCTAGCTTGTCACCCAGAAGGGGACACTTCATAGGAATGCTAATTAATACAATATGGGCCACGTGTGTTTGGAGTTAGCACCAAAAATACCCTAATTTGATGGATATTTAGGGAAAAAAAAATGGCTGGCTGCAATGTGTCGCTTGGCGGGTCTGCCTCCTGCAAAGTGAGGCTCGGGAGTTTGATTCCCGACAGGCCCCTGTCTACATTGTACGGTAAAACCAGTGCAAAGGCACCTCCCAGGTCAGGCATGAAAATATTCAATGTAAAGGGACACAGCCTACTTGCTAAGTGGTTCTCATTTGTATATTCATGTTTATCCCCTGCACAGTATTGGCCCTCTACCTACACGTCTATGGATTCCAGCAGCGGCAATGATTGGCCCTGCCAATGGGGCCAACGGCCGGGGGCAACTGAAACCAGTACCGGGACAGGGTCGTCCAGCGCCCAGGGCAAGGATCAAGAATTGCACTCCTCCTCCACTGTTAATACATGCTGTAGAATGGGTATACCACCCTGCGTCTATTCTTTGTCCCCTTGTGTTACTGTGTCTGGGGCAGTTGCCCCTCCTGCCCATCCCTTGTCCAGTTATGACTGAAACTGGGCCAATATTGAAGGCCTGCTCACTGTTTGCATAGAGAATAAAACAGCTGTGGTCAGGAGTCCACAATGTCTCTCTAATGTTGGGCATGCCACCCTGTGTCTATTCATTGCCCTCTTGCGTTACTGCGTATGGGGCAGCTGCCCCTCCTGCCAACCCTTTGTCTCAGCCCTGGCTGAAGCCAAAGGCAATCATGAAGGCCAGCTAACTGTTTGCATGCAGAATAAAACAGCTGTGGTCAGGAGTCTACAATGTCCCTCTAAAGTTGGGTATACCCCCCTGTGTCTGTTCTTTGCCCCCTTGCTTTACTGCATCCGGGGCAGCTTCCCCTCCTGCCCACCCCTTGTCCCAGCCATGACTGAAACTGATGGCAATCATGAAGGCCTGCTAACTGTTTGCATGCAGAATAAAACAGATGTGGTCAGGAGTCTACAATGTCCCTCTAATGTTGGGTATACCAATCTGCCTCTATTCTTTGCTCCCTCGCTTCACTGCACCGGGGGCAGCTGCCCCTACTGCCCACCCTTTGTCTTGGCCCTGGCTAAAACTGAAGGCAATCATGAAGGCCTGTTAACTGCATGCAGAATAAAAAAAGTTGTGGTCAGGAGTCTACAATGTCCCTCTAAAGTTGGGTACACCCCCCTGCATCTGTTCTTTGGCAACTTGCTTCACTGCACCCAGGGCAGTGGCCAGTCTTGCCCACCCCTTGTCCAGGCCCTGTCTGAATCAGATGGCAATCATGAAGGCCTGCTAGCTGTTTGCATTCAGAATAAAACAGCTGCGTTCAGGAGTCTACAATGTCCCTCTAAAGTTGGGTATACCAATCTACATCTATTCTTTGCCCCCTTGCTTCACTGCACCCCGGACAGCTACCCCTCCTGCCCACCCCTTGTCCAGGACCTGATTGAAACTGATGGCAATCATGAAGGTCTGCTGTGTACATATAGAATAAAACAGCTGCGGTCAGGAGTCTACAATGCGGCTCTGTTGTTGGGTATCTAGATCTCTGGTGTCCAACCAGTGGCCCGGGAGCCGCATGCGGCCCTTTTCCACTTTTTCTGTGGCCCTTGAGGCCCTGCTGACACTCATTTGTGTTTTACTATTGCCTTATTGTATCCATGGTCTCTAGCAATTTTTCATGTAATATCTATGCCTCCTGAAGCATGTTCCCATTCTCCAACATCTCTTAGAGCATGTCCCCAGTCTTTAACCATCTCTTGCATCTTGTGCGTAGCCTTTGACCATATCCTGTTGCGTGTCTGCTGTTTGACACAGATTATTATGTGTGGCCCTTAGGCGACATCAGGGGCCAAACTTGAAGCCCCTGCTTCAAGAAATTTGGCCACCACTGATCTGGATCCATTGCCATAAGGACATGCTAGCCCCAATCCAATGCTAAGGTAGAGCTAAAGATTTTTTTTTCCCCATTTTGGATAAAGTAAGGGTGGGTTATGACCCCAGTCATGGTTATTCACTATCTGTGTCTTATTGGAAAGATTTATATTCACTTCCTGTCTCACAGCCAAAATAGGAATTGAGAAGAAATACCTCCAAAGGGAATCCCTGGTTGTCACCAGAACTATGTCCAATTTATTCCTGTTCTGGTGACAACCCAAAATTTGGGGTTTTCTTTCACTCTTTGTAATAATGATGAATAGGACAAACAGAGAGGGTGACTCTCCCAAATGGGGACACAGACAGCAATAAAAACCAGACAGGGGTTCTAGGCCCTCTCTATTCTAACCAAAACTAGAAAAGAAAGTTTAATTAGGCTTTCTGTGTTATTTCTTCCCAATTGCCATACAAATGGAAGGCAGGAAGCATTTCTTCAGTCTCTCTTCTCCCTCGGTGATTAGACTGCAACATTGTATCGAGTCACAAGGTGGAGCCTGCGGCAGGGGCTGATCTGTGTCAGTCATTTATGGACACAACCAAGACCAGGATTTACATGATTCGGTCATCTCTGAGCTGGCATTGCAGTCCAGGAAGTAGATGGTGACCCTGGATGATGCCTGAATAAAGAGGGTCCGATAAGGCAGTACAGCCAGCCCTCCTGTACAGCCAGCCCTCCTGTACTGTTAAGCAGGAGGGCCGGCTGTACTGTCTTATTATAGACACCGATCCTCATCTGTCTCCCACTGCAGCGCTGCCAGGGTCTCCTCTTCTCCCTCCCTCTGGCTGCACTACAAGGGGATTGGTTCTAGTGCATGCGCCCCTTCTATCCCCTGTCCGAGCCCCCCCGTGTGCTCCTTTCCCCTGCAGCGCTGTCGGTTACCCTGCTCTCCTGACGGCACCTGCCGCAGCATAGCTCCCAACTGTCCCTGATTTGGAACAAAGTTCCTCTGTCCCTCTTTCTTCCTCATTTGTCCCTCATTTTGGTCTGATCCATATAGTTGTATATAAAATGCACCTTTTATCTTTTAAAAAAATGATTCCCAGTGCTAAACCTTTCATCCAAATTCTAAATCGCTGCATTTGTAAATTTTAAAAGCCAATATAAAGGAATAGTAGTGGTAAAAAAAAGCACTTGTGGATTTAGTTAACTTTTTTTTTGGTTAATTCTCCTTTAAGGGGGGTGAGGCAGGGGGCGTGTCCTATGCCTACATACATTTGCTAGTAGGTGTCCCTCATTACCATAGCCCCCAACTGTCTCTGATTTTGGAGCAATGTCCCTCTGTCCCTCATTCCTCCTCATTTGTCTCTCATTTTGGTCTGATCTATATAGATGTATATAAAATGCACTTTTTATCTTTCAAAAGTGTTTTCCAGTGCGAAACCTTTCATCTGATTTCTAAATTGCTGCATTTGTAAATTTCAAAAGACAATATAAAGGAATAGTAGTGCTAAAAAAAGCACTTGTGGGTTTAACTAATCTTGTTTTTTTGTACAATTCTTCTTTAAGGGGGCGTGGCAAGGGGTGTGTCCTATGCCTGTATACTTTTGCTGATAGGTGTCCCTCATTACCATCTCAAAATGTTGGAGGTATGCTGCAGGCACATGGGGGGGTGTCATATACTGGCCCCTCCCTTTCCTGAATGAAAACAGTGAGCGATCAGTACCAATCAATCCTGTGTCCATTCACAACTGAAGCCTAGTAAACTGTGTTTACTAGGCTTCAGTTTGTAAATAAGCAGGAAGCCTCAGAGCGCTTCTTGTTCATTGATCTTTGCAGCTGAGGCTGTAGAGAAAGGGACTGATAAATCTATGTCCTTAGTCACTTTCGGCTGAGGCCGGGGTGTTCGGGGGGCTGTCAGGTAGGCTGTATGGGCCCCCGTGATTTCTAACAGCAGCCCTGAAAATGGTGCTGTCCTTCTGGAGAGAAAACCAGATGAAGTCCTTGGCAGAGGGAGTACTGCAATCTCTATGAAAGGTAGTAAATACATACCTCCCAACATTTTGAGATGGGAATGAGGGACACCTACTAGCAAACGTATGATGGGCATAGGACACGCCCCCGTCACACCCCCTTAAAGGAGAATTAACCCAAAAAAGTTTAATTAAACCCAAAAGGGCTTTTTTTTACCACTACTTTTCCTTTATATTGGCTTTTAAAATTTACAAATGCAGCAATTTAGAAATCAGATGAAAGGTTTAGCACTGAGAAACACTTTTTGAAAGATAAAAAGTGCATTTTATATACAACTATACAGATCAGACCAAAATGAGGGACAAATGAGGAGGAATGAGGGACAGAGGGACTTTGTTCCAAATCCGGGACAGTCCCTCGAAATCAGGGACAGTTAGGAGCTATCAGTAAATACCTAGAAGTGCTACCTTGGCACATTACTGAGCATGCATGTACTGCACACAGGGCCATCTTTAATTTTGAGTGGACCCTCGGCAAACATTTTCTTGGGCCCCCCCCCCTCAAATCCACTTATCATCTATTTATAGGCAGCGCAGGCTCAAGGGGCAGCTGCTTTGGGCCCCACAGCAATGACTGGGCCCGGGGCAGCTGCCCCTTTTGCCCTGCGTTAAAGACGGCCCTGACTGCACACAATGCTAGCTCCAGCATTGAAGCGGCACTGCTGAATTCTTAGCATGCTGCACGTAACATGATAATATATATTAAGTTATTATATGTTATACACGTATCTGTCTTTAGTGTGTTACTGAGCTCACTTCAGGCTTTGCATTTGTTTCTAATTGCAAATAAAAATGCAAAGGATATCTAGAGCACAAACAGTAGCTTTGTCCTTTTTTTTTTTTTCTAATACACTGTAGCCCATGTAAAATCTAAAGCATCCATTAGGTGGCAGTAGAGGGCAACTATCTCCCCCATTTGTTTTTACTGAAACAATTGTCTGATACAAAGTATCAAGTACAGAGAAATAATAATGAAAAAAGCCCTCAGAGCTCCTTCTTTACCAGATTTATACTTATTACTTTCAAAAATAGTTTCATAATTCTAATAACTTGGATCCTTCCTTGCTACCGGGCACATCAGCCAGCCATTTTGGAGATTTTCTAGCATTTTCTTTACATTTTATGATACATAGCCCAGTAAAGTCTTCTTAGAATGGAAGATATTCACATATCTCATTCCATCACATTCACATATCTCAAAAATAAGAGGATTTTTCCTCATTTCAGCACAGTGGGCGGAGTCATGCAAATTTATCATTAATTGTGGGCCAGTTTTCCTCTGATAATAATAATAATAATAATAAAAGAAAATCAGATTGATTTCCATCACCATTACCACCCAATGAAAGCCCAGTTTGTCCTGAAAAAAAAAATTATATATATATATATATATATATTCCACCTGGATGCACAGTAGTTGTGATAATATGTACGGTTTTACTAACATTTTCAAAGTTGCAAAATTGTGCTCAGGCATTAAGATTTGTTTTACCCTTAGGTGTGAAGAGGTTAAAAATAAAATGATCACTTTTATTAAACATACCTTTCACCATCTAAAAATAAATGTCCATCTAAGGCTGCCATGTCCATAGGGTGACAACGCTGCTCTGTGGTCTCAGAGCAGAATGGACAGGGTTGTCACCCTAATATAATAAAAATAACATCTTCTGGCAGGATCCCCAGGTAAAAAGGCAATGGGGGTTATGGGGGAGACTAAAGAGAGGTCCATGTTTAAAGGGTTAGCTCACCCCTAGAGCTAATACCGGACACCCTTCCCTGCATGGCACCCCTGCAGCCAGTGCCGGGACAAGGTCCTCCAGTGCCAAGGGCAAATATGGCAAACTGCACCCCCCCATCCTCACCCCCATGTACCCCCTTCAAGCACAAATTCCCCTCTCTTATCACAAATCCCCCAATATCCTACTTTTCAGCATACCTTTCCAAACCCCTCCTTCTTACGTACATTTTCTTAGCCCCCCCCCTTCAATTCCTCCTCTCAGCACAAACACCCCCCTCCATCTCCCCGCTCCCAGCACAAACCCCCCCTCTGAGGACCAATCCACACCCCTATATACCCCCTTCTGGCACAAATCCCCCCCATATCCTCCCTTCAAGCATAAATCACATCCAAACCCCTCCTTCTTACACACAGTCTCTACCCCCCACCCCAATTCCCCGCTCCCAGCACAAACCCCCCCCCCCCCCGGGGACCAATCCTCACCCCCATATACCCCCTTCTGGCACAAATCCCCCCCATATCCTCCCTTCCAGCACAAATCACATCCAAACCCCTCCTTCTTACACACATTCTCTACCCCCCACCCCAATTCCCCCTCTCAGCACAAACAACCCCCTCCATCTCCCCCTCCCAGCACAAAATACCCCTCAAAGAAACGATCCTAACTAGGGTTGCCATCTCATCCCTTTAAAACCGAACACATATGAATTACACAGGTTCTGAGGCTAATTTAATGCAGATAAGGCACCAAGTGAGTTTAATTACCACCTTAATCAGCCACAGACACTGTGTAATTAATATGTGTTCGGGTTTAAAGGGATGAGGTGGCAACCCTAATCCTCACCCCCATATACCCACTTCTCACTTCTGGTACAAATCCCCCTATATCCTCCCTTCCAGCATAAATCACATCCAAACCCCTCCTTCTTACACACATTCTCTTACCCCCCCCCCCCATTCCCCCTCTCAGCACAAACACCCCCTCCATCTCCCCCTCCCAGCACAAATCACCCCTCTGAGGACCAATCCTCACCCCCATATACCCTCTTCTGTCACAAACCCCTCTATACCGTCACTCCCAGCATAAATCACACCCAAACCCCTCCTTCTTACACACATTCTCTTACCCCCCTCAATTTCCCCTCTCAGCACAAGCACTCCCCCTTCCAGCACCAAGGACCAATCCCCCCCCCCCCCCCCATATACCCCCTCCTGGCACAAATCCTCCCTTCCAGCATAAATCAGACCCAAACCCCTCCTTCTTACACACATTCTCTTACCCCCCTCAATTTCCCCTCTCAGCACAAACACCCCCCTCCATCCCCCCTCCCAGCATAAATCACCCCTCTGAGAACCAACCTTTACTAGGGTTGCCAACTCATCCCTTTAAAACTGAACACATATTAATAACACAGATTCTGAGGCTAATTTAATGCAGATAAGGCACCAAGTGAGTTTAATTCCCAACTTAATCAGCCACAGAACCTGTGTAATTAGTGTGTCCAGGTTTAAAGGGGCAACCCTAATCCTCACCCCCATCCCCATATACCCCCTTCTGGCACAAATCCCCCCATATCCTCCCTTCCAGCACAAATCACATCCAAACCCCTCCTTCTTACACACATTCTCTTACCCCCCCATTCCCCCTCTCAGCACAAACACCCCCTCCATCTCCCCCTCCCAGCACAAATCACCCCTCGGAGGACCAATCCTCACCCCCATATACCCCCTTCCTGTACAAATCCACCTCTCAGAACAAATTCCCCCTCTCAGTACAAACCCTTGTCTCCATCTCCCCCCTCCCTGCAATCCTCTCCTCATATCACCCCTTTCAGTATACCCCCCCAAACTCCTCCCCCTTGCATCTAACCCCCTTCCCTCCCCAAGCACAAATCCTCGACGATCACAGCGCTGGAGACTCAGTGATTCTGATTGGTTAGTGCTGTCACAGTAAATTGAGCTGACCCATCCCAGAAGTGCTGCACAAAGAAGACACAGAGCAGAGAGTTTCAAATCAAAGAAGACACAGAGCGGAGAGTTCAAATCAAAGAAGACAAAAGCGGAGAGTTCAAATCCCCCAACCACTGGCCTCTCTGCAGGGGTGCCATGAAGGTGGAGAGGGTGCTCACTACCATTGTGTAAGTTCATATTTACATTTTTTCCGTAAAGATGAACCAACACTTTAGCTGCTTTCACACTGAGGCGCTTTACAGGCGCTATAGTGCTAAAAATAGCACCTGCATAGCGCCAGTAAAAAGCCTCTCCTCTCACACCAGTGTGAAAGCCCGAGGGCTTTCACACTGGAGCGGTGTGCTTGCAGGACGGTAAAAAAAGTCCTGCAAGCAGCATCTTTGCAGCGCTGTAGGAGCGGTGTACACACCACTCCTAAAGTGCCCCTACCCATTGAAATCAATGGGCAGCGCCGCCGAACTGCCGGGAAAAGCGCCGCTTTTTCGGCCGCTAGTGGGGGTTAAAAGTGCCCCGCTATTGGCCGAATAGCGCCACTAAATTAACAGTAAAGCGCCGCTAAAAATAGCGGCAATTTACCGCCAATGCCCCAGTGTGAAAGTAGCCTTAAATGTAAAGACATGTTCTTAGGCCACTCCCCCTCTGCAGCCCTCAGTGGTTTAAAGAAGCGTTCCTTAACTACGGTGCCACCTGGGTTCACCGGGGTGCTGTGGGCATGGGATTGGAGTCATGAGTTGCCACCAGTACCATAACAACCAATGATGCCCTAGAGCCAGAATGCATGGCGCCATTCATTGCTTTGGTGATGGCGGCCAGCTCGCCCACACCGTATCGACACATGACTCTGATCCAGGGCAGGCGGCATGCAGGACCAACCCCAGCATTCAGGAGAAGATGGACGTTCACCTCCTGCAGATCTCCTCCACCTCCCACCCTCTGCTGCGCTGGTGGACCAGGCCACCCTCTGTCTTCATTTTAATTAAAAAACATGAATACAATTTAAATAATAATAATAATTAAAAGAAATAAATAAATATCAATTTAATTTAAAAAAAGTAATTTAAGCTTTGAAACAGGGGTCTTCAAATCACGGCCTGTGGGCTGGATCTGGCCCTTTGCTTGTCCTTCCACTGACACCAAAGATGGGTCACTATTCGTCCCACTGAAACCAACATTGGGATACTATTCCTCCCACTGATACCAGAGATAGGAAACTAATTCTTCCAACGATACCAATAATGGAGCATTTTTCCTCCCACTGACACTAATGATGGACTATTATTCCTCCCACTGTTACCATTGATGGGCACTGTTCCTCTCATTGACAGCAATTATGGGGCACTATTCCTTCCACTGATACTAATGATGGAATATTATTCCTCCCACTGACACCAATGATGGGACACTATTCCTCCCATTGACACCAATTATGGGGCACTATTCCTCCCACTGATACCAATGATGAGGCACATTTCCTCCCACTGTTACCATTGATGGGCACTGTTCCTCCCATTGACAGCAATTATGGGGCACTATTCCTTCCACTGATACCAATGAAGGGGCACTATTCCTTCCACTGATATTAATGAGCTAATATTATTCCTCCCACTGATACCAATGATGGGGCACTATTCCTCCCATTGATACCAATGATGATACCAATGATGGGGCACTCTTCCTCCCATTGACTCCAAAGATAGGGTACTATTCCTCCCACTTATACCAATGATAGAGCACTATTCTTCCCACTGATACCAATGATGGGGCACTATTTCCCCACTGACACTAATGATGGGGTTCCATTCCTCCCACTGACACCAATGATGTCATTATTTTACTCTCACTGACTACCCGTGGCATTGTTTACTCCCACCAATGCCAGGGCATTTTCTACTCTTCCTGGTCACAGCCTGGCCCCTTACAGTTTGAAGGCCAGTAAACCGGCCCTTTGTTTCAAAAGTTTGGAGACCCCTGCTCTAAAGTGACATTACCTTTTTTTCTGGAAATAAGATGGGGCCCTCAGTAGACGAATTATGGCCCCCTTAAATATTTAGTCCTTTCAATATTACCCACTGTTGGATCTGAGTTTGTGGCCCCCTCTATCATTTAATCCTTTGGATAAGGCCCATTGTTACTGAGATTGAGATGCCTGGTTTACACGCTCAGACACACCGGTAAGGAAAGGTGTTATATTAAGGCTTCCGATGAGAGTCACTGGACCAGAACAATGTTTCTTGATATCCCGAGACCAATTCAGAACAACAGGTAGTGACAACTACACCGACACGTCTAAACAAGACGTAGAAGTACTAGCGGAAATTTATCACATCCGCTGTAGCGTTACTGCTCTCTCTTGTGAGACTACAAACTATCGCTTTCCGAGGGATACTGGGACTTGCCAGGACCGTATCTCTCCATTTCCAGGATGTTTGCATTGATGTGACAAGACAGAAGCATCCAACCTTTCCTCGCAACAAACAAAGGGAAGTGGATAGGGAAAGAACACATTTACTTGGACGGAGGCCGCCGCTAATGGAAAAGTTTAGCAGAGGCCTAAAAAGGCACTGAAGTGTGAAGAGAAGGAAGGCGATCCACCGGGCCTCCATCTCTCAGCGACAAAAGGCGATGACCATGCTTGTTCTCCATCCTCCTGGAGCTTTGTTTTATCGCGTCGGCTGAGTGTGAGACCCCCCGATAATTATTGGCTGGGAAAGTAACAAGTATTTTTCAACTCGGCGTAGATGGCCAGTCAATAGACAAACGTCATCGAGAAGAGAAAAAAATATAGAAGAAGAATTCAATATAACACTTAGTCCCTCAGCACTTGAAAACCTATCAGAGCGAGAGTGCAATCCTCTCAATAGGCTTCTCCGAGAGAGCCATGGACAGCTCGAAGTGAAGGTACTCAAGGAGATGACCCCAACTTCAAAGTTCACACCATGGCGCATAGGCAGTGGAGACTGCTGATAAAATATTTATTTCTCCTTCCCACGTGAAGTAACTTAAATATTGATCAGTTGGAAGTGTACATACGAAGAAAAATCTTTTTTTTTTTTAAAGAAAATGTATATATATATATATATATATATATATATATATATATATATATATGTATATATATGTGTGTGTGCATATACACTGCTTAAAAAAATATCAAGCTGGAAATCTATACTGATGTTGACTGGGTAATGTGTTAGGAACGAAAGGATGCCACATCGTTTGATGGAAATTAAAATGATCAACCTACAGAGGGCTGTAGGTTGTTGATCATGTAGGCTAAAGGTTTATTTACAAACATCAACTTTAGAATGCCACTGCAGGCTGAAGATGGCAGCGGGTCCCTTTTTACTACTGTAATTGTCATGTACAATTAGAGTATTTTAGGCTGACCTAAAAACTAAAATGAAAAAATATAAACTTTTTTTTTTTTAAATAAATAAATGAGGCAGCGTGACCCCTATTCACTTTATAGGGGGTATAATTCCTGCCACGTTCAAATTTATTCTATTCTATTTATTCCAAGATTCCAAGGTTTGGGACACACTCCTAAACCTTGTGGACAGCCTTCCCAGGAGAGTTGAAGCTGTTAAAGCTGCAAAGGGTGGGCCAACTCAATATTGAACCCTACAGACTAATGCCCCGTACACATGGTCGGATTTTCTGATGGAAAATGTGTGATAGAACATTGTTGTCGGAAATTCCGACCGTGTGTGGGCTCCATCACACATTTTCCCTCGGATTTTCCGACACACAAAGTTTGAGAGCAGGCTAAAAAATTTTCCGACAACAAAATCCGTTGTCGGAAATTCCGATCGTGTGTACACAAATCCGACGGACAAAGTGCCACGCATTCTCAGAATAAATAAAGAGATGAAAGCTATTGGCCACTGCCCCGTTTATAGTCCCAACGTAGTGTTTTACGTCACCGCGTTCAGAATGATCGATTTTCCGACAACTTTGTGTGACCGTGTGTATGCAAGACAAGTTTGAGCCAACATCCGTCGGAAAAAATCCTAGGATTTTGTTGTCGGAATGTCCGATCAATGTCCGACCGTGTGTACGGGGCATAAGACTGGGATGCCATTAAAGTTCATGTGTGTGTAAAGGCAGGTGTCCCAATACTTTTGGTAATATAGTATATATATATATATATATATATATATATATATATATATATATATATATATATATATATATATATATATATATATATATATAGCCTTGCAAAAGTACTGACCCCCTTGGCTTTTTACCTATTTTGTTACATTTAAGCCTTTAGTTCAACGTTTTTTGTAATCTGAATTATATGTGATGGATCAGAAGACAATAGTCTAAGTTGGTGAAGTAAAATTAGAAAAATATATACATAAAACTATTTTTCAGAAATAAAAAACTGATAATTGGCATGTGCGTATGTATTCACCCCCTTTGTTTTGAAGCCCATAAAAAGCTCTGGTGCAACCAATTACCTTCAGAAGTCACATAATTAGTGAAATGATGTCCACCTGTGTGCAATCTAAGTGTCACACGATCTGTCATTACATATACACACCTTTCTGAAAGGCCCCAGAGGCTGCAACACCTAAGCAAGAGGCACCACTAACCAAACACTGCCATGAAGACCAAGGAACTCTCCAAACAAGTAAGGGACAATGTTGTTGAGAAGTACAAGTCAGGGTTAGGTTATAAAAAAATATCCCAATCTTTGATGACCCCTAGGAGCACCATCAAATCTATCATAACCAAATGGAAAGAACATGGCACAATAGCAAACCTGCCAAGAGACGGCCGCACACCAAAACTCACGGACCGGGCAAGGAGGGCATTAATCAGAGAGGCAGCACAGAGACCTAAGGTAACCCTGGAGGAGCTGCAGAGTTCCACAGCAGAGACTGGAGTATCTGTACATAGGACGACAATAAGCCGTACCCTCCATAGAGTTGGGCTTTATGGCAGAGTGGCCAGAAGAAAGACATTACTTTCAGCAAACAAAATGGCATGTTTTGAGTTTGTGAAAAGGCATGTGGGAGACTCCCAAAATGTATGGAGGAAGGTGCTCTGGTCTAATGAGACTAAAATTGAACTTTTTGGCCATCAAAGAAAACGCTATGTCTGGCGCAAACACATCACATCACCCAAAGAACACCATCCCCACTGTGAAACGTGGTGGTGGCAGCATCATGCTGTGGGGATGTTTTTCAGCAATCGGGACTGGGAAACTGGTCAGAGTTGAGGGAAAGATGGATGGTGCTAAATACAGGGATATTCTACAGCAAAACCTGTACCACTCAGTGTGTGATTTGAGGCTAGGACGGAGGTTCACCTTCCAGCAGGACAATGACCCCAAACACACTGCTAAAGCAACACTTGAGTGGTTTAAGGGGAAACATGTAAATGTGTTGGAATGGCCTTGTCAAAGCCCAGACCTCAATCCAATAGAAAATCTGTGGTCAGACTTAAAGATTGCTGTTCACAAGGGCAAACCATCCAACTTGAAGGAGCTGGAGCAGTTTTGCAAGGAGGAATTGGCAAAAATCCCAGTGGTAAGATGTGGGAAGCTCATAGAGACTCATCTAAAGCGACTTGGAGCTGTGATAGCCGCAAAAGGCGGCTCTACAAAGTATTGACTTTAGGGGGGTGAATAGTTATGCACATTGACTTTTTTCTGTTATTTTGTCCTATTTGTTGTTTGCTTCACAATAACAAAAAAAAAATCTTCAAAGTTGTGGGCATGTTCTGTAAATTAAATGATGTAAATCCTCAAACAATCCAAGGTAATTCCAGGTTGTGAGGCAACAAAACACGAAAAATGCCAAGGGGGTGAATACTTTTGCAAGGCACTGTATGTATATATGTATATATATATATATATATATATATATTTTTTTTTTTTTAATATATGTATAAATGCACTGCTTTACCAAGTAAATATAGATGTCCTATTTTTTTCTTGATTTTTTTTTGGCCTTGTTCACCTAGAAAAGATATGGAATTGCAGGCAGAATCGCTGTGACTCCTATGCGGCCAACACACGCAAGAAAGGGTAAGTTGAAATATGTAACGTTTGCGATCTTCGGTTTCGATACTTTAAATTATGAAAACAATTGGAGGACTATAAAAAAAAAAATCGGTTTTATCTATATTCCAAGAAAAACATCAACAGCCTAAGTTGGATTTTATTGGCTTCCCGGCATCTGCTACTTTAAATCCCAGAGATGGCATTGTCCCCGTAAAAAGTCCTCTTGGTCACCGACTCCAGATAAACGTTTCACTGATGAATCGCGCTGGCCGCAGAACCCCTCAGAACGGCAGCGGAGGCTCCCCGCCAGCAGATTCTGGATGCCTCCTGTCCCTGTTTTGCTGTGACAACAAATGTACAAACGCAGAAGCACAATCTGTCTGTGCCAGTGACGACTGGACGCCGGACAGCCCTACGTGCCTAGCTGTGCTTGGCTCTGCCGCTGGCACTCTCCTGCTGATGCAGAGAACAGTCTGATGTTGTTTCTTGGCTCAGAGTCCGCGGTCTGTGCGTACGTGTCTCCTGCTGAAACCTTCCCAATCTGACTCTCAAATGCGAGCGCCGTCATCTCTCGTAGCCAGTTCTACAAACAGCGGCTTAGCCGTTAGCATTCTTGCCTTGCAGCACCGGGGTAATGGGATTCATTCCCACCAGGGTTATTTTCTTGGAGTTGGTGGTCTTCTGGTCTTCTCCTCCCATAATTGAAGAGCCAAATCCAGCCATTTTTTTTTAACGTAACATAGCACCCCGGGACAAGGTCATCTAGACCCCAGGGCGAACATGCCAAAATATGCCCCCAACCTCCAAAATGTATGGGCACGATGTTTTCGCAAAAATCCCCCCCCACAAAAACACTGAGCACAAAATCTGCAAGCTTACCACCTAAGTATAAATTCCCCCTCCTCCCACTACAAATCCACCCCCCCTGCTGAAATTCCCCTCCTCAGCACAAGTCTTTGCCTCCCATTCCCCAAATGCCTCCCTCCCAAAAAAAACAAAAACATCACTCCTCTTAGCACAAATCTTCTACCCCTAAAATCCCCCCCCTCCCCTAGTACAAATCTTCTCCCCCCAACTTCAAATCCCCCTCCCAGCATAAATTCCCCCTCCTCCCAGTCCAAATCCACCCGCCTGCGAAAATCCCAGTCAGCACAAGTCTTTCACCCCCCCCCCCCAAAAAAAAAAAATCACTCCTACTAGCACAAATCCTCTACCCCTACCCCCCCAGTACACACCCCCTCACTTCAAAACCCCCCCTCCTAGCACAAATTTCCCCCAAATCCCACCTCCTAGCACAAATCTTCTTCCCCCCATCCCCACTTCCAGCACAAATCCCCCTAAATCATCACTCCGAGCACTCCCCCACAAATTTCCCCAACTAGAACAATACTTATAAAACAATGCCCCCCCCTCCAAAAAAGAAAACCCACTCCTCTTAGCACAAATCCTTTACCCCTAAAATCCCCCCCCCCCCAGTAACCCCCCCCCACTTCAAATCCCCCTCCCAGCATAAATTCCCCATCCTTCCAGTACAAATCCACCCTCCTGCTGAAATCCCCGTCAGCATAAATCTTTGCCCCCCCAAAAAAAAATATCACCCCTCCTAGCACAAATCCTCTACCCCTAAAATTCCCCCCCCCCCCCAGTACACACAAACTCCCACTTCAAATACCCCTCTTAGCACAAATTCCCCCCAAATCCCCCCTCCTAGCATGAATCTTCTTCTACCCATCTCCACTCCGAACACAAATCCCCCTTAATCATCACTCTTAGCATTCCCCTACAAATTTTCCCTAGAACAATACCCCCCCCCCCAAAAAAAAATCACTCCGCTTAGCACAAATCCTCTACCCCTAAAATCCCCCCCCCTAGAAAAAATCCCCCCCACTCCAAATCCCCCCTTGCAGCATAAATTCCCCGTCCTCCCAGTACAAATCTACCCTCTTACTGAAATCTCCCTGTCAGCACAAATCTTTGACCCCCACAAAAAAAATCACTCCTCCCAGCACAGATCCTTTAAAAATAACCCCCCCCCTTAGTACACCCACCCACTTTAAATCCCTCTCCTAGCACAAATCCTCCCCAAATCCCCCCTCCGAGCACAAATCTTCTTCCCCCCATCCCGCTCCCAACACAAATCCCCCTAAATCATCACTCATTAGCACTCCCCTACAAATTTCTACAACTAGAACAATACTTACCCCCTGTGCCCCCCAAGTCCTCCTTCCAACACAAATCCCCTCCCTCCAATCTCTTTGTGGTGCACCCCCCCCCAACCTCACGAGATACCACAGTGTCCAGAGCAGCAGCCCCTACTGCCCACCCCTTGTCCCAGCCCTGATAGCACCCCTCTGACACCCCAAAGGCAAGATAGCACCTCCAGAGGCCAGGGGAAGGTTAACATTTCACCCTATGAGTAAAGAAGGGGAACTGGAAAAGGATATTGGATGTCAGTCACTTTTGTCTTTTTTAAAGTTTTTTTGAAGAACGGTTAAGGAGGTGAGGATTAGGAATCCCAAATACCGTAGCAGATCACTTGCAGACTCTTCAGATCAATGTCCAGCTTTACAGTGTCGGAACCTTTAAGTTGACCCTGTAAACATGTTCCCCAAATATTAGTGCGTTCTCCAAGTGGGTCACCAGGCCCTTCTGAGAGACCAGCCTTCTTCCCAGCTCTCTCCAGCAAGGGGCCTCCTCCGGGTCTCCAACTTGGCACAGATTCCTCCAGACCAGGCAGGAAAGCTTCAAGACCACTTTAACACATGATCAGCACCAAAACAGGCTATTGAGCCTAACAGCAGAGCTCCATCCAGCAGCACCTCCCTTGGCCTCAGCCCAGGGGAAGAATGAGAGCACATGGCTGGCCTCAAGTATTTATATCCCCCCCCCCCCCCAGCATACACCAGTGGCCTAAACCTCCTACTGGATTGGCTGAAGAAAATATACATTTTCATAACATAGTTTCGTTTGTGAAATCTCATACTATGACCAGTGATACCAGTGACACCTTTTTGCGACAGTGAGAAGTCACAAGCCAACTTTAGCTTAGGGAGAAACCAGGTGAAAAAACTATACAATCAGTCTGAGATAACTACAACACAGCCAACAACTAAATTGACATGGCAGCCCTTGTTTAGGTCAAGGGGGCTACAGTAATTTTAGACAGAGTAGGGAAGACTTAGAAGCCCTGTTGAGTTTTTATTATAAGATTTCTACTTAGGTCCTATCCATGGTGCAGGTATCAGGCAGAACAGGATGAGCAAAAATGGGGGTTTTCACATATATTAGGGGTTTTCGGTCAAATGCCATGTAGGCCATTGGTTCTTATGCATAAAAATATAGACTTTTAGACCTTTATTCACTGGGAACATGACATTAGATACTGAGGAACATAGGAACCCCGACACCAAAGCTGAAGTTCAATATGTTTTTTTTTGCCTTCCCCAGTTTCTCCTTCTCTTCTTATCAGCATTGTTAAATAAAATCTTTCTGTTTTCATTACAGACCTTATTTTAGACATAGTGATGTCATCACTGGGTCTTTGTTTTTTCTCTATGCTCATGGCTGGTGGGAAGAGCCGGTAGGGTGCTGAACATGAAGCAATCTGGAAGCATAAGAGAGCTCTGCCTTCCAAGAGCCATCAGCCCTAAAATGTCTCTAAAAGCTGAATGTTTTATACCTTTTTTATTTTATACATTAAGGTAAATAACCTTCTGAGTGCAGCTCCATCCCCACCCCCCTACCCAACACCCCCCATACTTACCTGAGCCTGATCTTGATCCGGCGTATTTCATGAGAGCAGCAGCTCTTTCGCCTCTCTCCCTCCTCATTGGCTCAGAGACATTGGCTCCTGCTGCTGTCAATCACAGCCAGTGAAGAGGGAGTGGGGGGCGAGGCCAAGCCTCTGTGGACACATAGAGCCAGGAGCAAGCCCACACAAGTGCCCCCATTACACACAGAACCGGCTCGGGAACAAGCCAACATGAGGGCCCCCATTGCAAGTGGCTTGGCATGGCGGTCACTCGATAGGGGAGGAGCCAGGAGCACCGGCAGTCTGTCCCTTCGCATTTTTAGGGTGGTGCTCATGGTCCTCATGTCTTGGAAAATTGTGTATTTATTGAGCTTAAAGAACGCTGATAGTTTGGCTCTGATGAAGTAGGCATATCATTCGAAACGCGTCAGAAAGCTAGGATCCTGGTGAGTTCCCCCTCAAGGATTACTGGGATATAGACGAGTAGCTCAATAAGCTGTTGTTATTTACATGTTTTTGAGTATATTTTTGAGTATATTTTATGTTGTTTTTCAATTTAATAAATGCTGCGGGATCATGCACTAGGCTGGTGCTCCCTTTTTTTTGTTGCATCGGCAGGGGACCTGAGAAGGGTCGAGGCTGCTCTGTGCAAAACCATTGTTTTAGAAACACTTTATCTTTATATTTCTTACTGGATCCAATGCATTTTGCCGAAATGTCAAAATTTGCACAAAATTTCCTAAAATTTTGCCAAAATTTTTACTCCTAGTTTCACTCATCCCAAGTAAGGGGGGGCTAGCAAGTGGGGCCTATATATTACCCATTTAAAAATCAAAAATCCTTTACAGCCATGCAACCTCTTTGGAATACCATTTTCTTCAGGGATACAAAACAAAAAATTTAAAAAAATAATATCGAGTTACAACATTGATATCGAGTTACAACATTTTTAACATCTACAGCAATTTTCTCCAGACTCCCAAAAAAGAAAAAAGGTGTCCACTGCCACCGAGCAAATGTCTTTCTGAACCTGTCTTTGATGGCACATGTATCCTTCTCTTGAAGCAGTCATTACCATGTGATGAAAGAGCCGTGAAGGTGTCAGATGGGCCGTCACCGACAGATTTGTGCCACTCGGCGGTAATTGGCCTGCCACACCAATTTAGAAGCTTGGACAAAATATGAGCCAGAGGAGGGGAACACGGCCCACTATAAGGAAGACTGATTTCCCTCCTGAGTCTTTTTTCCCGGCGCCAGCCTCCACGAAGCACTGGCTCAGAATATCTTGTCATGCAGACGAGCTCGGAGAGCCGGCATCAATAAACAAACCTCATTTGTGAGCCGTGTCGCAATTACAGGAAGAGCGGGCCAATAAGTCTTCTCGTTTTACCTAGTTTGTCTTTCTTAAACTGTTACATGGTCCAATATCTGAAACCAATGCTGAGGATTTCAGAGTCTCCGTCAACCATGTTGATTTTTTTTTTTCTTTTCACTTGTGTAATACATTTCAATTGTTATGTCCATCGATTTACCTTTCATGCTAAATTTTTATTTTGCAAACTTTACAAATTGGCTATTTGATTTTTATTTTTTTTTATGTTTTATTGTCCATGTTCAAGTAAAGGGAAAATAATCTTAAACTGGACCTTCCAGTAACTTGACAAGTATGCAAGAATATATTACATCAACTATATCACAATATACAGCAAAAGTATCATAAAAAATTTGCATTTTATCATTAAAAACAAAATTTTGAGCTCCAGTCCAGTGACTTTTGCCTAGTCTAAGATGATTTCATCACTCTGCTGCAGGCAGGAAGAAGCATTTTCTCAGTCTCCTCTCCCCAATGATCAGACTGCTTAATTGTCACTTCATCTGCCTCCTTGACCCCATCCCTCACAATGACTTTACTCATCTTCTTGCTCTACTCAGTGCTCTCCAACTCAAATGTTCAATCTCTCCCACTCTACTGGCATCTTCTCCACCGCTCTAAAACATACACTGATCATCATCATACTTAAAAAGCCCTCACTGGACGCCACCAGTCTGAACAACCTCTGACCCATCTCCTTGCTCCTGTTTACCTCAAAAACTGCTAGAATGTCGAGTCTACAGCCATCTGAGCTTGTACCTCAATGACTCCTTACAGTCTGGCTTTCACTCACAACACTCCACATAAATTGCCCTACTAAAACTTACCAACGACTTTCTAACTGTTAAAAAAAATGGCCATTTGGCCATTACTCTATATTCATACTATTATACCTTTCTGGTGCCTTTAATACAGTTGGCCACCAGCTCCTCCTTAAAAAACTCCATTTCCTTTGCCCCCCCCCCAAGACTCTGCTCCTTCCTGGTTCTCCTTTTACCTATCACAACGTTCTTTCAGTGCCACCTACAACTCTACCTCCTCTTTCTCTTTCTATAGGTGTCTCGCAAGGCTCTATTCTCTCCAATTCTCTATCTACACCTCCTCCCTGGATCAGCTGATGACCTCATTCATCTTCCATTACCATCCCTTTGATGATGGCACCTACATCTATCTCTCTACTCTTCCTCAGCTCACCCCTTCAGTCTTCTTCTCCCATTGCTAATTCACGAACTGAGATATCAGTTTAGAGGTCACACCACATCAAAAAGCTAAATCTTTCTAAAACTGAGCTGATAACATTTTCTCTATCCCTGCCTTTTCAATCAAGCTCAGTAGCGCCATTAAATGTCCCTCACCTCAAGTCAAGCTGACAGGTGCAACCCAGGACTCTGACCTCTCCCAAATCCATACACTGTCCAAATTCTGTGCTGTAGAGTACCTTGAGGACTATTGGGATGTGTGAGATAGTTATCCCAGGTAGTTGTGGGCAAGGCGCATGTCATTCTCACCAAGGCAAGAACCCAAAAACAATAAAAAAAAATATGCATTTGTTAGAAAGCAGGGGGGTAGGGGTGGAAAGTTTGTGGGGGGGGGGGGAGGTGAATGTCCACTTCAAGTAACTGCAGCATCAGGGTCACCTAAAGTAATAAGCCATGATGGTTGCCATGGAGGATGATGGACATAAAGGATGATGGCCATGGGGATGATGACCAGGATGATGGCCATGAGGATGATGGCCATGGAGGGGGATGGCCATAGAGGATGATGGTCAGGATGATGCCCATGAGAATGATGACCAGGATGATGACCACGAGGATGATGGCCATGATGATGGCCATGGAGGATGATGACCAGGATGATGGCCATGAAGAATAATGACCAGGATGATAGCCATTAATAATGATGACCAGGATGATGGCCATGAGGATGATGACCAGGATGATGATCACGAGGATGATGGCCATGATGATGGCCATGGAGGAAGATGGACATAGGTATGATGGCCAGGATGATGGCCATAGAGGTTGATGACCAGGATGATGACCATGAAGACTGATGACCAGGATGATTGCCCGGATGATGGCCATGGAGGATGATGACCAGAATGATGGCTCTGGACCATGCAGCTCAGAAAACAAGCTAGTAATGGCAGCCTACGTATTTCTTTTTTAATAAGACCCCCTTTTTATTCAATTGGTATCTCTGTGTAGTGTCTCAGATAAGAAAGTTGTATACTATTCTGATGGAGAATTTGGTGGAATGTCAGGGCATTCTGATGCCAGCAGATCCAGGATGCCTCTTGTCCTAGTTTTGCCATGACGGCAAACAAACAGCGACAGTCTGTGCCTCTGACTTGTGCCTGCTGGACCCAACTCCATTTTAACTATCTTAATCCCTGACAGACGGCACCGTGGTGCATTAATTGGCGCAGTTGTTATATCACTCAGAGGCAACACCAATGGACACGCACTACAGACGGAGTAAAAATTTACGCCGTTGACCACCTGTCCTGCGGATGAGTCTGACAGAGGATCATCAATCACCCAAAGGCTGAATGTCTTTCCTCTTGCCATCGTTTCCCATAATACAGCTGTGCACAGCCTGTCACTGTAACTCTTTCTCTCTGGGTGCCATTTATCCAGCTGGGTCTTTAAAAAAGTACCGGCCATGTCTCTGCTTTTGCCATGCCTACATTTTTTTAATGCATTTAGTTTATCAATCTGATCGCATTAATCAATCAGACATGTGAAATGATCAGTTAATACAACAAAAGCAGTAAATCCACCTGCATCAATCTGATTGCAGTCAGAAATTTATAGGAGAGTGTAAAGAAAAAAAACCTGTTAATGAGCAAAGTTCAATAACCCCTCATCAACCAATCAGATCTCATCTTTCACAAGGAAATTACAGTGTATTTTCAGCAAGCAACTTTCTTATCTTGACACACTCAATGCACCGTATTTCAACAAGGGTATATTACATACTTTACATAGACTTGTAGTTCTTCCCCATTTGTTGCCTATAGAGGGTGGTTCTGCCATTATCTATAGCCAAACCTTCCTTTTTTGGTGTAGGATAGAATATGGCAGGGGTCTTCAAACTATGGCCCTCCAGTTCTTTAGGAACTACAATTCCCATCATGCCTAGTCATGTCTGTGAATGTCAGAGTTTTATAATGCCTCATGGGACGTGTAGTTCTGCAACAGCTGGAGGGCCGTAGTTTGAAGATACCTGGAATATGGTATTAAACCCCTGTCAATTTTTTTTTTGTTGTGTCTCGTTTACCAAATTTCCTGTCTCAGACAAAATCAGAAAGTAGTAGAAAATCTCCCCCAAGTAAGAATATAAATAGATTTGGCTGGCAAACATTCAAGGGTATACCCTATACCGCAAGGATAGAGAGGCTAAAAAAGGGGGAGGGGTATGCCTATACATAAAGAATAATGTACAAGTAAATGTGAGAGATGACATCGCTGAGGGAGCTAGAGAGGAGGTGGAATCCTTATGGGTAGAGCTCCAAAGGGATGAAGCTAAGGGGAAAATAATACTGGGAGTATGCTATAGGCCCCCTAACCTGAGGGAGGAAGTAGAGACAGATCTCCTATCACATTAGATTGGCATTGGATTAGCAGTAAGGATGGGAAGTGTTATCATAATGGGGGATTTTAATTATCCAGACATAGACTGGGTGGAGGGAAGCGCGCATTCTTTTAAGGCTCGCCAGTTCCTTAATGTCTTGCTGGACAGGAGAAGGCCTTCAAAAAATACAAGGTTGAGGGATCATACTCAGCATTCAGACTTTATAAAGAATGCAACAAGAAATGTAAGGGAGCAATTAGGACGGCTAAGATAGAACATGAAAGACACATAGCGGAGGAGAGCAAAAAAAATCCCAAGAAATTCTTTAAGTATGTAAACAGTAAAAAAGGGAGGACAGACCATATTGGCCCCATAAAGAATGAGGAAGGACATCTGGTTACAAAGGATGGGGAGATGGTGAAGGTATTGAATTTATTCTTCTCCTCAGTCTTCACGAGTGAATCGGGGGGCTTCAGTGACCAAAACTGCAGTGTTAACAGAGGACAGAATTAAAATTAGACTTGAGAAACTTAACATTAATAAATCACCGGTACCAGATGGCTTGCATCCGAGGGTACTTAGGGAACTCAGTCAAGTGATTGCCAGACCGTTGTTCCTAATTTTTACAGACAGTCTACTGACTGGAATGGTACCAGCTGATTGGAGAAAAGCCAATGTAGCACCAATATTTAAAAAGGGCCCAAAATACATCCCTGGGAATTACAGACCAGCTAGCCTAACATCAATAGTATGTAAACTCTTGTAGGGGATGATATAGGACTATATACAAAATTTTAGTAATAAGAACGGTATCATTAGCAGTAATCAGCATGGATTCATGAAGAATTGTTCTTGCCAAACCAATCTATTAACCTTCTATGAGGAGGTGAGTTGCCATCTAGATAAAGGAAGGCCCGTAGACGTGGTGTATCTGGATTTTGCAAAAGCATTTGACACAATTCCCCATAAACGTTTACTGTACAAAATAAGGTCCGTTGGCATGGACCATAGGGTGAGTACATGGATTGAAAACTGGCTACAAGGGCGAGTTCAGAGGGTGGTGATAAATGGGGAGTACTCATAATGGTCAGGGGTGGGTAGTGGGGTTCCCCAGGGTTCTGTGCTGGGACCAATCCTATTTAATTTGTTCATAAACGACCTGGAGGATGGGATAAACAGTTCAATCTCTGTATTTGCAGACGATACTAAGCTAAGCAGGGCAATAACTTCTCCGCAGGACGTGGAAACCTTGCAAAAAGATCTGAACAAATTAATGGGGTGGGCAACTACATGGCAAATGAGGTTCAATGTAGAAAAATTTTAAATAATGCATTTGGGTGGCAAAAATATGAATGCAATCTATACACTGGGGGGAGAACCTCTGGGGGAATCTAGGATGGAAAAGGGGGTCCTAGTAGATGATAGGCTCAGCAATGGCATGCAATGCCAAGCTGCTGCTAACAAAGCAAACAGAATATTGGCATGCATTAAAAAGGGGATCAACTCCAGAGATAAAACGATAATTCTCCCACTCTACAAGACTCTGGTCCGGCCGCACCTGGAGTATGCTGTGCAGTTCTGGGCACCAGTCCTCAGGAAGGATGTACTGGAAATGGAGCGAGTATAAAGAAGGGCAACAAAGCTAATAAAGGGTCTGGAGGATCTTAGTTATGAGGAAAGGTTGCGAGCACTGAACTTATTCTCTCTGGAGAAGAGACGCTTGAGAGGAGATATGATTTCAATATACAAATACCATACTGGTGACCCTACAATAGAAATAAAACTTTTTCGCAGAAGAGAGTTTAACAAAACTCGCGGCCACTCATTAAAATTAGAAGAAAAGAGGTTTAACCTTAAACTAGGTAGAGGGTTCTTTACTGTAAGAGCGGCAAGGATGTGGAATTCCCTTCCACAGGCGGTGGTCTCAGCGGGGAGCATTGATAGCTTCAAGAAACTATTAGATAAGCACCTAAATGACCGCAACATACATGGATATATAATATAATACTGACACATAATCACACACATAGGTTGGACTTGATGGACTTGTGTCTTTTTTCAACCTCGCCTACTATGTAACTATGTAACTATGTAGGTTAGAACCACTGTTGGGTTTTTATTGTCTGTGTCCTCTGCCATGGACAGGGATTATAGCAGTGCCCAGGGGTCACTGGAGTTACTGGAGACACAGGAGCACACCGAGGTCACTGGAGACACAGAAGAACACAGTGGTCACTGGAGACACAGGAGCACACAGCTGTCACTGGAGTTACTGGAGACACAGGAGCACACTGGGGTCACTGGAGACACAGAAGAACACAGTGGTCACTAGAGACACAGGAGAACACAGGGGTCACTGGAGACACAGGAGAACACAGTGGTCACTGGAGACACAGGAGAACACAGTGGTCACTGGAGACACAGGAGAACACAGGGGTCACTGGAGACACAGGAGAACACAGGGGTCACTGGAGACACAGGAGAACACAGGGGTCACTGGAGACACAGGAGAACACAGGGGTCACTGGAGACGCAGGAGCACACAGGGGTCACTGGAGACACAGGAGCACACAGGGGTCACTGGAGACACAGGAGCACATAGGGATCACTGGAGACACAGGAGAACAAAGTGGTCACAGGAGACACAGGAGCACACAGGGGTCACTGGAGACACAGGAGAACACAGGGATCACTGGAGACACGGGAGCACACAGGGATCACTGGAGGAGACACAGGAGTACACAGGGGTCACTAGAGGCACAGGAGCACACAGGGGTCACTGGAGACACAGGAGCTCACAGGGGTCATTGGAGACACAGGAGCACACAGGGGTCACGGGAGACAAAAGAGCACACAGAGGTCACTGGAGACACAGGAGAACACAGGGATCACTGGAGACACAGGAGCACACAGTGGTCACTGCAGACACAGCAACACACAATGGTCATTGGAGACACAGAAGCACACAGGGGTCACTAGAGACACAGGAGCACACAGGGGTCACTGGAGACACCGGAGCACACAGTGGTCACTGGAGACACAGGAGCACACAGTGGTCACTGGAAACACAGGAGCACACAGGGATCACTGGAGACACAGGAGCACACATGGGTCACTGGAGACACAGGAGAAAACAGTGGTCACTGGAGACACAGGAGCACACAGGAGTCACTGGAGACACAGGAGCACACAGGGGTCACTGGAGCCACCGGAGCACACAGGGGTCACTGGAGACACTGGAGAACACAGGGGTCACTGGAGACACAGGAGCACACAGGGGTCACTGGAGACATAGGAGTACACAGGGGTCACTGGAGATACAGGAGCACACAGGGGTCACTAGAAACACAGGAGAACACAGGGGTCACTGGAGACATAGGAGTACACAGGGGTCACTGGAGATACAGGAGCACACAGGGGTCACTAGAGACACAGGAGAACACAGGGGTCACTGGAGACACTGGAGTACACAGGGGTCATTGGAGACACAGCAGCACACAGTGGTCACTTAAGACACAGGGGTCACTGGAGACACAGGAGCACAAAGGGGTCACTTGTGACACAGGAACACACAGTGGTCACTGGAGACACAGGAGAACACAATGGTCACTGGAGACACAGGAGCACACAGGGGTCCCTGGAGACACAGAATAACACAATGGTCAATGGAGACACAGGGGCACACAGGGGTCACTGGAGACACAGGAGCACACTGGGGTCACTGGAGACACAGGAGCACACAGGGGTCACTGGAGCCACAGGAGCACACAGGGGTCACTGGAGCCACAGGAGCACACAGGGGTCACTAGAGACACTGGGGCACACAGTGGTCACTGAAGACACAGGAGCACACAGGGGTCACTGAAGACACAGGGGCACACAGGGGTCACTAGAGACACAAGAGCACACAGGGGTCACTGGAGACACAGGAGCACACAGGGGTCACTGGAGACACAGGAGCATACAGGGGTCACTGGAGATACAGGAGCACACAGGGGTCACTTGAGACACATGAGTGCCTCTTGATATGGTGCATCAATAAAAATAAATAAAACAATAATATAATAATTAATATAATAAAATAATAATACAATAATAACAAAACATTCGAAATAGTGGAATCTTCTTGATATGGTGTAGCAATAAAAAAATTAATAAATAATATAATAAAATAATACAATAATATAATAATTGTATTAATAATAATCACATTACTTTAAAATAGAAAAATCTTGATAAGCTATCAGCCCCCCCAAAAAAAAAATCGCCTCTTTTACAGCAAAAAACACAAACTGCATCAATACAGTTTTCTGTAACAAATCTCTCTCCGATCAACCGAAAATAACAATACATTTTTTGGGGGAAAAAAAAGACGCCTTTTAATAAAAGCTAGATGATTATTATCAGGCTCCAAAATGTTGTATTTGCGCAGGGGTCGCCATTGGCTCAGATACAAGTTAAACGCGGTGCATTTCTCTCTCAACAGTGGCTCATCGTAGATTACAAATGTGTTTTATGTTTTTAAACTGCATGTCGATAAATCATCAGACCAACATTATAAAGGCAGGAAAAATAGAATATATATATAAAAAAAAAAAAACCATGTAAGTGGGCCATGGACCTGCATGAATTGAACGCGTTACTGTGGTTAATGCATTCAGCGGGGATGGAGAGGTGGTGAGTCATGGCTCGCTGTGTGCTCAGGTAAAATGAATGGCCTGTAATAGATGCCGCTGAGTTCTGGTAAACAGTTGCCTCTTGTCTGGGCCACCGGGAGCTAAGAGGATTAACTGCCAAATAACACCGAAAGAGGACCTGTCAGTCTGAGCAAAATGGACATTTTTAAAAAATGGTTGAGCACAACTTTGCTGGCCCTTTCTAACTAGACTGCGAAAAAAGAGAGGAATGGATGTGCAAACCGACCTTACCAGTAATACATTTATTGAGTGCTTACAAAAACCGCACTAGGGTCACCGGTTCAAATCCCAACTTGGACATCACCTGCATGGAGTTAGCGTGCTCTCCCTGTGCTGGTGTAGGTTTCCTCCCGGGTACTCTGGTTTCTTCCCATATGCTTCTTCTCACTGTTGTTGGATGAGAAGGCCTGGCTCACAGTCTCCGCTCGAATTTATCCCAAAGGTGTTCTATCGAGTTGAGGTCCAGGCCAGTCAAGTTCCTCCACCCCAAATTCGCTCATCCATGTCTTTATGGACCTTGCTTTGTACACTGGTGTGCAGTCGTGTTGGAACAGGAAGAGGCCATCCCCAAACTGTTCCCACAAAGTTGGGACAATGAAATTGTCCAAAATGCCTTTGTATGCTGACATCTTAAGAGTTCCCTTCTCTGGAACTAAGAGGCCAAGACCAACCCCTGAAAAACAACCCCACACCATAATACCCCCCTCCACCAAATTATTTGGACCAGTGCACAAAGCACTTGCAAGTTTGGGGTGAAGGAACTTGAATGGCCTTCACAAAGTCCTGAACTCAAAGCCTGGCTCGTAGTCTCCGCTCTAATTCATCCCAAAGGTGTTCTATCGGGTTGAGGTCAGGACTCTGTGAAGGCCAGTTAAGGTCCTCCACCCCAAATTCGCTCATCCATGTCTTTATGGACCTTGCTTTTTACACTGGTGCGCAGTCTTGTTGGAACAGGAAGGGGCCATCCCCAAACTGTTCCCACAAAGTTGGGAGCATGAAATTGTCCAAAATGTCTTGGTATGCTGACGTCTTAAGTGTTCCCTTTACTGGAACTAAGGGGCCAAGCCCAACCCCTGAAAAACAACCCCACACCATAATCCCCCCTCCACCAAATGATTTGAAACAGTGCACAAAGCAAGGTCCATAAAGACATGGATGAGCGAGTTTGGGGTGGAGGAACTTGACTGGCCTGCACAAAGTCCTGAACTCAAAGCCTGGCTCACAGTCTCCGCTCTAATTCATCCCAAAGGTGTTCTTTCGGGTTGAGGTCAGGACTCTGTGCAGGCCAGTCTAGTTGTTCCACCCCAAACTCACTCATCCATGTCTTCATAGACCTTGCTTTGTGCACTGGTCCAAATCATTTGGTGGAGGGGGGATTATGATGTGAGGTTGTTTTTCAGGGGTTGGGCTTGTCCCCTTAGTTCCAGTAAAGGGAACACTTAAGGCATCAGCATACCAAGACATTTTGAACAATTTTGTACTCCCAACTTTGTGGGAAAAATTTAGGGATGGCCCCATCCTGTACCAACATGACTGCGCACCAGTGCACAAAGCAAGGTCCATAAAGACATGGATGAGCAAGTTTGGGGTAGAGGTACTTGACTGGCCTGCACAGAGTCCTAACCTCAACCCCATAAAAAAACCTTTGGGATGAAGTGGAGCGGAGAATACAAGCCAGGCCTTCTCGTCCATCATCAGTGCCTGACCTCACAAATGCGCTTCTGGAAGAATGGTCAAACATTCCCATAGACACACTCCTAAACCATGTGGACAGCCTTCCCAGAAGAGTTGAAGCTCTTATAGCTGCAAAGGGTGGGCCAACTCAGTACTGAACCCTATGGACTAAGATTGGGATGCCATTAAAGCTCATGTGCCTGTAAAGGCAGGCGTCCCAATACTTTTGGTAATATAGTGTATGTGACATAGGGACCTTAGATTGTAAGCTCCTCAGGGGCGGGGACTGATGTAAACGTACAAGATGTAAAGTAAAAATGTTGGTGTTATAGAAATACCTGTAATAAATAAATAAATAGGTTTGCTTGTACTATAGCCCCATTCTCACTTTGCGTAGCAGGAACGCGCAATTTATTTGGGGGTGGGTGGGGGGCAATTTACATGCGTTCCACCTTGTAACAGATGGGGCAGCCCATTAACTTGAACAGGCCGACCTATGAGCATTTGTTGCACAAAAGGAGCTTGTGCACCTCTTTGAGTGGCAAGCTTCCTGCGATTTTATCCTCATGTGTTTAGCCTGCTGTCTCCGCCCCCCCTACCCACCTACTGTATGTACACCACCCCTTGGTTCCACCCTTACCCACCTCCCAATACCACCCTTTTTAAAGGAAACAGAACCAAGTATCACTTTGTGGTGCCAAGTCATTTGTATGGAATTTGATAAGGATAATATTACAAGCAGGTCAAATCGCATGACAAGTCGCAAACCTATTATCGGCCATGGCCATGTTCAAATGGACGCGACGCCGACTGTGCGGTGCCACGTCGATTTGAAAAAGTCATTCCTGCAATCGTTTTGTCGATTTTGGGTGCGACTTGAATAGACATCTGTGCATGAAGCCGCACAGATGCCTTCAAAGTCGCACCTGAAGTCGCACTGATGTGTGGCGCTGAAATTGTGCGATTTCAGATGAAGTTACGCGATTTCAAAGTCGCATTCAATGTGATCGAGGGCTAAAAATAGACCCTCTAGCAGCCAGCAACAATAGACCCCCGTGCAAAAAAATACCCCTTAACAACAGATCCATCTCAGGAACAATAGACACCCCCCACCAGCAACAATAGATCCCCCAACAGCCAGCATTAATAGACCCTAAAGCAGCCAGAAACAATAAACCCCCCTGCAAGAAAATACCCCCTAACAACAGATCTAGCTCAGGAACAATAGACCCCCCCACCAGCAACAATAGATCTCCCAACAGCCAGCATTAATAGACCCTCCAAAAGCCAGTAACAATAGACCCCCTGCAAGAAAATACCACCTAACAACAGGTCTAGCTCAGAAACAATAGACCCCCCACCGGCAACAATAGATCTCCCAACAGCCAGCATTAATAGACCCTCCAGCAACAGTAGACCCCCTGCAAGAAAATACCCCCTAACAACAGGTCTAGCTCAGGAACAATAGATCCCCCACCAGAAACAATAGACCCCCTGCAAGAAAATACCCCCTAACAACAGGTCTAGCTCAGGAACAATAGACCCTGCCACCAGCAACAATAGATCTCCCAACAGCCAGCATTAATAGACCCTCCAGCAGCCAGCAACAATAGACACCCCTGCAAGAAAATACCCCTTAACAACAAATCTAGCTCAGGAACAATAGACCCCCCACCAGCAACAATAGATCTCCAAACAGCCAGCATTAAAGACCCTTCAACAGCCAGCAACAATAGACCCCCTGCAAGAAAATACCCCCTAACAACAGATCTAGCTCAGGAACAATAGACCCCCCCCACTAGCAACAATAGATCTCCCAACAGCCAGCATTAATAGACCCTCCAGCAGCCAGCAACAATAGACCCCCCTGGAAGAAAATACCCCCTAACAACAGATCTAGCTCAGGAACAATAGACCCCGCCACCGGCAACAATAGATCTCCCAACAGCCAGCATTAATAGACCCTTGTGATCGAGGGCTAAAAATAGATCCTCCAGCAGCCAGCAACAATAGACCCCTTCCTCAACAATAGATCCCCCAGCAGCCAGCATCAATGGACCCTCTAGCACACCCCAGCATCCCTTGCCATTAGATACATCGCACGTCGCATGTCACTCGTTTTGCCGCCATTTTAGCATGATTTGGAATCCCATGCAGAATCGCACCAGTCTTGCCTACAATTCAGAATTCGGCTCACACATTTATTTGATACAATATAATGAGATATAAAGTCTAATTTGATACAATGTACAATGAAACCATCTGATACAATTATATACATTAAGATGATGATCCCACGGGTCGGATGGGTAGCTTTGGAACCTCATTCCGCGCGATCTTCCCAGTCCTGTCCCTACAATCGCTCACAGAGGGTTGATTGGCGTTATTAATTGGCAATTAAAGATCAGCATATTTCATGCGCAAGTTCCCGCGGTAACCCAATTAGCCGTGAGAAAAGGGGTGAGACGGCTTAGAAGTCAATGGTGAATGGTGAGTTACATGGATCATAAAACACGGCATATTAGAAGACGCTCTACTGACTGACACGCCATCCCAACCTCGGCTTCCACTGCACGAGTGAGACTCCAAACAAACATCTCTGCTTCCACTACATGAGTGAGACTCCAAACATACCCCTCTGAGTCTGTTATATCCAGGGCCACTGATAAAGCAGTACAGCCAGCCCTCCTGTACTGGGCCCTGGCCTCATCATTTCAAAAGGGGGGGCCCGGGGCACCTGCTGAGCAGGAGGTCCGGCTGTACTGTCTTATTGCTGACACCGATCCTCTTCTGCCTCCCCCTGCAGCGCTACCAGCCTCTCCTCCTCACTCACTGCAGGAAGATTGGTTCTGGCACATGCGCCCCTTCCATCTGCTGTATGGCCCCCCCCTTTGTGCCCCTTTCACCCCACAGCGTTTCCGTCTTCCCTCCTCACCACTCCTCTCCCACTGGCCGCTGCTGCGGCCACACAGGGGGATGTTCCATGGATAGAGAGCGGGGTAAGGGGCCAGTAAAAATACGTAATTTACTGGCCCCCTCTTTTCCTGAATGAACACAGTGAGCGATTGGTACCAATCACTCATGTGTCCATTCGTCACTGAAGCATAGTTAACGGTGTTTTCTATGCTTCTGTTTGTGAATAAATGGGACAGAGCAGGTAGGTATAACATGTTTGTTATAAAGAAAAAAAAAGAACAAACTTTTAACGCCACTTTAAGTGTATTATTTTTTTTTTTTTACTGAATTAGTGTGTGACAATAATCAATTACAATTACTACAATTTTTGCTACCAGGGTCTCTATTTGTTTTTTTATTATTATTATTACTATTTATTTATTTATTTTAATTAATTTTCAGGTCTAAAATGTGCATTTTAACATGTGTGAAAAAAAAAAAATAATAATAATAATAAAAAAGAAAAAAAGTGTAAGTGTATTTGTTTTCTTTTTTTTTTTTTTTTTTTTACTGAATTAGTGTGTGACAAAAATCAATTACTACCATGTTATTTTTTTTTAAATGTATTATTTATTTATTTTTACCTAATTTTCAGGTCTAAAATGTACATTTTAACATGTGTCCAAAATAATAATAATAATAATAAATTCACCCAACCGCTGAGTCCAATAGAATGATATACAGTGCCCAACAAAAGTATTCAACTTGCCATTTTTCATTTTTTGTTGCCTCGCAACCTGGAATTAACATGGATTGTTTGACGATTTGCATCATTTAATTTACAGAACATGCCCACAACTTTGAAGAAGATTTTTTTTTTTTATTGTGAAGCAAACAACAAATAGGACAAAATAACAGAAAACGTGCATAAATATTCACCCCCCTAAAGTCAATACTTTGTAGAGCCACCTTTTGCGGCTATCACAGCTCCAAGTCGCTTTGGATAAGTCTCTATGAACTTGCCACATCTTACCACTGGGATTTTTGCCCATTCCTCCTTGCAAAACTGCTCCAGCTCCTTCAAGTTGGATGGTTTGCGCTTGTGAACAGCAATCTTTAACCACTTGACCACTGGGCACTTAAACCCCCTTCCTAACCAGACCAATTTTCAGCTTTCGGTGCTCTCACACTTTGAATGACAATTACTCAGTCATACAACACTTTACCCATATGAAATTTTTGTCCTTTTTTTCACACAAATAGAGCTTTTTTTTTGGTGGTATTTAATCACCGTTGGGTTTTTTATTTTTTGCGCTATAAAAGAAAAAAGACTGAAAATTTGGTAAAAAAATGAATTTTTCTTTGTTTCTGTTATAAAATTGAGCAAATTAGTAATTTTTCTTTGGAAATTTTGGCCAAAATTTATACTGCTACATATCTTTGGTAAAAAATAAGTACAACTTGGTGTATATTATTTGGTCTTTGTGAATGTTAGAGAGTCCAAAAGCTATGGTGCGAATGTCTGAAAATTGATCACACCTGAAGTACTGACGGCCTATCAAATTTCTTGAGACCCTAACATGCCAGAAAAGTACAAATACCCCCCAAATGACCCCTTTTTGGAAAGAAGACATTCCGAGGTATTTGAAAAGATGCATGGTGAGTTTTTTTGAAATTGTCATCTTTTCCCACAATTCTTTGCAAAATCAAGATTTTTTTTTTTCTTTTTTTTTTTTCACAAAATTGTCATATTAGAAGGTTATTTCTCACACACAGCATATGCATACAACAAATGACACCCCAAAACACATTCTGCTATTACTCCCGAGTATGGCGATACCACATGTGTGAGACTTTTACACAGCGTGGCCACATACAGAGGCCCAACATGCAGGGAGCACCTTCAGGCGTTCTGGAGCACCCAGGCCAATTCTGACATTTCTCTCCTACATGTAAAAATCATCATTTATTTGCTAGAAAATTACATAGAACCCCAAAACATTATATATATTTTTTTAGCAAAGACCCTAGAGAATACAATGGCGGTTGTTGCAACTTTTTATCTCACACGGTATTTGCGCAGCAATTTTTCGAACGCGTTTTTTGGGGGAAAAAAACAGTTTTGTGCTTTAAAAAAAAACAAAACAGTAAAGTTAGCCTAATGTTTTTGCATAATGTGAAAGATGAAGTTACGCCGAGTAAATAGATACCTAACATGTCACCCTTCAAAATTGCACACGCTCGTGGAATGGTGCCAAACGTCGCTACTTAAAAATCTCCATAGGTGACGCTTTAAAATTTTTTACTGGTTACATGTTTTGAGTTACAGAGGAGGTCTAGGGCCAAAATTATTGCTCTCGCTCTACCGATCGCAGTGATACCTCATATGTGTGGTTTGAACACTGTTTTCATATGTGGGCGGGAGTTACGTAAGTGTTCGCTTCTGCATGTGAGCACACGGACAGGGGCACTTTAAAAAATTTTTTTTTTTTTTTTATTGTTTATTTTACTTTATTTATTTTAGTTTGACACTTTTTTCCCCCAAAAAAAATTTTTGATCACTTTTATTTCTATTACAAGGAATGTAAACATCCTTGTAATAGGAATATGGCATGACAGGTCCTCTTTACAGTGAGATATGGGGTCAATAAGACCTCACATCTCACATCTAGGCTGGGAAGCCTGAAAAAAAAACAAAAAAAAAAACGATCTTGGCTTCGATCTAGCGGTGAGTCGGTAGAAGCACCGGAGGGTGGCGGGAAGGGGGGGCGTCCCCTCTCGCCTCCCATAAGAACGATCAAGCAGTGGAACAGCTGCTATGATCATTCTTATGGTGTAGGAAATCGCCGGCTGAAAAAGCTGATATCTGAATGATGCCTGTAGCTGCAGCCATCATTCAGATATCCCCGCTCAAAGTCAAGGACGTCATATGACTGTGGGCGGGAACTGGTTAAAAATTGCAGAGTATTGCAGGGTAGTGCCGGGTATATTGCAGAGTAGTGCCGGGTATATTGCAGAGTAGTGCCGGGTATATTGCAGAGTAGTGCGGGGTATTATGCAGAGTATTGCGGGGTATTATGCAGGCTATTATGCAGAGTATTGCAGGCTATTATGCAGAGTATTGCAGGGTATTATGCAGAGTATTATGCAGAGTATTATGCAGAGTATTGCAGGGTATTATGCAGAGTATTGCAGGGTATTATGCAGAGTATTATGCAGAGTATTATGCAGAGTATTGCAGGGTATTATGCAGAGTATTGCAGGGTATTATGCAGAGTATTGCAGGCTATTATGCAGAGTATTATGCAGAGTATTATGCAGAGTATTGCAGGGTATTATGCAGAGTATTGCAGGGTATTATGCAGAGTATTGCAGGGTATTATGCAGAGTATTATGCAGAGTATTATGCAGGGTATTATGCAGAGTATTATGCAGAGTATTATGCAGAGTATTGCAGGGATGGCTGAGCATGGAGGGATGGATGGATGTGACAGCAATTGTCACTGAGCACCGCTGTGGGCACTACACATGCAGCCCACAGCGGTGCTGCCATCCGATCCCTCCCCCTCTCCTCTCACACTGTACCGATCGGTACACAGAGGGGAGGGATGAACCGGCGTCATGACATGACGCCGGTCTGTTGACATGTGATTGCTCCGTGCGATTAGCGGGCGTTTACCGTGATCCGTGATGCGCCGGGTCCTATGGACCCGGCGGTCACGGAAGTTCTCGGGTGCGCGCCCCAGGGGGCGCGCGAGAGCAGTATTCTGGGAGGACGTCCATGGACGTCCACCCAGAACTAGCCGACCGTGCTGCAGACGTCTTTCGACTATGGCCCGGTCGGCAAGTGGTTAAGTCTGGCCACAGATTTTCTATTGGATTGAGGTCTGGGCTTTGACTAGGCCATTCCAACACATTTACATGTTTCCCCTTAAACCACTCAAGTGTTGCTTTAGCAGTGTGTTTGGGGTCATTGTCCTGCAGGAAGGTGAACCTCTGTCCTAGCCTCAAATCACACACAGAGTGCTACAGGTTTTGCTCAAGAATATCCCTGTATTTAGAACCATCCATCTTTCCCTCAACTCCGACCAGTTTCCCAGTCCCGACTGCTGAAAAACATCCCCACAGCATGATGCTGCCACCACCATGTTTCACAGTGGGGATGGTGTTCTTTGGGTGATGTGATGTGTTGGGTTTGCACCAGACATAGCATTTTCTTTGATGGCCAAAAAGTTCAATTTTAGTCTCCTCAGACCAGAGCACCTTCCTCCATACATTTTGGGAGTCTCCCACATGCCTTTTCCCAAACTCAGAACGTGCCATTTTGTTTTTTGCTGAAAGTAATGTCTTTCTTCTGGCCACTCTGCCATAAAGCCCAACTCTATGGAGGGTATGGCTTATTGTCGTCCTATGTACAGATACTCCAGTCTCTGCTGTAGAACTCTGCAGCTCCTCCAGGGTTACCTTAGGTCTCTGTGCTCCTCTCTGATTAATGCCCTCCTTGCCCGGTCCGTGAGTTTTGGTGTGCGGCCGTCTCTTGGCAGGTTTGCTGTTGTGCCATGTTCTTTCCATTTGGTTATGATAGATTTGATGGTGCTCCTAGGGATCATCAAAGATTGGGATATTTTTTTATAACCTAACCCTGACTTGTATTTCTCAACAACATTGTCCCTTACTTGTTTGGAGAGTTCCTTGGTCTTCATGGCAGTGTTTGGTTAGTGGTGCCTCTTGCTTAGGTGTTGCAGCCTCTGGGGCCTTTCAAAAAGGTGTGTATATGTAATGACAGATCATGTGACACTTAGTATGTGAAATGTGAACCCTGAGACAGACATATGTTGGGATCTGGTGACACCATTATAGGAAGGGCAGACATGTGGTGGGATCTGGTGACCCCCGGTATAGGAAGAACAGACATATGGTGGGATTTGGTGGCACCAGTATAGGAAGGGCAGACATGTGGTGGGATCTGGTGACACCATTATAGGAAGGGCAGACATATGGTGGGATCTGGTGACCCCATTAAAAGGAGGGCAGCCGTGTGGTAGGATCTGGTGACACCGGTATAGGAAGAACAGACATATGGTGGTATCTGGTGACACCAGTATAGGTAGGGCAGACATGTGGTGGGATGTGGTGACACCAGTATAAGTAGGGCAGACATGTGGTGGTATCTGGTGGCACCAGTATAGGAAGGGCAGCCTTGTGGTGGAATGTGGTGACATCAGTATAGGAAGGGCAGACATATGGTGGGATCTGGTGACACCAGTATAGGAAGGGCAGCCTTGTGGTGGGATGCGGTGACATCAGTATAGGAAGGGCAGACGTATGGTGAGATGTGGTGACACCAGTATAGGAAGGGCAGACATATGGTGGGATCTGGTGACACCAGTATAGGAAGGGCAGCCTTGTGGTGGGATGCGGTGACATCAGTATAGGAAGGGCAGACGTATGGTGAGATGTGGTGACACCAGTATAGGAAGGGCAGACATGTGGTGGGATCTGGTGACATCAGTATAGGAAGGGCAGAAATATGGTGGGATCTGGTGACACCGATATAGGAAGGGCAGCCGTGTGGTGGGATCTGGTGACATCGGTAAAGGGCAGACATATGGTGGTATCTGGTGACACCGGTACAGGAAGGGCAGCCGTGTGGTGGGATCTGGTGACATCGGTATAGGAAGGGCAGACATATGGTGGGATCTAGTGACACCGATATAGGAAGGGCAGCCGTGTGGTGGGATCTGGTGACATCGGTAAAGGGCAGACATATGGTGGTATCTGGTGACACCGGTACAGGAAGGGCAGCCGTGTGGTGGGATCTGGTGACATCGGTATAGGAAGGGCAGACATATGGTGGGATCTAGTGACACCGATATAGGAAGGGCAGCCGTGTGGTGGGATCTGGTGACATCTGTAAAGGGCAGACATATGGTGGTATCTGGTGACACCAGTACAGGAAGGGCAGCTATGTGGTGGGATCTGGTGACGCTCATAAAGGAAGGGCAGACATACTGTATGGTGGGATTTGATGATCCCGGTATTGGAAAGGTAGACATATGGTGGAATTTGGTGACCCCGGTATTGGAAAGGTAGACATATGGTGGAATTTGGTGACCCCGGCATAGGAAGGGCAGACATATAGTAAGGGATACTGCTGGTGAACACTGATAATTATTTACATTGAATTTAGGAAGCATTGGTGGAGTGACAAGTCTGATTTGTATTATTATTATGTAGAACTCAGCTCAGCTGAATCCAATGTTTTAGAACCTCTATTCTCTATCCGTCTGACTCTTTCATTATAGCGAGGGATGATGGGAAGTGTCACTTACAGTACAGAGAGGGAAGAGACATCAGAACTGTCAGGAGGACGTGTCACTTCTCACCGGGGGAAGCAGCCACCAGAATTCACTCTGAACTTCAATATCTGCTATTCCCTTTTTGAAGGGTGGAGGACGGGGGACTGAGGAGGAGAGATTCACGTCTCTGCTCTCAGATTGGAAATTCAGGACATTCCTAGAAAAGTGCTGAGAAATCGTGTTGCAAACTTTTTCCTGTGTTGAGTTATAAAGGAAATTGTAAAGGATTCGCACACAAAAATGCGAGTGCCCCACCGGCGACCCCGGGGCCTTGCAGGCAACAGTAATGTGTAATGTTAGTCTACATCTCCTGAAGCACATCCCCAAGTCACCAATAATTACTATAGTATATCTGTAGTCTCTGTTCATCTCCATAGCTCCCAACTGTGCCTGAGTTCGAGGAACTGTCCCGGATTTCGAGGGACTGTCCCTGATTTGGAGCAATGTCCCTCTGTCCCTCATTCCTCCTCATTTGTCCCTCATTTTGGTCTGATCTATATAGATGTATATAAAATGCACTTTCTATCTACCAAAAAGTGTTTTCCAACACTAAACCTTTCATCTGATTTCTAAATTGCTGCGTTTTTAAATTCCAAGAGCCAATATAAAGGAATAGTAGTGGTAAAAAAAAGCAATTGTGGGTTTAACTAATCTTGTTTTTTAATACAATTCTCCTTTAAGGGGGTGTGGCCAGGGGTGTGTCCTATGCCTGCATACTTTTGCTGATAGGTGTCCCTCGTTCCCATCTCAAAAAGTTGGGAGGTATGGGTGTTTCCATTGGAGACCTGTTGTTCTGGGTGTGTCAGACCTCTCCAGAGAGGCCCCTGCTTCCCCACAGAGAGCAGGGGTATGTCCCTGCTGCATGCTTTTCTACTCAGGTTGTGGCTCCTTTCTACAGTGTCTTGAAAAAGTATTCATACCCCTTGAAATTTTCCACGTTTTGTCATGTTACAACCAAAAACATAAATGTGTTTTATTGGGATTTTATGTGATAGACCAACAGAAAGTGGCAGATAATTGTGAAGTGGAAGGAAAATGATAAATGGTTTTCAACATTTTTTACAAATAAATATGTGAAAAGTGTGGGGTACATTTGTATTCAGCCCCCTTTACTCTGATACCCCTAACTAAAATCTAGCGGAACCAATTGCCTTCAGAGGTCACCTAATTAGTAAATAGAGTCCACCTGTGTGTAATTTAATCTCAGTATAAATACAGCTGTTCTGTGAAGCCCTCAGAGGTTTGTTAGAGAACCTTAGTGAACAAACAGCATCATGAAGGCCAAGGAACACACCAGACAGGTCAGGGATAAAGTTGTGGAGAAGTTTAAAGCAGGGTTCGGTTATAAAAAAATATCTCAAGCTTTGGACATCTCACGGAGCTCTGTTCAATCCATCATCCGAAAATGGAAAGAGTATGGGACAACTGCAAACCTACCAAGACATGGCCGTCCACCTAAACTGACAGGCCGGGCAAGGAGAGCATTAATTAGAGAAGAGCCAAGAGGCCCATGGTAACTCTGGAGGAGCTGCAGAGATCCACAGCTCAGGTGGGAGAATCTGTCCACAGGACAACTATTAGTCGTGCGCTCCACAAATCTGTCCTTTATGAAAGAGTGGCAAGAAGAAAGACATTGTTGAAAGAAAACTATAAGAAGTCCGATTTGCAGTTTGCGAGAAGCCATGTGGAGGACACAGCAAACATGTGGAAGAAGGTGCTCTGGTCAGATGAGACCAAAATTGAACTTTTTGGCCTAAAAGCAAAACACTATGTGTGGGGAAAAACTAACACTGCACATCACCCTGAACACACCATCCCCACCGTGAAACATGGTGGTGGCAGCATCATGTTGTGGGGATGCTTTTCTTCAGCAGGGACAGGGAAGCTGGTCAGAGTTGATGGGAAGATGGATGGAGCCAAATACAGGGCAAGCTAAAGCCTCGTACACACGGTACAAAAATCAGAAGGGGATTGTCGTTTGACAGGCTGTTGTCCGAAGTTCTTACCGTTAGTACGCTCCTTTCAACAATTGTTTTCCAGTTTTGTTGCCCCTGGAATGTATTTAGTTGTTTTGAACTGAAATTTGAGGCTTATTTCTGCAGTTTAAAAAAAAAATGTTGATAAATTTAAATATTTCACGGATTGGCCTGCACAGCTATAAGAATGTAAGATCTAGCACAGAACCGACTGTGACTGATTCTCTTGAAACAAAATAAAAATACTCCTTTGTGATCGCTACCCATTCAAAATACAAAAAAAAAAATAAAAGATAATTTTTTTTTTTTTTTTTTTTTTAGATATAAAAAACAAGCTTCTGAAAAGCCACAGGATGGCTCTAAAGCAAGACAAATCTTTGTCACATTTGCCGGTTTGCACGGGTAATTGTGATATATGGTGATGTAAACCCGGCCTGACAGATCTGGGTGGGAGTGGTGGGCGGGGAACCGCCGGCGACAAAAATAGAGGCCAGCCAGTTTGACGCGGGAGCTCCAGTGAGATAGGAAAGTTGTCCTGCTCAGCCATCCTCTACTAAAAAGAAATGATTAAAATTGGGGAGTCTGAGCTCAGCAGCACAATGAATTGAGGTAGACAAACAGAAAGCCTTCTTAGAACAGAAGGTCTTCACAGTTATTTCAGGCTTATCATTTATGTCATTTCATTCTGTTCGAGCCCGCATGCGGTGTGCAAAAAAAAAAAAAAAAACCCAACAAAGTCAACCAAAAAAGTGCACTAGGGTGTGTCCCGAAGAGGAAGGCCCTTCCCTGACCCTCTGGGGCACAAGACTCTTCAATGGGAGTTCAGTGGACCCCCCTCCTCATGAATACCTAAAGCCAACCACTGAATGATGAGTGAGCACACGCACAAAATAGTGCACTAGGGTGTGTCATGAAGAGGGTGCGTTGAAGAGGAAGGTCCTCCCTGATCCCCCGTGATGAGGGTTGCCACCTCATCCCTTTAAAACCGAACACATCTTAATTACACAGGTTCTGTGGGTGATTGAGGTGATAATTAAACTCACTTGGTGCCTTATCTGCATTAAATTAGCCTCAGAACCTGTGTAATTAATATGTGTTCGGGTTTAAAGGGATGAGGTGGCAACCCTACCCGGGATGCAAGACTCCTGACTGGAGGCGAGACACACTCAGGACCGCTTAGCCAAAATGCCCAGCAGACCCATCTCTTCATGATCAGCCAAAGCCAACCACCAAGTGCTAGTTACGGAGTTTTCCCAAAGAAAGGTCCCCAAAAGCTGGGGAGGAAGGAACCTAAGGGGCCACACATTTACTTTTTCTTTTGTTCAGCCTGTGGTGTGGTGCACAAAAACAAGTGGACACACACAAAAAACGTGCACTAGGGTGTGTCACATGGTCCCCTCCTGAAGAGAAAGGACCCTTCCCTTACCCTCTGGGCGCACTCAGGTCCACCTGTTCAAATGGCCCAGCAGACCCCTCTCCTCATGATCCGCCGAAGCCAGCCACCGACTGCTAGGTGAGGGACCCTCCTGAAGAGAGATCCCCCATGGAAGGAAAGGAAGGAACCTAAGGGTGACACATTTAGTTTTCTTTTGTCAAGCCCATGGTGTCGTGAGTGAAAACACACACACACAGGGGCATCGCTAGGGGGGTGGCTTTTGGGGCTATAGCCACGAATCTGGGGCCAATAGCCCCGAGTCTCTGCTGGGGTCCCCAAGGGGAGGGGAGGCTCTCTGGGGACCCTTATGTAAATGGGGGGCTCTCTGGGGACCCTGATGCAAGGGAGAGGCTCTCTGGGGACCCTGATTTTAAGGCAGAGGCTCTTTAGGGACCCAGATTTAAGGAGGAGGCTCTCTGGGGACCCCGATGTAAGTGGGGGGCCCTCTGGGTACCCTGATGAAAGGGGGAGTCTCTCTGGGGACTCTGATGTAAGGTGGGGGGCTCTCTGGGGACCCTGATGTAAGTGGGGGGCTCTCTGGGGATATATATACACACGCACGTATATTACTGTATATACATGTGTATGCCCGCCCAAGCGTATGACTTTCTTTACTATGCTGCTATGGACTCTAGCCCCAGATCTTTTGTAGACCTAGCAACGCCCCTGCACACACATATAAAGTTCACTAGGGTATATCATATATGGTCCCTTTCTAAAGAAGAGGAATCCTTCCCTGATCTTTTGGGGCACAAGGCTCCTGACGGGGACAAGGCACGCTCATGTCCACCTTGCCAAAAGGTCCAACAGATCCCTCTCCTCCTAATCAGCTAAAGCCAACCACGGAGTGCTAGGTGAGGGCCTCTCCCGAAGAGAGATCCGCCAAGGCAGGGGAGGAAGGAACCGAAGGTTCGTTAGTAAAAAAAATCTTTTTTTTTTTTTTTTATAATTTGTTTTAGAAATTAATTTCTACCAAAACATTGTACGTGCTGCCAATTTCTTGTTTTCAGCATTTACTTCCACTTTAATCCTGGTCGTCTTCTCCTTGGTCAAAGCCATAAGTGATCAACAAGAAGTATAAGGGGGTCGACCTTAAAATGAATCTGAGAAAACCCTTGAATTTTGGAGTCCTCCCTGAAACTGGTTTCACTTTGTTGCTAAGTACTTGACCCCCTCTGTCTTCAGGACTAAGATATGGAGAGGTCTCACTGAACAGTTCTCGTAATCACGGAACACCTGTAAAAGCTGTAAATCCTTATGGCAGAGTTTTTATTATTTGACATCAACAACAAATGCCCCTTTCAGAACGCTGCCGTGCAAATTGCAGCATTAAAGGCTCCCATGCAGATCAGCACCAATAAACGAAGCCACCTTGTATGAAGACCCTTGACGATTAAGAGCTCTCCAAAATCACCTCTGTGATGGCATCTGTGAGATTGTCCTCATCTTTGTTTTTATGATCAATACTGAAAAATACGCCTGTTTGTGGAATGATGTTAAAAGTAGAATGGGTGAAAAGGAACTAAGTCCTCGTTCACCCTTTGCAGCTCAGGGGCAGTAAAAGCAGGCAGTTGAGCTTCAGATTTACTACCCTCTACCCACCCATCTAACCCCCTACCTAATATAACTGATGACAGCTTGGGAAACTGTCATTTGGCAAGCAGTACCATCAGGTTCGGTTGTGTGTGCCAAGTCCGTGGGGTTTTTTTCTTTCAGGGATTTGGCGGGCATCGTTATTCACAGTAGATTTACGAGGGGCATTTATTTGGGGATTTTTATTATTTTAATAAAGAATTGATCAAATGTTTTAGTATCTTTATTTTATTACCCATTTATTTTTTTAATGGGTAATCTGGGTACTCCTTACTCATTTAAGTAGAGGAAAGCAATATCCGGAGGCCCTCTTGTTTCTGAAGGGGGCTTCCTGATTCTCATGAGTCCCCATCTGCAGACCCCCACAACCACTAGGCCAGGGTTGGGGGGGAAGAGACCTTCATCCTCATTAACACGGGGTCAAGGTGCTTTGCCAGAGGAGTCCCCCTGGCAAGGTGTCCCCCATGTTGAGGGCTTATGGCCTAGCCCCCCAATCTGCCTGGTCAGATTAATTGTATGGTATGGATTTTTAGGAGGACCCCACACATTTTGTCTGCATGGGGATCCCCCTTAAAATTCATACTACACCCAAAAGGTCTGGTGTGGATTTGCTTAGGCACTTTTCTTTTTTTTTTTTTTTCACTTGGGTTGCCCCCTTAAAATCCATACTAGACTCAAAGGGTTTTGCATGGGGATCCCCCTTAAAATTCATACTACACCCAAAAGGTCTGGTGTGGATTTCCTTAGGCACTTTTCTTTTTTTTTTTTTCACATGGGGTACCCCCTTAACATCCATACCCAACTCAAAGGGTCTTGTATGTTTTTTTATGGGGATCCCACATATTTTTTCACATGGGAACCCACCTTACAATCCATACTAGACCCAGAGGGTCTAGTATGGATTTCCTTAGTTACTTTTCTTTTTTTGTGTGTTTTTTTTTTCACATGGAGTACCCCATTAAAATTCATGTCAGACTTAAATGGTCTGGTATGCATTTTATGGGGGGTACACTACAACTTTTTTTTTTTTATCATTCTTGCTTTAGTTTGTGGTACTCCAAAAGGTGACATTTAGGGAATGTACTTCTTTTATGTTTTGTTTTTGTTCACATAGGGCACCCCCTTAAAATCCATGCCTAACCCTTTGAATCTGGTTTGGAATTTTAAGGGGCACCCACACATTTTTTTTGCATGGGGATCCATTTAAAACCCATATTACATCTGAAGGGTCTGGTATGCATTTCCTTAGGGACGTCACTGTTTTTTTGTTTCTTTTTCTTTTTTACTCAAAGGGTCTTGTATGCATTTTTGGGGGGTACACTACACAATTTTTTTTTTTAATCAATCTTGCTTTAGTTTGTGGTACCACAAAACTTAACTTTTAGGGACTTCACTTCTTTGTTTTTTGTTTTTTTTTTACATAGGGTACCCCTGTAAAATCCATACCCGACCCTTTGAGACTGATATGAATTTTTAGGGGCACCCACACATTTTTTTTTGCATGGGGATCCCCCATAAAATCCGTGCTACATCCAAATGGTCTGGATTTTCTTAGCGACTCTTCTTTTTTTTTTTTTCACACGGGGTACACCCTTAAGATTCATATTAGATTCAATGGGTATGGTATGCACTTTTGAGGGGTACACAATTTTTAACATTCTTGCTTTAGTTGGTGGTACCACAAAAAGTGACATTTAGGGACTTCACTTCTTTTTTGATTTGTTTTTTTTGGGTTATTTTAAATGGGTTACCCCCTAAAGTTCATAACTGATCCTTTGAGCCTGGTATGGTTTTTTTTTTAGGGGCACCCACACATTTTCTTTTGCATGTGGATCCCCCTTAAAATCAATATTACACTCGAAGGGTCTGGTATGGTTATCCTTAAGGACCTTACTTCTGTTTTTTTTGTTTCTTTTTCTTTTTCATTCAAAGAGTCTAGTATGCATTTCGTGGGGGGGTACACTGCACAATTTTTTTTTTTATCATTCTTGCTTTAGTTTGTGGTACCACAAAAAGTGCCATTTAGGGACTTTACTTCTTTTTTGTTTGTTTTTTTCACATGGGGTACCCCTCTTAAAATCCATACCCGACCCTTTGAGTCTGGTATGGATTTTTAGGGGCACCCACAAATTTTTTTTGTATGGGGATCCCCCTTAAAATGTAAAAAGTTTCCTTAGTGACTCTTTTTTTTTTTTTTTGCACATGGGGTACCCCCTTAAAATTGGTATGCATTTTTAGGGGGTATAATATACAGTTTTTTTTAACATTCTTGCTTTAGTTTGTGGTACCACAAAAAAGTGACATTTAGGGACTTCGCCTCCTTTTTTTTTTTTCTTTTCACATGGGGGGTAGCCCCTTAAAGTCCATACCCGACCCTTTGAGCCTGGAATGGATTTTTAGGGGCACTCACACATTTATTTTTGCATGGGGATCCATCTTAAAATTCATACTACTCCCAAATGGTCTAAATTTCCTTAGCGACCCTTTTTTTTTTTTTCCACATGGGGTACCCCCTTAAAATTGGTATGCTATTTTAGGGGGTACAATGTATAATGTATTTTTTTTAACATTCTTGCTTTAGTTTGTGGTACTACAAAAAGTGACATTTAGGGACTTCACCTCTTTTTTGTTTGTTTGGTTTTTTTTTTCACATGGGGTAGCCCTTTAAAGTCCATACCCAACCATTTGAGCCTGGAATGGATTTTTAGGGGCACTCACACATTTATTTTTGCATGGGGATCCCCCTTAAAATCCATATTACATCCGAATGTTTTTTTTTTTAGGGTCTTCGCTTCTGTTTTTTTTTTTTTTATTTCTTTTTCACTCAAAGAGTCTGGTATGCATTTTTGGGGGGTACACTATTTTTTAAATAATTTTTGCTGTAGATTGCGTTACCGCAAAAAAGTGATAAATGATAAAGTTTAAATTGCTGTCAAATGAAGTTTCATTGCCGACTAAAAAAAAAAAATGTATACAGCACACAGATCCCTGCAAAGGTCCTTCACAATACATAGCCAAACCCTTAGGCTGGGTTCGCGCCATTGCGAATTGGATGCGGGCTCCCCGCATCCAATTCGCAATAGAAGGAGATTTGGATCGACTCTCTAAGGAGCCGGTTCACATATCTCCGCTGCGGCTCCGGTGAGAATTTGCACAGGGGTCCTGTGCGTCTTTTTTGGTCCGTTTCAGGTCCGAATTCAGCCAAAGGAAAGGATCAACGAAAAAGGAAACAACAAGGAACAACAAGGAAAGGAACTAAGAAAATGGGCATTTTTGATTTGACAGATTTGGCTCCCATTTGTTTAAATCGTATAATGAAGTTGGCGCTCAAAGCGAACCCGAGGAAGTTCAACGCTTCCTCACTGCTGATGCATCTTGTAAGATATCACGAATTTTTTTTTTTTTCTTGGAAGATTTGCAGATTTACAGAGAGGTCTACAACCTTGAAGGCCAGCTAAGAAAAGCTTTTTTTTTTTTTTTCTTTTTTTCTTTTATTATACAGTCACTTCAGTGATCTGCTCTAAAGCCTACAGATATCCATCCCCTCCTCATACCATGCTCCACTTTACTGCCGTTGACGAACACCAGGAAAAATCACGCTCATCAAAGAATTATGGGTAATTTGCTTATTGTGGATGAAGAGCACTTTCTCTAATTTGTGCACCTGTATCCATTATCCAAATCGCCCCTAGAAAACCCACCGAAAAAAAAAAAAAAAACCACGATGGAACAGCAGATTGCGGCGTTCGGATTCCATGATCCTCCGCAGACCGAAAACACATTTTCTGTATTTAAAGTCATACAATTTTCTGTGATTGCGATTCTGGAGCTCGGCAGGGCTCCCAGTGATGGGGCTGAGCTCGCATTGTCTGCCTTTTGTTTAGTTTCATCTCTGAGGGTTCTTTTTTCCCCCTCTTCTTTCTCCCTCGCATCGTTCTAAATACCTTAAACAGAGACCCTTTATTGTCGCTTCCGAGCTCCCATTGGTGCCAAAGTGGCGGTTTTGGCTGATTAAAGGCGCGACGGGTGGTAGAGTGGTCTTTACAGAGAGCGTTTATCGAAGGTACCATGTGAGGTTTGGAGATTTACTATTCTTTTAGACAAGAAAAGCTAGAGTGGTTGGGGGGGAAGGGGGGTTAACTTTGTTTAAATCAAGATCCTTATTTTAAACCTCCTTACAATCTTAGCAGATCAGGAGAAATCATATCCACTGCCTCAACACTCTCGCTTTTAGTCCATGTTGCATCTGATTGAGGTATACTGATGGTGGTATGTACTCTTTTCTTGAGATACATTCATCTGGAAAGTATTCACAGTGCTTCACTTTTTGTTATGTTACAGCCTTATTCCAAAATAGATTAAATTTATTATTGTCCTCAAAATTCTACAAAAAATACCCCATAATGACAACATGAAATCAAGTTTGATTGAATTCTTTGCAAATTTATTAAAACGAAAAAAATCCCATGCACAGAAGTATTCACAACCTTTGCCATGACACTCTAAATTGAGCTCAGGTGCATCCTGGTTCCACTGATACTCCTTGAGATGTTTCTACAACTTGATTGGACGTGATTTGAAAAGGCACACACCCGTCTATATAAGGTCCCACAGTTAAAGTGCATGTCAGAGCAAAAACCAGGGCATGAAGTCCAAGGAATTGTCTGTAGACCTCCGAGACAGGATTGTATGGAGGCACAGATCTGGGGAAGGGTACAGAAAAATTCCTGCAGCATTGAAGGTCCCAATGAGCACAGTGGCCTCCATCAACCATACATGGAAGAAGTTTGTAACCATCAGGACTCTTCCTAGAGCCAAACTGATCGATCAGGGGAGAAGGGTCTTAGTCAGGGAGGTGACCAAGTGGCCTCCATCAACCATACATGGAAGAAGTTTGTAACCATCAGGACTCTTCCTAGAGCCAAACTGATCGATCAGGGGAGAAGGGTCTTAGTCAGGGAGGTGACCAAGAACCCGATGGTCATTCTGGCAGAGCTCCAGCATTTCTCTGTGGAGAGAGGAGAACCTCTCAGAAGAACAACCATCTCCGCAGAACTCCACCAATCAGGCCTGTATGGTAGAGTGGCCAGACGGAAGCCACTCCTCAGTAAAAACCACATGACAGCCCATCTGGTGTTTGCCAAAAGGACCCTCAGTCCATGAGAAACAAAATTCTCTGGTCTGATGAAACAAAGATTGAACTCTTTGGCCTGAATGGTAAGCGTCATGTCTGGAGGAAACCAGGCACCGCTCATCACCTGGCCAAACATCCCTACAGTGAAGCATGGTGGTAACGGCATCATGCTGTGGGGATGTTTTTAAGCGGCAGGAACTGGGAGACTAGTCAGGATCGAGGGAAAGATGACTGCAGCCATGTACAGAGACATCCTTGATGAAAACCTGCTCCAGAGCGCTCTGGACCTCAGACTAAGGGGAAGGTTCATCTTCCAACAGGACAACAACCCTAAGCACACAGCCAAGATAACAAAGGAGTGACTACGGGACAACTCTGTGTTTGTCCTTGAGTGGCCAAGCCAGAGCCCAGACTTGAACCCGATTGAACATCTCTAGAGAGATCCGAAAATGGCTGTGCACAGACATTTCACATCCAACCTGATGAAGCATAAGAGGTCCTTCAAAGAAGAATGGGAGAAAGTGCCCATAAATAGGTGTGCCAAGCTTGTAGCATCATACTCAAAAAAACTTGGTGCCAAAGGTAGTTCAAGAAAGTATTGAACAAAGGCTGTAAATACGTATGTACATGAGATTTATTTTTGTTTTTTTTATTTTGAATACATTTCCAAAGATTTCAAGGAAACTTCTTTGACATTGTGAAGTATTGTTTGTAGAATTTTGAGGAAAATAATGAATTTAATCCATTTTGGAATAAGGCTGTAACGTAACAAAATTACTTTGATACGTACTGCCATCTAATGGCCAAATGTGGTATTTCTCATTTAAAATCAATGAAAAACATTCGCCCAGCACAGGAAAGAGCCTAATAACATTCGTTCTTCCCCTACAGGGTTACTTTGTTTAATTATTTTGTGGAGCTTTTACTTTGTAAATAAGCTTTCTTTTTTCCACTTCAGTTCAGTAGCCCAACTTTGTTAATTTAGTTAATGAATGAGTGAAGTTTTTTCTAGCCTTGTTTGGAATCCTTTGTACTTGCATAGATACGTCGCTGTATATGGGGGATGCTCGTCAAGGTCATGTGATAAACTTAGTTTTATATGAAATGTAGGTCAGTATCTGGATCCTGTTCGGAGGAGGACAGAGGACAGAACCCCCCTGCTGTGTAACGTATGTCAGCTCATCTAGAACAGGTAACATTGGAAGCTGCACACACCTGGGCAGGCTGGGGAATCGCCCAGACCGTTAATCATCCCACCTATAAATATAAAGCTGTGTAAGCCCAAAGGACGGCACATGGTGAATCTCTGAGCAGCTTCCCTTTAATTGATTTGGACATTAGTGCTAATTTCCCTGAGACATCTGTTGCAATATATCAGCATATGTCATTATTGCTGCATTCCCCTCTGTTACTGCTACGGAGCTGAGCAGTGCGAGGCTTACAGAATTTAAAGGGTTCATTGGATACAGAAGGAATGTGCAAATGTGGCCTGGAAAGTGATATAGTGTGATATGAGGAAACTTTATTACCACTTGTGTAGATGGGCAAATGCAGTTCAATACAATCAGTCTATATTTTAGATCTGTTTGAAATACTTCCATCTTTGCTCCTTCATGGGTGCCTCTGACTTGCAGTTGACCTCCTACTGACCTGCAGTTGGCCTCCTTCTGACCTATAGCTGATCTCCTCTGACCTGTAGCTGACCTCCTTCTGATCTGCATTTGATCTCCTCCTAGACTGCAGTTGATCTCCTGACCAGACGTTAACTGCCTTCTAACCTATAGTTGATCTATTTAGACATGCAACTGACCTCCTTCTGACCTGCAATTGATCTCTTTCTGACCTGCGCTTGATCCCCTTCGGACCTGCAGTGGGACTCCTTGTGACTGGCAGTTGACCTCCTTCTGACTAGAATTTGATTACCTTCTAAACAGCAGTTGACCTCCTTTTGGCCTGCACTTGATCGCTTTCTGACCTGCAGTTAACCTCCTTTTTACCTGCAGTTAATCTCTTTCTTAATTGCAGTTGAACTCCTTTTGACCCGCAGTTGACCTCCTTTTTGCCTACAGTTGGTTTTCTTCTGTCCTGCAGTTGTTCTCTATTGGACCTGCAGGTGACCTCCCTCTGTCCTGCAATTGATCTCCTTCTGACCCAAAATTTACCTTTTTCTGACCTGAAGTCAATCACTTTCTGACCTGCTGTTGACCTGCTTCTCATCTGCTGTTGATCTCCTTCTGACCTTCCGTTGATCTCCTTCTGGCTTGAAGTTGACCTCCTATTGACCTGCAGTTGGCCTCCTTCTGACCTATAGCTGACCTCTTTCTGACCTGTAGCTGATCTCCTTCTGATCTGCATTAGATCTCCTTCTGAGCTGCAGTTGACCTATTTCTTACTTGAAGTTAATCTCTCTCTGGCCTACAGTCAATCTCTTCCAGCAGTTGATTTCCTTCTGACCTGAAATTAATCTGTAGTTGATCTATTTGGACTTGCAATTGACCTCTTTTTGACCTGCAGTTGATCTCCTGCTGACTTGTGGTTTATCCACTTCAGACTTGCAGTAGAACTCCTTCTGACTGGCAGTTGACCTCCTTTTAGCCTGCAGTTAATCACTTTCCGATGTGCAGTTAACCTTCTTCTAACCTCTAGTTGATCTTATTCTGACCTGCAGTTGACTTCCTTTTGGCCTACAATCATTTTTTTTTATGTCCTGCAGTTGCCCTCCTTCTGACTCTAAATTGATCCCCTTTTGCCCCAAAATTGGCCTCCTTCCGACCTGAAACCAATCACTTTCTGACCTGCAGTTTATATCCTTATCACTTGCAGTTTATCTCTTTCTGACCTTCTGTTGATTCTGGCTTGCATTTGACCTTCTTCTCACCACCACTTGACCTCTATCTGACCTAGATTGCTGCTTCAAGCGGCTTTTGAATTTTCACTGGCACTGGCATGAGAAAAAAGTTACTTGAAATTAAACACAAGCCCTAAGGCCCCATTCACACTTGTGTGACTTGTCATGCGACTTTGGATCCCAAAGTCTCATGAAAAGTCGCACCCCATGTTTTCCAACGAGTACCATTTATATCTGTGCAACTTAAAGTTCCTGCACTACTTTGCTCCAACTTTCATGCGACTTGAGGGCCATAGACTTCAATCTAAATCCTCAAAAGTTGCATAAGGCCCCATTCACACTTGTCCTGTGACTTGGGACTGCAGTGTCGCACGACAAGTCCTACCCCATGGTTTCCAATGAGTACCGTTCACATCTGTGCGACTTTAAGTCGCAGCAACTTCGAAGTAGTCCCTGCACTACTTTGGTCAGACTTTGATGCGACTTGAGGTCCATAGACCTCAAGATTACACAGGCATTGCTTCAAGTCACATTGAAGTCGCGTCAAAGTCGCACGACTTTCAGATCGCACAAGTGTGATTGGGGCCTAAAAGCCACACCTGCGTGATATACATGCGACTTGAAGTCACCTTTGGGATGAATTAGCGCGGAGACTGCGAGCCAGGCCTTCTCATCCAAGATCAGTGCCTGACCTCACAAATGCTCTTCTGGAAGAATGGTCAAACATTCCCATAGACACACTCCTAAACCTTGTGGACGGCCTTCCCAGAAGAGTTGAAGCTGTTATAGCTGCAAAGGGTGGGCCAACTCAATATTGAACCCTATGGACCAAGACTGGGAGGCCATTAAAGTTCATGTGTGTGTGTAAAGGCAGGTGTCCCAATACTTTTGACAATATAGTGTATGTGTAAATATATATATATATATATATATTTTTTTTATTTATTTATTTTTTTTTTAACCTTCATTGAACCACATGACACCTGAAACACTATAAATAAAAATCTTCACCATATTGGTACAAAATTCATTGTATCTGCTCTAAACTGACCCCTTTTAATGTTTACTTCAACAGATGTCACCCATCTGGAACCAGTATGCAGCCCAGGAGGCCGAGACTTGGCAGCTTCCATCTGAAGCTACACACACAGGTTAATTATGAGAGATCTCCTTTAAATGACTTCCATTCTGCCAGCTCTCCGCATTATTTTAGCCTCTATTTTATCATGTTAGGATGATATAATTTATGAATCCATCTCGCTGGTGACGTCCTTTCCATTACTTCGGGGAGGAGGGCGGCAAAATGAATTTTCTGTTGATTGTCTAAGACTCTATAAACTAATTAATACGTATGCAAAGCAGTGTAATTACTTTCAGTAATGATGGAAGAGCTTATAGTGCGCAATATTAAAATGCTAATATTAGACCTGTCTGTCACTCCGGGCGTCCATATAATTGTTTCCTAATGTACATTAAGAAGGCGGAATCATCTGCAGCTAAGCAGCTTCTTTAATACAGATCACAGGTTAAGAAAAACTGAATTATTTATTCTGTAATAAGGTTATTTTCCAACAGTTACCCCCAGGAAAAAAAAAAAAAAAATGACATGAAAGTTAACATTTATAACACTTTTGTGCAGGGAATGTGTGCTCTTTTTTTATTTTTGAATGCAAAAATATGTAACATTACTACTACTAATAATAACAATAATAATAATAACTAAAATAAGAATGTTAAATATAATAAAAATAATAATAATAATAATAATAATACTAATAATAATAATTATTATTATTAGTATTATTATTGTTGTTATTATTAAAAAGCAAAGTGGGGTTAGATTTGGGACTTTAAATATAAAATTAAATATTATTATTGGTATTATTATTATTATTATTGTATTTAACATTTTTATTTTAGTTATTATTATTATTATTATTATTATATTTAACATTTTTATTTTAGTTTTTATTATTCTAATTATTATTATTATTATTATTATTATTATTATTATTATTATTATTATTATATTTAACCTTTTTTATTTAAGTTATTATTATTCTAATTATTATTATTATTATTATTATTATTATTATTATTATATTTAACATTTTTATTTTAGTTTTTATTATTCTAATTATTATTATTATTATTATTATTATTATTATTATTATATTTAACATTTTTATTTTAGTTATTATTATTATTATTATTATTTTTATTATTATTATTATATTTAACATTTTTATTTTAGTTTTTATTATTCTAATTATTATTATTATTATTATTATTATTATTATTATTATTATAATATTAAACATTTTTATTTTAGTTTTTATTATTCTAATTATTATTATTGTTATTATTATTATTATTATATTTAACATTATTATTTTAGCTTTTATTATATTTGTTATTGTTATTAATTTTACATATTTTTTGCTTTCAAAAATAAAAAAAAGTGCACAAAATTCCTTTCATGTGATTTTTTTTTTGTTTCCTAGGGGTAACAAGCAGTAAATCATCTTAAAGCTGAATTCCAGTTGTGGCTACCTAGCCAAATCCCTGTGGAAGCTGGAAGTCACTGTAGTAGTCACCTCTACTATATTGAATGCTGTTGTCTTCAAGATCCCGTAGCAAGCAGCTGTCCTGCTGCTAGTGAACACAGGAAGTCGCTCCCTGGGCAAAATATACTGATTTTTATAGCCTTCTTGAGCTACTGAGCTCTATATACACAAGGCAACAGGTGACGGAGCTCTATATACACAGGGCAACAGGTGATAAAGAGAAACTGGAAGACACATGAAAAGAAAATCAATGTTTCATTCTCAGTCTGAATGAATCAAAGTGTTCTCTATTTGAAAGAGGTAGAGAATAGTGACGTTGCCACCCTGCCTCCCCACCTCGTCCAATCAGAAAACGCTTTGTATTCTTGCAAGCAAACCTAACATTAGCACATGAGTACTTAACAATGTCACTTAATTAGTAAAAACATTTCTTCTTTAAAATAGCAATAAAAACATGACAAGTTTTATAACTAATAACATTTTTTAAAAATATTGTTATTATTATTGTTTATTGTTTTATTATTATTATATTATTATTATTATTATTATTATTATTATTATTATTATTATTATTATTATTATTATTATTATTAAAAAGCAATGTGGGGTTAGATTTGGGACTTTAAATATAAAATTAAATATTATTATTGGTATTATTATTATTGTATTTAACATTTTTATTTTAGTTATTATTATTATTATATTTAACATTTTTATTTTAGTTTTTATTATTCTAATTATTATTATTGGTATTATTATTATTATTATTATTATTATATTTAACATTTTTAATTTAGGTTTTCTAACTAATAACATTTTTTTAAAATATTGTTATTATTATTGTTTATTGTTTATTTATTATTATTATTATTATTATTATTATTATTAATAAAAGCAAAGTGGGGTTAGATTTGGGACTTTAAATATAAAATTAAATATTATTATTGGTATTATAATTATTATTGTATTTAACATTTTTATTTTAGTTATTATTATTATTATATTTAACATTTTTATTTGAGTTTTTATTATTCTAATTATTATTATTGGTATTATTATTATTATTATTATTATTATTATTATTATTATTATTTTTAACATTTTTATTTTAGTTTTTATTATTCTAATTATTATTATTGGTATTATTATTATTATTATTATATTTAACATTTTTAATTTAGGTTTTCTAACTAATAACATTTTTTTTAAATATTGTTATTATTATTGTTTATTGTTTATTTATTATTATTATTATTATTATTATTATTATTAAAAGCAAAGTGGGGTTAGATTTGGGACTTTAAATATAAAATTAAATATTATTATTGGTATTATAATTATTATTGTATTTAACATTTTTATTTTAGTTATTATTATTATTATCATTATATTTAACATTTTTATTTTAGTTTGTATTATTCTAATTATTATTATTGTTATTATTATTATTATATTTAACATTTTTATTTAAGTTATTAATATTATTATTATTATTATTATTATTATTATTATTATATTTAACATTTTTATTTTAGGTTTTCTAACTAATAACATTTTTAAAAAATATTGTTATTATTATTGTTTATTGTTTTATTATTATTATTAGTAGTAGTAGTAGTAGTAGTAGTAGTGGTATTAGTAGTAATATACACTGAGCAAAATTCTAAATGCAACACTTTTGTGTTTTCCCCTATATATCATGAGCTGAACTCAAAGATCTACGACTTTTTCTGTGTACACAAAAGGTCGATTTCCCTCAAATATTGTTCACAAATCTGTCTAAATCTGTGTAAGGCCGGCCATACAGGGGTTGAACTTCGAAAGAATTTTCTTTCAAAAACCTTATCTAAGAATTTTCGTTCGTATTTCGCACCATTAGTGGGTCTGCAGAAACAGCCGATTTTCGCGCGGCCGTCGAGTTTAAGTAATCGGACATGTTGGAAATTTTTTGAAAAACGAGCGATTTTCTAATCAGTGATGGAAGAATCGTGCGAGAAATGTAACCGAAAAAGAAAATGCGCAAGAAAAGAAAATTCCAGGAAAGAAAAGAAGATTCCCAGCCACGAAAATTCTTTTCTGTAGCAACATGGAGGTGAAAATTGAAGGCTTGGTTGGCCGAATTTCGAAATCAATGGTGGCACCATCGGATCACAAAACGCACAAGTTCTTTCGAAACTCTTTCGAAAATTCGACCATGTATGGCCAGTCTTAGTGAACACTTCTCCTTTGCCGAGATAATCCTTCCACCTCACAGGTGTGGCATAGCAAGATGCTGATTAGACAGCATGATTATTGCCCAGGTGTGCCTCAGGCTGGCCACAATAAAAGGCCACTCTAAAATGTGCAGTTTTACTGTATTTTTTTTGGAGGGGGGGGGGTCAGTATCTGATGTGACCACCATTTGCCTCCGTGGCATAGAGTTGATCAGGTTGTTGATTGTGGCCGGTGGAATGCTGGTCCATTCCTCTTCAATGGCTGTGCGAAGTTTCTGGATATTGGCAGGAACTAGAACACGCTGTTGTATACGCCGATCCAGAGCATCCCAACCATGCTGAATGGGTGACATGTCCGGTGAGCAGGGCTTTTTTTCTCAGAGAATAGGTGCAGGAACTCAACCATGCCCACCACACTCACATACCTGCCAAATGGCATCAAATAGTAGCTCTTCCATCTGCATACAACCCCCTCCCTCCACTGCCCTCATTTTCTCCCCCCCTTCTTAAAAGCTCCACCATCTGTCATATATCTTACCTTTGTTGCAATATTAAGCTGAAACACCTATCCGGCTGTAGTACCTCCCAGCATACTATACTATACTACAGTCACTTGCAAGGGAGATTATGCAGTAGGAGCATCAACAACTGGTCACCAGGGAAAAAATGGAGACCACAGAGGGTGCAGCCTACCACGCACCCTCTCCTGCCCATGACTGCGCTGAACCCTGGTCACCTGTTCTGTATCTCCCTTGTGCCTGTCCGGCACTCAGTGGGATCTGCGCAGGAGATCTGACCTGTGGGAGCTACAGGGAGATGAGCTATCACTTGTAAACGCAGAAGCTGGACTTCAGTGTTACCAAGTGATAGTGGTGAGCAGGGAGCAGAAGACCTGAGCCAGAGGTGGTGGAACTGAGTTCCCCCTAGTTCCTGCTGAAAAAAAGCCCTGCCGGTGAGTATGCTGGCCATGCAAGAACTGGGATGTTGTCAGCTTCCAGGAATTGTGTACAGATTCTTGCACCATGGGGCCATGCATTATCATGGTGAAACGTGAGGTGATGGTCGTGGATGAATGGCACAACAAGGGGCATCAGGATCTCTCCACGGTATCTCTGTGCATTCAAAATGCCATCAAAAAATGCACCTGTCTTCCTTGTCCATAGCATACGCCTGCCCATACCGTAACCCCAACGCCACCATGGGCCACTCCATCTACAACGTTGACATCAGCAAACCACTCGACCACACAACACCATACCCACTGTCTTGCCATCTGCCCTGTACAGTGAAAAACGTGATTCATCCGTGAAGAGAACACCTCTCCAAAGTGCCAGACGCCATCGAATGCGAGCATTTGCCCACTCAAGTCGGTTATGGCGACGAACTGCAAGTCAGGTCGAGACCCCGATGAGGACCAAGAGCAGATGAGCTTCCCTGAGATGGTTTCTGACCGTCTGTGCAGGAATTTTTTGGTTATGCAAACCGATTGTTGCAGCAGCTGTCCGGGTGGCTGGTCTCAGACGATCTTGGAGGTGAAGATGCTGGATGTGGAGGTCCTGGGCTAGTTTGGTTACACGTGGTCTGCGGTTGTGAGGCCGGTTGGATGTTCTGCCAAATTCTCTGAAACGCCTTTGGAGACGGCTTATGGTAGAGAAATAGATGTTCAATTCTAGGGCAACGGCTCTGGTGGACATTCCTGCAGTCAACATGCCAAATGCACGCTCCCTCAAAACTTGCGTCATCTGTGGCATTGTGCTGTGTGATAAAACCACACATTTTAGAATGGCCTTTTATTGTGGCCGGCCTGAGGCACACCTCGGCAATAATCATGCTGTCTAATCAGCATCTTGATATGCCACACCTGTGAGGTTGATGGATTATCTTGGCAAAGGAGAAGTGCTCACTAACACTTTTGATTTGATTGTTGAATAATATTTGAGAGAAATAGGCCTTTTGTGTACATAGAAAAAGTCGTAGATCTTTAAAGTGATTGTAAAGGATCTTTTTTAAAATTTTTTTTTAAATAACAAGTAAAATAACAAACATGTCATACTTACCTCCACTGTGTAGCTTGTTTTGCACAGAGTGGCCCCGTTCGTCCATTTCTGGGGTCCCCCGGTGGGGGAACCCCCATTATTTTTTTTAATTATATATTTTAATTATTTATTTTAATTATAATTTTATAAATTTTTATTATTATTATTTCATTATTATTATTATGCCGC